>NC_088927.1:56847500-57102500 GCF_038396675.1 Hydra vulgaris | reverse complement strand
AATCAAGGTCTGCAGAACTTACTGTGAATAAGTATGTGTCTGCGTCAGGAGATGATGACAATGGTAAGCAGGCGACTACTTGCACATTAATTACATCACAAAAATCCAGTAGTAATTGCAATAGAGGTTATGATCCTTGTACCTGGCAGGATTTTGACAACAAGGATGTGGCATGTTAGACAGACATCATAAAGGATCATCAAACTATCAATCACTTAAAATAAATCAGTTCGTGCGTTTCCCCTGAACTTTTTTGATGATTTCATATTTCATATAAAATCATCAAAAAAAAACTTTTTTTTTTGATGATTTTATATGAAATGACCCTTTTGTATTTTCATTTTTTTTATTTGTAACAATATACAGCGGTGGCCAAAAATTAAAGACCACTTATTTTTTTTTCAAAATTTATTTTCAACCTTAGTATAATTTTATTTTGGAAAAAGGTATCAAAAAAAAGAAAAACATTTTTAGAAAGAATTTTTATTGTATTTTATATTTATTATAAAAGAATTTATAATTTTTTTACAAAATAATGTTAAAAAATTAAAAAACTGACTAGTAAAAAATTTAAATGGGAAAAAAAATTGGACAAAATTTTAAGACCAGTTTCAAAAATATTTCAAAAAGCAATAAAAAATAATTTAGAAACGTGTTGTTCCTCCATTTGTTTTCAAGCACTCTTGTACTCGTTCTGGCATTGAATTCATTAAAGTTTTGATTACTTCATCAGGCACATTTTTCAAATGATGAGAGATAGAAAATTTCAAATCTTCCAAATTGTAAAGTTGTTCTTTACCAAGTTTTTGATCAAGCCACGACCATATTGGATTCAAGTTTGGACTATTGGCAGGCCATGGAAGCACTCGAATTTTATTAGAATTGAACCAATCGCTAACAACATGCGCTTTAGGACACGGCGCATTATCTTGCTGGAAAATAAATCCATCTAGCAACTGCCATAAATCAATGCTAGGAATAAGCGAGTTTTCCAAAATTTTGATGTCCCTTTATTTGTTGAGTCTACCATCGAATAAATGAAAAACTCCAACTCCACAGGCACTCATACAGGCCTAAATACCTATTGAACCACTGCCTTGTTTTGTTCGTTTCAAAATGCATGAGACATCGAACCATTCGCTCGGAACATTACGCGACCTTTTTTTGTTGTCTACCTCAAAGTTCATTCCATCACTAAAGACCACTCGGTCCACTGATCTGTTGACCAATTTTTATGTAGTTTGCACCACTTTTTCCTGGCATATTTTTGTTTTTTATTTAAGCGTGGTTTTTCTGCAGCAGCAATCCATAAATAATTTAAATTGTGGAGGACCCTTTGCACAGTTCTAAGGCTTGCTTTTAGACCATTTGACAGTGTCCATTTCGTAGGCAAGTTTGAAGATGATGCTTGTCTGTTTTCTTTCATTAATCTCACTAACGAGCGAACATCACTGTCATTTGAAATTTTATTGCGTCCAGTCCTATGACGATCATTAATTGACCGGGTCTCTTTGTATCGTAGAATTATGTTAATAATGCAAGAGTGAGACCCTCCGAGCTTTTCTGCTATTTTTCTGATGCTATAGCCTTCTTCCTTTAATAAGCAACTAAGTTAAAAATAATAATGGATTATTCTTTTTAATAAGTGCAAATTAAAGAGTTGAAAGTGGTCGTTAATTTTTTTCCAATTTATTTAAAGAAGATTTATAAGTACTCATCAGTTTTTTAATAAGTTAAACGCTATTTAATTAAAATTAGATTAAAAAAATTATGCCACTTTATTCCGTATGTTTTAATTAACAAGATATAAAAAAAAATTTAATATGTCAATTAGAATCTTATTAATTTTAATTTAAATATTAAGAAACCAACTAAAAAATGAGTGGTCTTTAATTTTTGGCCACCACTGTATGTAACATTTACTTATAAACTTGTAAATTTCCTCATAAGTTTTTGAAAATGTTAAGATATAAAAAATGTCTTTTTTTTATAATTTAAACTTGCTTGAATGAAGGAATATTTTGCATATTTTATACATGCACATAATATGAGTTTTCCTTACTTAATGTTTTGCATGAGAAATCTGAAAAAGAGAACTATGTTGTTTTCAGGAGAAATTTTGAAAAACATCATAAATAGCAAGGGAAAGCTGCACGAGTACTTTTTTTATTCAGTTTGTATGTTTTTAATTAAGTTTAATCAAAGTGAAACTTTTATTTCATTAAGTTTAATTACAATTAGCAGGAAGCAACCCGTAATACGGGTTATGGTCAGTCTGTTACATAATTAATTTATAGTGGCTGTTTTCCACAATTTAAAGCTGCGAAACCTTAACTAATACCCTTTTAGAAAAACGCCATCATATTAAAAAAATTAAATCATCTGTAAAATTAACATAAAAAGTATTAAGAAGTAAAATAATTTACAAACTATTTAACATTAATTGAGTAATTTACAACTTACATAGGCCATATCAATGTAAGACAGAACCATTTTCCTCGACATTCCTAAGTTCAACACAATACCTTTTTAGTTACTGACACAAAATAATAACACTTCATTATGCTTTAACTTGACGAAAAACTAAAACTAAATTCTTGTTATATTTTAATAAACATGAACTTTAATTAATTATTGAGATTAATATGAAGTTAACTTATATTATACTGGAGTTATTATTTTTGGTATCACCTTGATTCATTATTCTTCAAATAAAAAAATTTTTTCTAAAAAACGTTAAATGCACACAACTAAATAAATTTATTAAAAATAACAAAGTTTATTATGAATAACTAAGCAATTGAGGACAAATACGTTTCAAACAAAAAAAATTTAGTTTACAATCAAACATGTGTATAACAAATTCAAAAAAATATGTCAACTTTGATCTATTATATTGCATTAATGCGTCATATGAAAAACCTAAAAAAAAAATTGTAACATATAAGTAGACTTAAAAGAAAATAAAAATAAAAACACAACTGGAAAACAATTTACCTGCTTTCGGTAACCTGTTGTCATACTTCAGTTGCTGTCATGATGCAGCTTGTCGGTGTTGTTTAATGCCGTTTTTTCATGTTGGCTTTTATTAAACTTTAGTTTAATTTAAAAGACATCATAATATATTGAAAAGATTTTATTTAAAAAGCAAAATAACAAATGCTTTAAGGAGCCGAAAAATAGACATTAAAGATAACCAATCAAATTGAGATAAAAATAAATTGCATTCATATAGCTTAATATTTTTTCTTAGCTTGTAGTAAACTTTAAAAGCAGTGGGTTCAATAAATTTAATTACCAGTTAATTATTTTTAACAATGTAGCATTATTATATTATAAAACACGGATAATGAATCTGTTTAACTCTCTCTGAATAGGTGCCCACTCACTCTGGCATCTATTCAGAGAAAGCAACAGAAACACTTCATCATGATTTCAATCATCACTGGCAACGGTTCAAAAGGCCCAGTAATTATCCGGACTAACCTTAAAAAAACTTTTAATCCGTTTGATTGAATACAACAGCAAGCATTCTTTTTAACATCTTAGTAAAGAAAATAGAATTAGAAAATAGATTATTAGAATACTGTATTTTAACATATAAAAGAAATTACCTTTTAACATCAATTTTTAAGTACTATATTTATAAGAATAATCTTTTTTTTGCTTGATTTATGCTGCTTATTTATACAATAAATTTGTTAAATTAAGTTTCACATTTTTTCAATTAAAAATGTAACTGTTCAGAGCAATAAAATCAAAAATTTCAAATCAATTTTTCTTTCACCGATTATTATGAAAGATTTCAAAATAAACGCTAATGTACTCCTACATACTTGTATTATCATACCCCAAAAGGTTTTTCTCGGGAAAAGAGGTTCGAATTAAAAGTTATTTCGTGACACAGTGAAGTTCTTGCTATTGTAATCTATTATTTGAGAATCGTGTTAATATTTATGCAGACATTGAAATTGATACAAATATTAAGACAAAAAACCTAAAAAAAAATAAAAATAAAAATCTAAAAAAATATTGAAAGAAATAATCTGAGAAAATGATATACTATACATAAATATATATACATATATATATATATATATATATATATATATATATATATATATATATATATATATATATATATATATATATATATATATATATATATATATATATATATATATATATATATATATATATATATATATATATATATATATATATATATATATATATATATATATATATATATATATATATATATATATATATATATATATATATATATATATATATATATATATATATATACAGGGGCGTCGCCTTGGAGGGGGTAGGAGGGGGAGTCTCCCCCTCCCAGAATCTAAAAAATAGAAAAGTTGGGAATTTCCTTGCCACGAGTTGGGGCAGTTGGGAAATCGGTGATAAAATCAAAAAATATTTTCTAGTTAAATAAAATCAAAATTTTTGCGAAAATCCATCAAAGATCTAATTCTTTTTTGACTTGGACAAATAAACTTTACGTTTATTAAACGGCTTAAGGCTGTATTCCACAGCTTAAGTTTATTTTCGCGCTTCTTTTTTTTGTTATCAACAATAAAAATGGCAGCTGCAAGTTTATGTTTGACTAAAAGCAGTTATTCATTTTTTTTCATTCTTTCTACTTTGAAACGTAAATATTTATTTCCATGAATTGATTTTAACATTTCTGTCTTTGTATAAAAGATATGATAGCATTTAAAATGATTTTTTAATATAGTAATTTTATATAAAGCTTTTATCAGAAAGTATAAGAAAATAAATGCTAAACTCTGATATGAACGTTTTGTGCCTGTTATTACTTCCAATTATCATTATACTAAAGTAGGATCAGAATTAGGTTTGTAGGAGTAATATGCCTAATAAGAATATATAATAGGATTATTAGTCTTATTCTACTATGGTAAGACTCTTATATCTTAACACATTTATTAAGAGTGATAACTTTTATAAACATTAAATCATTTAAAAATTACGGTAAATTATAGCAACGCGTTTGTTTTCCAGCACTAACTATGAAAAGCAAATGATATATATTATAATGTTGCGTATGCAAAGCAGTATTTGATAACGACTATAAAACCATTCATGAAAGATCCGTTCATGGTGGTTTGGTAGAAAGGTTCATATAAAAACAGTGGGAGCCCCAGAGAATTCTTTTATAGCCTCCTTAGCTTCAAAAAAACGAAAAATAGAACCTTCGAATGCTGGTAACGATGTCGAAGTGGATGATGAAATACAAAGTAGTGAGCATACAAAGTTAGACTTGATAATAATTGAAACATCAACTTCAACGTGTGGTATATCCATAGAAGAAGAAACAACATCTTCTGATAAAAAATTTGAATAGGACGCAAGTTCAAAAATCCAATAGACTTGCTCTAATAGAAGAGCAAAATATAGAGGTGCAGAATTGAAAAACTGTCGAAGTTCTTATCGATAAATGCAAGACTTTGGGATGCCAAGGGCTAGCGTTTAGGGAATCAGGCAGTGCCAATCAAGGTAACTTTGTTGCAGTTGTGAATCTAATCTCTCACCACAATCCCACACTAAAAGCCTGGATTGAAGATAGAGCCCTTCGTCCATATAGAGTTACATACACGAGTCCATCGTCTCAAAATAAAATGATTAGTTTAATTGCAACTGAATTAAAGAGTAAGATCATTGATGAAATTAACAGCTCCAATTTTTTTTCCGTGATGGCCGACACTACTCCCGATATGTCACATAAGGACATAATGAGTATAGCTGTGAGAACAACCAGTGAAAAAGGTGTAATTCAGGAAAGGCTTTTGAAATCTGTCGAATGCACTGATAAGACTGGAAAAGGGATGGCTGAGCTAATTTTATCTTCTTTACATAAAGAAGGCATTGACACATCAAAATGACTTTTCAGTCGTATGACTACGCGAGTTCAATGTCTGGATAATTTAAGGGAGTACAAAAGTATATAACAGAAGAAGTTGGCCATAATGTACCATACATACCTTGCCAAGACCACAGAACAAACACTGCTCTTGAACATGCCTGCAATGTTAATACTTTAATACGAGAATTGTTTAATGTCCTCAAACAGTTTCATGTTTTCTTCACATCAAGCACAAAAAGATTTAGTCATTTAAAAGAAAAACCTGAAGACATTGACTGTGCAATACAGCTTGTAAACCTGTCTAGAACAAGATGGACCGCACGAGCAAAATCTGTTAAGGCTTTAAATCAGTGTTTAGAAAAGGTTATTGATCTTCCTCAGATCATCTAAAATAATAAGATTTTTGATACTAACACGAGAACTAAGGTAATGGGACTTCTGAAAAAAGTAACAACTTTTGATTTCATTAGTACTCATTTCTTCATGAAGAATATCATTGAGAAGCTAAAAATATTACCAGAAATCTTAGAATACTGTCAATGACATTGAAGTCCAAACTTCAATGTCATTGACAGTATTAATGTAATTGAAAGTACTGCCAAGTACTGCCATACAAAATATCAGTAACGATACAGATGCCATGAATAATTTGATTGAAAGTGCAGTAATGTTTTCTAGGAAATTACACATTGATGCAGAAAACGATTACGAACGACACCATAGATTAATAGCAATGGAGATGAAAGCTTTTTACCGGAAAGAATTCAAAGAGTTCATATACTCTCTACCCATGGGTTTAACCAAAAACTCGGCAGCATTAAAGGAAATATTTGCCCCTATCACCAAAGTTTTTAGTTTTCCGTTAAATAAAGTTAATTTGAGTATTGAAAACTTAACAAAACAAACAAACTTTTTCCTCCTGGATACAAGGATCATATTCCAGACGTCCATGTGATGAAAGGCCAGATAGAAATTTTGATAGATATCTGTTATTTAGAAGGTGATGAAGATTTTAAGTCATCAAGAATACTAGCCAAGATGCTGAAAGACATTTTGTACCATGTTGTGAAGATAAAGGATATACTGAAACAAGCCCATAAACTATGCATTTATGTAATCACAGCTGCTTATGGTGTAGCATCAAATGAGCGTTCTTTCAGCCAACTCAAGATTTTAAAATCACATCTCAGAACAACAATGAGTGACGAAAGATCGGATAGTCTTATGCTACTGAAGTGCGAAAAAGAACTTTGTAAAGGAGTTAACCCCGAACATCTTGTTAAACGATGGGTTTAATTGAAGAAACGTCATATTAAAATCAAACAGTAGACAAAAAATGATAGACTGATGATAAAATATTGTGCGTATAAGTCTTGTAATAAAATAATATTTTCCATATTCCTTTGTATCCATTTCCGTAAAATTTTAAATTGCTATATATGCTGCCAGAATGGTTTGTAAAGTTTATTGGATTTGTAAATTGTGTTTTTTTGGACTGATACAATTTCACTATGAATGGATAAAACTTTTAGACGTTTTTTGAATTGAATATTTTGTATATATGTAAAGGAAGCCATGTTTTGTTAATAAAAGTTAATAAATACTGATAATTGGCAATTCATGAGAGTGAGTGCAGTGTAGTACAACAATCAGAAGATTTTGTAAATAGGAAAGAAATTAATTTCTTGAATTCTTGAATTATAAAAATTGTTGTGAAAACTATATGAAGCAGTTGGGAAAAACAAAGTCTCTTAACCCTCCTCCCCCCACTGGAATTTTATCACGCAACGCCCCTGTATATATATATATATATATATATATATATATATATATATATATATATATATATATATATATATATATATATATATATATATATATATATATATATATATATATATATATATATATATATATACAACATCATGAATCAAGTTCTGATTACTCGAAAGTTTCCGACATTGCAGAGTCTCATGCAGAATTGTATTTTTCAAAAGGAAAACATTTAAGTGATACAGAGAGCGATTATCTTGATCATTCTTAAAATTTAATATATTTAATCTACAACTGTATAACTTTCCTATTCGAAATAATTGGACTAGCAAATTGGTTAATGAACTTCTTGAAATATTACAAAATTAAGGTTTGGAACTTCCCAAAGATGCAAGGCAAGTTTTAAAAACACTTAGAGGTATAATTTTTGCTGAAAAGTGTGGTGGTTATTATGCTAATTATGCTTGGTTTGGAACAGACAGGTATGAAGAATATATTTTTCCACTACGGAAAAAAGAACCAATTTTTTTGAATTTAATTGATGGTTCATCTTTATTTAAATATTTCAGTAAACAATTGTGGCCAATATTAGCTTGCTTTGGTTGTTTTATTTTTTTTATTGTTGGTATTTATTGTCGTGAAACCAATCCTGATTCAGTAACTGATTACCTAAAGGATTCTGTTTTTGAGTCAAAACAAAAAATAAAAACTGACTTTCTATACAAGAAAAAACATAAATGTAACTGTCAAGTCTGTCTTGTGCGATGGTCTAGCAAGGTCCTTTTTAAAATGTATTGTATCTTACAATGGTTTTAGGAAGAGCCGTGTTTAATAAGGAAACTACCTACCTATCTTTTATATAAATCAACTGATATGACAAGTTTTTTAACTAAAGTCTTTTGTCAGTGACTTATTCTACTCCTTTAAAATTTGAAACTTCTTAAAAATTTTTGAAGCACCTTACAAAATAAAAGACACTAGATGCAAGGCGATCAAAAATATTTGATTGCCTCAGAACATTGACGGATTACTTCAATCAACTCCACTTCTTTTACATCATTTATGTAGAGATTTGCTAAGACTTTTCATTTTTCTTGCTGACTAAGTTTTTCTTTATCACTAAAAGGAGATGGAGAACACAACATGAACAAAAACATATCCATTGTCTTTTGAGCTATATCCATTCTGTATCATATTCTGCAGACATTGTTGACACATAGAAGTGCCTTGATGCAGAGAAAATTCAAGGCTACAAGTTCAAACGATTGAACCCATTTTTTGAGTGCCTTAACTAAAGTCAGTTGATGATCTTCTAAATCAAGTTCCTCAAGAATTTTTATAGACTTTAGTATTTCTTTTTGTCATTTCGACAATGGCTGTATAGTAGGCTATGCCAAAATATCCCGATTTTTTAGAAATGAAAGGTCGCGGTATAAATACCTGATCTATACATAAAAAGAATTTTTTAAACCAAAATTGACCTCTCTAGGACCAAATTTAGTGCTGGAAGATGATTTTAGGTTTTTATGCAAATACGAGAAATCATTGTTTTTTTCTGAAAATAAATATTCTTTTTGAAGAAAAATATAAGTTAGGAAAGGTATTTTTTAGTTTAAAATTAAATATTGTTACTATTACAGACTTTTTACAATTTTGCCAGTGCACTTTGGTCAGCTTCTAATGATACTAACGCCCTGTGCTCTCTGACAACTGGCAGTATATCTTGCCTTTTATCCTCCTTTAAAGCGCTGATTATCTGATATATCTTTGTATTAGATTGATATTCCACTCTGCTGAGTCATTTGTAACATTTAGAGATTTAACAAACTCACAAAATGATACATAGGAATCATTTTCCTCCAGCTTTCCAGCAGCTAAATCTGTTTTCCAGGTAGGAATTTCGTCCTGTATGCCTAGAACAATGAACAGAGCCCAACTTTCCTCCGTAATCAACTCTGTTACCTCAGAGATAGGTGAAACTAGGAAAGCATCAGGTTTACCATTGGAAATAGTGTTGATATCTGGTACCTCAAAGGTCAACAGCTTGTCTAGAACTGCAAGCTTTTCTTCAAAATCTGGATCTCCCAGTATTAACACAGCAACCTTTGGGGCAAAGTACCAAGAGTGCTGCTGAAAAAATTTCAGAAAAGCAGTTTGATTACTAACAATTTGATTAATATACAGAAATTTACAAAAAGGCTGGTATGTTTGCTGGTCTGGATAGAAATTTAGGTCTTCTTCTATAGCAGCTTGTGTTCGGAAAAATTTTATTGTTGATAAAATATATTTCATAAAAATAATATTTATTAGTAGGTATATATATATAATACATATTTTCGAAATATTTTTTATGTGATTGAAGCTCGTGTCACCAGCTCAAGTGTCACGTCTGTAGATAGAGTTGTTAGCATCAAAAAAAGCTGTAGGATGAAGCAGTAGTGCTCTCTGTTGCTGTCCTAGCTGAAATATCAGACATTTTTATTAATGAGTAAAATTGAAGGAAGGTTTGGTGGAGTTGTTTTGTGTTAATAAGTATTGAATCTTTAAAAGTTGATTTTGTTAGTGTGAGTGTGTCACATCTGTGGTAAACATTTATAGAGTATATAAGTTTATTTTGTTATAAGCAATAATTTAAATTACTAGCTATTACTTGGACATGTTTACTCCAAGGGGAACAGAGTCCTAGCCTCAAAACATAGCACCCCTTTTAGGCTTTTTCCTTTAATCTGTCACGTCTGTGGATGTCACATCTGTGGAATACAGGAAGCAACAGACGTGACACCAGTGGAACGGACGTGACAACAAATTACAATTTTACTTGTATATGGATTTTTTAATGTCTATTTATACTATTTTTAATATTTTAAAACTTTGCTCCTTTAGCTAATTAATTATTAGAGAAAGGATTAATGTTTCTAGCCTGATAGATTACAAAGGTGGGAAAGATATAAAAAACTAGAGAATTGAAAAAACTAAGTATGAGAAAGGCGAGGAAGAAGATGAAAGCTGAAAACCCAGAAAAGTATGAAGAACAAAAACAAAAAGATAGAAAGAAAAAAAGCAACACGGAAGAAAATTCATGAACTTTCAGAAAGGGACAAAAGATCAGTAAGAAAAGGTTGGAAGGAAAGGACCAAAAGAAGTCAAGAAATGAAAAAGAAAATACAACAACTAATTGAATATTTGTCAACACCACCTGAAAGTCCAATTGTAAATATTCCTATCGACAATGAACTAGACTTCAATGTACTTCCTGGTCCCAGTCAAGAATCTAGTTCCAGTAGTAGCAGCGGGCTAAAAATTGACAATATCGACAATGAACTAGACTTCAACGTACTTCCTGGTCCCAGTCAAGAATCTAGTTCCAGAAGTAGCAGCGGGCTAAAATTTCGTAGAAAGTATAGAGATGGGTTAAAGAAAAAAATCCAAAAATTAGAAGAAAAATACAAATTGTTATAGCAAAGAGGTGATAAATACAAACAAAAAATCTACAGACTGCAGTCTGCAAAAGATAATGCTCCTCGAAAGGTGGTTAAAATGACTAGTGGTACAAAATGCTCAAAGGAAGTAAAGAAAAGCTTGCTTCTTAGCGAAGTGTTAAAGACACAAATACAATCAAATTTTTCTACTGAGAGATGTATTAACAAAAAAAAGGTTTTTGCCAGGGTATAAAGCGGAAAGATAATAAAGACGTACTGACTTCAAAGAAGCCTTAACAATCTTACTTCTAGATATATCTTACCACGCAATCCATACCATACACATCAACTCTCAAATATACTGAAACAACGAAAACTTAAGATGGAAGTACAAAACTTTTTAGAAAAAGGGGGTTCTAGTAGGCGTACTGCTGGGAAAAAAGAAACAATAACAAGAAACAAACTGAAAAAACAGAAAAGACTATTGAATGATACAATGTTAAATTTGTATAATGACTTTAAACAAACAAACGAGTTCAACATCTTATAGCACATTTTGTAAATTGAGACGCTTTTAGGTAGTTCAACCAGACTTCCGTAAACGAGATACTTGTCTTTGTATTGACCATGAGAAATTTGTTTTGGTTCTTGAAAAGTTGTATAATTTAGAGATGTTGGCATATAAATATCCCATTGACTTGCTAAAAAGTATAACATGTGATGGCGAGCTAAGAGAATTGTTCCTAGAAAGAAAATGTGGAGTATGCTTTTTAAACGAAAAAATAGTTTGTAAAGAATTTGAGAATGAACAAGCAACTTTTCCCCAATTGTCTAAAAAAAGAGTTGAAGTTTTGGTAAAAGGTAAAATGAAGACATGTTTCAAAACTGTAAAAGAAGAGTTGACATTACCTAAAAAACAGATGTTTTTACATTTTATTAGTAACATGTTGGAAAAGTTTATGAGGCATGTATGCAATATAAAACACCAGTACAAAGCTACATTAGAAATAAAAAATAACTTGGGGCCTAGAGATATTTTCATTCATTGTGATTTTTTAGAAAATTACAATTGCAAATACTCAAAAGAAATTCAATCGCTCCATTTTGGTGGATCAAGAAACCAAGTGTCAATCCATACAGCTGTGGCGTACTATTACAGTATTTCTGAAAACAAAATAAAGGCCAAATCTTACTATACATTTTCAGATAACAAGCAACACGACTTTGTTGGGATCTGTGCATATTTAAAGCCTGTTATTAATGACTTAAAAGAAAAGCTGCCTATCATTGAAACAGTTCATTTTCTTAGCGATAGTACTTCTCAACAGTACCGAAAAAAGTCTATGTTCTATTTGCTAGGTCCTTTTTTTCGAAAAGAGTTTGGAGCTATTGAGGTGGCATTTCACAGAAAAGGGGTACGGAAAAGTTGCCTCTAATGGAATAGGGGGATGTATCAAACGAACGGCATAATAGAACAAGAGAAAGATATTCCTGATATTAAATGTTTGGTTGAAGAAATAAACGAAATGTGTCCAAGTATAACCATCTATACTATTAAAAAAACAGATTTCAATCTCTATGAGAAATGTGTACCCAAAAACCTAACAATTTTCAAGGGGACTTCGACAAATTTCAAGGGGACAAGTTCATGAGGTGTTTTGGAGTTCCACTAAAAAAGAAACTTTGCATATGAGAAGGCTGACATGCACTGAAAGTGACAATGGTACAAATTGCAATCACTATATTATTGGAGAAGTACTAATCCCTACTGAATCTTTGACAGATCTTCATCCTCGTATCCTTTTAATGTATAAATTTAAATTGGCTCATATTGAATATTGCAAACTTTTGCATTGCTTAAATGTTCTAGGTACTTAGTCATCAAGAATGTTTGAACATTAATATTTAGTTTTTCAGCGAGCCTTGTATTTTCAAAAAATATTGAAATAAGTTGTGCATCAAAAGCCTTATTTATCTGTTAGTTGATTTTTTAATTTTTTTTTATAAACAATTTTATTTGCTTCTGTTTTAAAAAATTCCTTAACATACTTTACCAGGTAACGATCCTTGAAAAGGAACATAGCACTTGCTGAAGGAACAATATCCAAAGGCTTGGCACAATAAAACCAAGGCCCAAGCAAATGTAAAAAGAAAAAGACAAGACTATGTTATCACAGTGTTTACGGCGATAGTGAGGAGGACAGCTTGTCTATTAAAATGAATGACTTTGTGATTATTAAGTTTCAAACTTACAAAAAAATAGTCAAATGCTATGTTGGGTTAATTCAAGCCTTAGTTACAGATGGAAATGAGTTTGTCATAAATTTTTTGAGAAGATATGGCCAGGAATTTTTCACGTTTCCGGGAAAAAATTGACATCTCTGTCATCGATAAAGGCGATGTAGTGTTTATATTGTGCCAGCCAAACCTGAACAACAGGAGGCAATACAGTTTTCCACAATATTTACCATTCAAAAACATTTTCTAATATACGTACTAATATCACTTAAAAAATTTTAAAAACTTGTACCATATACTTTTTTATGTTAGCTAATAAAAACTATTGATTACAGATGATTATTATTTTTGAAAATTACTTTAACAACACTTATAGCTGTTACAACATAAGTGATATTACTCTTAACGTCACATCTCTGGTAAAGTTTACGTCTGTGGATTACGCTCAAAGTTTTAATTTTTTTTTAGTAAACTGACATTTGGCGAGTTGTGTGAATACTTTCAAATGATTACATATACTCAAAGCTATAACCACAAAGAATTTGATTTAAAAAATTTAATATTTAATTTTTATAAAATTAACTATTGAAAATGTTACTTTTGATGAGATTGACCCATATATTTTTTATATATGTATATATATTATAAATATATATATATATATATATATATATATATATAATAAATAAATATATATATATATATATATATATATATATATATAAATATATATAAATATATATATATATATATATATATATATATATATATATATATATATATATATATATATATATATATATATATATATATATATATATACATATATACACTGAGGCATATTCGTTTAGACGCATCATTTTTTTTCTCTTTGTCTTCCTTTTTTTCTATGAATTGTCAACTGATATGCATGCAAGTTATTATCAAAATAATTGTTGTGTTGTGGGCTAATAAAAATCACAAAAAATTTTTTATGTGTATTTATTAACATGAGAGTATGTTTGATATACAAAAGTACATTTTTTAATTGGAATATATCTATAGACGCAGTCATATTTTTGACATTAAAAGATGGAAATTAGTAATGCGTATGTCCTCCATTACACTGGATCACCTCAAAAATTCTGCCTTTGATTGACTCCACTAGTCGTTGAAGTGTAGTTTGATCCAACTCGGACCATGCTTCATGGATTTTACACTTTAACTCAGTAACAGTTTTAAATTGGTGTCCGGCTGCTTTAGCGTCATAAACTTTTCTTGATAGCATTCCCCACACGTTCTCGATTGGATTTAAGTCCGGGCTACAAGCTGGCCATTCGAGAACCGGGATGTTGTGGTCTTTAAACCATTTCATAGAATGCCTAGATGTGTGAATTGCAGCATTATCTTGCTGAAATATGGCATTATCGTCCATGTTTTTATCCATATAAGTTATGAGAACATCATCCAACATTTCTGTATACTTTATCAAGTTCATTTAAGGCAAACCACAACACAGAGTCAATTTTCCTGAATAAGAAAATCCACCCCAAACCATTAAATTTCCTCCTCCATAATTTCGTTTTGTTTGTGGGTCATTTATTCCTCTTAGATCATGCAAATAACAACTGAAAAAGTCTGGACCATCTAAATTGAACTTTTTTTCATCTGAAAATATTATGTTTTGCCACTCATGAGTCCAATGCATATGGTTTTTAGCAAACTGTAATCTAGCAATTTTATGGTGTTTTTTTAACATTGGTTTTTGGTGTGGTTTCTTCCATTTTACGTTTGGTGTTGTACGTAGAATATGTGCAACATATTTATTGGTGACAGGCAATAATAATTTATCCTTTATTTGTGTTGCATTCAATTTATTTTTGGTTGCTTCGAAGCGAATTCGATTAATTTGCCAATTTGTTAATACTTTGTTGCCGTTTGTTGCTTTTTTTACACCGTAATTGTCAACTTTTGCAATGTAGTTTCGTACAACATGGTCAGATCTTCCAATTTTTCTTGCTATTTCTCGTATAGAAAGTGCTGGTGAGATTTCTGAGCTACGATATAAATTAATTTGTATTTTTTCAGCATCTGTCAAATACTTTCCTTTAGGCATTTCGTAAAATGCAATAAGAATGATACTGGCAGAGCAAAAGATCAAATTACACTAAAATTTATCAATTTATTTGTGTAAAAGTGATTAAAAATCAATAATTACCGTTATTAACCTGATTGCGTCCATAGATATATTCCAATTAAAAAATGTGCTTTTGTATATCAAACATACTCTCACGTTAATAAAGACACATAGAAAAAATTTTTTTGTGGTTTTTATTAGCCCACAACACAACAATTATTTTGATAATAACTTGCATGCATATCAGTTGACAATACATAGGAAAAATTAAGATAAAGAGAAAAAAATTGATGCATCTAAACGAATATGCCTCAGTGTATATATATATATATATAGGGTGTCTAAAAAAGATTTTGTGGAAAAGTTCAATCATTTTCATTATGTTTAAGTATATTATGTTGACGTTTAAGTAGCTTATATTTCAGCCTTCCAAATCAACTGTAAGGTAAAGAAGGTGGTTTTAAACAATTTCTATATAAAAGAAATTTTCCTAAATATCATATTATATAAAGTTTCGAATAAAGATAGTTTTAAATATAAAACACTCACAAAATACTTATTTCCATTTAAAATATATCTAATAGAATAAGGAAGATACAGATTGTGTGAAACAATTTTATTTCATATAACAGTTCTAAAAAGAGTTGAAAGGCAACAAAAATGTGATGACAGTTGTGATAGTTATTGTCTTTTCTGCAGGTACTTTTTTTTAACTTTCTTGGATACTTGCTGTCTGTTTTTATGGACAACCTAGACAATAAAAAATATACTTAAAAAGACAAGTTATTTTGTAAAATAATTAAATAATCCAAGTAGGGATGGCAATCCTGGAATCCCAAAATTCCGGGATTTTGTACAAACTGTTTGTCCCAAAATCCTGGGATTAGTCTTCGAAATTTCCTGGGATTTTGGGATCGTCATAAAAAAAGTACAAGAAAGTTAGGCTTAATTTTTAATTGAGAAATTTTTACGTCATAAAATGTAAATATAGGCTTTGAAATTGTAGCAACTTGGTTTTGTAGCTTTTTTTCCCCTTTGCAATGTTTTATTTTTATTCGCCCTATTTCTTTATTTTATTAAAAATGCAATTTAAAAACATTAATGCTTATCTGCAATAATATACTATGTATACATTTTTTATACATTTAATTGTCCAGATTTTGTACGATTAAACATAAAAAATTTATATATAGTATTAAAACTAATATAATATCAAAAATTAATAGAGTTTGGCACTTGGAAGATCAAACAAATTGGAAGATCAAACATTTTTGATAGAAGAAATACCTATTTATTTTAAATTTTCTAATTCATTCTAATTCCAATGTTTGCGTGATTTTAATTTCATTTTTGTATTCACTCAATTTAATTACAAATGTGATTTACATAAGTTTAACATCAGTTTAATTAATGAAGTTATCAAAATACAGATGGTTTATTAAACTACAAAAGTTTACTTAACGTCTGTTTAAATAATGAAGTTATTTATATAGTAAAGTTAAATAAACTTTAGTTATCGTTATTTTAAGTAGAAAATGTATTTGAAGAGGAAGATTATATTTGATATTCAAATGATTCATCGTTATTTAATGAAACATCTGAAGTTAAAATTTGGCACTAAATTATTGGTTATAACAAAAATGTCAGGGAAATAGTAAAAATGTTTAAAAGGTCCCCAAACTAAAGTGAAAGTTATTTACAAAAGTACGTAAAAATTAAGTTTAGTAAGATCATTCATTTAATCATAGGTTGCAAAACTCGATGGAGCAGCTCGTTACTTATGATGGAGCAATTAGTGAATTTAAAATTAAAAAAGTCATTGTGTTATAAAGGCACTTCTAGATTTAGAAGTGGGTTCTAACACTGATGATTCAATTAGGGTGAACGAGAAAGAATATAGAATGATATCTGATTTTGTAGCACTTTTACTTCCAATAAAACAACTGTGGTAGCATTTTGTCAACAAGACGCAAATTTAATTTTTTCTGACTAGGGATGCGGAGTCCCAAAAAGGACTCCGGATTTGAAAGTCACAAAAAGATTACTTTATCCGTGTTTTTGGTATTCAGGAGCTCTAAAAATATAAATAAGTTTATGGACTACTAACAGGAAAAAAATTAAGACTTTAAGGTTAGAGAAACAATCATTTTTTGAACACGGAGTCCTTAAGTATAATGGCGGCAAGGACTCCGGGACTCCAGGACTCCGGGCTTAAAAACAACAAGTTTGAAGTCATAAAACTCATGAATTTATTTCTTATAGCAGATCATAAGTCAATAAACATGTTTTGAGCTTCTGGACCTCACAGACTTGGAAAAAGTAGAGATATAAAGCCGGAGTCCTTTTGGGATCCCTGCTTCTGACAATGCATAAAATAAAAAAAGAACAAAAATTTAAAATTAGAAAACAATTATATGATGCTTTGAGTCACCGAATTTAACAGTGTAAAACAGCGTTAAGAAGCTTAGTATATCTTCACCACCATGTTACTTCATAAAAGATCCTAGAAGTTTTTCTATCAAATACAAAAACCTAAAATAAAAAAAGTTATGATAAACCTGATAAAGTGTTTAAACTCGGCAGATATAATAACAGCAGCATACTTGAGTAGAATAATGTCAAAACAATGAAAATGAACAACATAAATGAAGTGATGGAAAAAAGTTTGACAGCAATACAAGCACAAACTATAAAGGTAAAAAATAACTATTGAAATTCAAAAAAAAATACTGTTATTTGAAAGTAGTAGCTTATGATGTGACCACTGTAAAAATAAAATATCATTATATATTATCTATATGGCCAACAATTAAGGAGTCTGAAAGGGCATTCTCAGTTTTTATGTTCAAAAAATCAAATGGAATTAAACGATGAAATGATTGACACTTTCATTTTTTAGGGTAGTACTTTCAAAAATAAATATAACTCATTGAACATATTCATGCATGTTCATATTATTTTTAGTTATTATTTTTATTTATACTGTGTTATCATTTTAAGTTATTGTTTTGTAATTTAAATTACTTAGGTTCATTAATGAACTAAGTACTTTATTAATATCATAACTAAATTAATCATTTTTAAGTATTTGATGAATACTTAAAAATGATTAATTTAGTTATTACTTTTTTTTTGAATAAATAAAGTTGTAGATAAATTGTAGTTCTATACTTACGAGTACTTAAAATATTAGTTTTTCTTATACTTCTCTTTCTACAATTGTGTTTTTTTCTATTCAATCCCGGGATATCCCAGGATTTCCCGAGGGCATTTTTTCTAATCCCGAAATCCCGTGATTAAAAATGTACGGATTTTTAGCCACCCCTAAATCCAAACTCTAAAATTCTAAGTATTTAAAATTAATAGTTTATTAAATAAAATGATATGTAAATACTTAAAACAGTTTTACATTTACATTATTGTATAGCATGCACGTACATTGGTTGAGGGAAGGGGTTGTTAGGTGTCAATTGTTAAGTGCAATTGACCTTTTTTTGTTGTTAAAGATCAGCATGATATGTGTTTGCTATTCTAAATTACCTAAATTTTCAGAAATGGCTTCCTCCCCCTAACAACTTACATGCTGCAGACCTGTATAAAAATGTTTAATAAATGCCTGAAGAATATCCTGAAGTCTATCCTTATTATTTGTCCCGATCATTTACGACTGCAAGCTGATTTGCGCAAGCAGAGAACTTGATAAATGATTTAGTGGCTCTCTCACTTTTGCAAGCAGCTATACTTTTCTGTATTGCTGCTTGCAAAATGTTTCTTTTTTCACATCAAAAGCTCTTCCTTAGTGATTTCTAAGAAAAAAAAGAAAAGATAACTTTGCTCCGTGACAATATCATCAAGAGATGACATTGGAACAACGACTGGCTGAATTCCAGGTTTCTTAAGTACCATAATTTTTTTTCTGGAACAACAAAATACAGCATTTTGTTAAGGATGTTGTTCTTGACATCGGCATCTAGATCCCTGTCAGCAAGAGACAAAACCACAAGCTGGGAAGCTATATACCAAGTGTGCTGAATTTTATCGTACACGCTTTTTTTTGAAATGTGTTATCAATACCCGCCATATTGACCATGTGTCTTTTGAGGCAGTGCTTTAGGAATTTAATGTCCGCTTTTCGAGCCTCTTTGTTTCCCATTGGATCACTCTTTATCAAGTTAAAGATGTTGGCCTTATGAATTGGGAATAAGAAGTTGCTTTCATTTAGAAAGTTGTTTACTTTCTTGTAGTAGCTTCCTTCTGGTAGACTTAGAGTCTTTAGTTTTTTTAGGGATTGGTACTCAATAATCTCCTTTTTTCAAAACTCTTTGTTCCTCATTGGATTGCTCTTTATCAACTTAAAAATATTGGCTTTATGAATTGGGAATAAGAAGTTACTTTCATATAGAAAGTTGTTTAATTTCTTGCAGTAGCTTCCTTCTAGTAGACTTAGAGTCTTGAGTTTTATTACGGATTGGTACTCATTGACCGTGTTGGTAATTTTATTTCGGATTTGATGCTCTGTGAGTATGAAATTGTTGTTGAATCCAACTTACAAGTTCTCTTAAAATGCAAAAAACTCTGATTGTTTCCAATTCTCTTCACATTATTTTCTAGAAGCAAGAACACAACTTTACAGTTCATCATGGTAGTGCTAAAAAAATGTCAAATAGTTATGTACAAATGAACAGATAAAATTCAGAAATCTTTCAGATGTCACCTAGTTTCTTTTCTAATGTTGAGCCAGTAAAACCTTCTTAGCATTTCTCCAGTCATTGGAAATCGGTTTGGAGCAGAGCTTTGCAGAAGAAAGCCTAACAAATTAAACTGTCTACGCTTTCTTGAAGCCTTTCTCAAATCTTCAGCTGGTTCTAGTATTGTATTCTGGTATTTTTTTCCTGAAACCATTGTCAGAAAATATAGCTAACTGTACAGTTTATAAATTTATATATATTTATAAATTTATAGTATAAAATGTACCTTACAATACAGTATTTGTTTTGTAACAGCAAATAAATCTATTAAAAAATAATTTTTTTGCTAAGCAAAAAAAAAATGCGTATCATACACAGCATACACGTGTTGCTTTTTATTATAATTATCTTGACTTAACAAATTATTTGAAAAAAGTCTCTTAAACAATTGAAAAAAAACTTTAATGAAATGAAAATTTACTTATTAAGTTAAACTTTCATTTGTCGGCGAGCAATCTTTTAATTTAAACTTTAATGTTAGGAGAATTACCAAACAAATATATATATATTTTTTTTTCTAACGTATTATTAAAGTTATTTATTATATTATTTTTTAATGCTTTTTGTTATGTATTATAAATAAAATATGTAAATAACTAAAAAATAGTTATAAAAATAATTTTAATAAAACATTTAAACTGAAAAAAATGTGTTTGCTAAATTCTCCTAATATAAAAAATGTTATTATAAAATGATAAATTCGCTATATAATATTTTATTATATAGAAATTGCCAAAAACCACTTTTATTACCCTAAAGTTGATTTTGAAGGCTGAAATTTTCACTATAAGCTACTAATACATAATGATAACGATTGAACTTTTCCACATTAAGACTTATATATATATATATATGTATATAAATATATATATATATATATATATATATATATATATATATATATATATATATATATATATATATATATATATATATATATATATATATATATATACATATATATATATATATATATATATATATATATATATATATATATATATATATATATATATATATATATATATATATATATATATATAGTTTTTTGTAAAAATATTAGCCAAAAAAAATGAAGCAATTAAATCATTAAAAAAAAAAAATTAATCAATAAAAATAATCTTTTAAAAGATTTATAAAAAGACATGGAAAAATAGTTTTAAGTGTTTAAATTTATCATAAAAAAAACATACCTACTAAAAAAAATTTTAATTTTACCGTAATGCGTTTATTTTAAAGTATTATTGTAAATAGTTCTTTATTTTATTAAAAAGCCTTACCGTAAAATAAAAACTTTAAAAATGTTATAAGTTATTTGTTTTGTAACAATTCTTTTAAATGCGTTTAAATTTTTTTTTTTTTTTTCTAATGATTTTAAAATTTTAATTTAATTTAGAATGAATTTTTCTTAATTTAGAATGAATTTTTTTAATTTGTTTTTACAAACACAATCTAAATAAGTTCTCTTTGCGCATTTTCTAAACCAACATCAGTGTGGTAGTGCCTAAATGGAGTTCGTGAGCCTCTAAGGCAGAGAGGTTGGCTCGTGTAATCTCCATTGAGAGATGTGTCCTAAACCAATTTGTAACTGCTTCATACCTCTCACTATTCTTTACGGACAGCTTATGTTATGCGTTTAATTTTATAAAATATCAAAGCAGTCATAGTCAAATTGTAAAGAAAAAAAAAATGGTCAGTTACAGCGTACGATCACATGCCATTCCTGTCGAAACCTGATATATATAAGTATATATACAAGCCTGATATATATAAGTATAAACAATTCACTCGAACAGTGAAAGACAACTCATTGCTACCTTAGGATATGTAATCCATATATTATTGTCAAATTCAAAATTAAAGGCAATTAATAAACAAAATAAAGTAAATATGTCATCCTTTAATTTTTTTTGTCATCTTTTAATGTACTTTGTCATCTTTTTATTTAATTTTATTAATTGTGTTTTTTTTAATATACTCAAATGCTACATTAGGGTGTTTCATTTCCGACAAATTTTCGAAAATGATTACGTTACATGAATAACGGGGTAAATAATGTGCCAAAAAAAAGTCTGAAAAATTTTCGAAATTTTAAAATGTCATCTAGAGGTCGCCATCTTGAAAAAACAGCGTTTTTTACACTTTTTTCAACTTTAAACTTGAAAAACTTAAAAAATATTTAAATTTATGTTACGTTACTGGGTGTATATATTAAAGGTTATTATATGAACATTTGGTGAAATTTTCAGAAAAATTGGTAAATGTCTAGAGGTCGCCGTATTAAAATATAAAGCTAAAAAACTTGTTATTTTTTTAAATCTTAAAAAAAATTTAACTGGGCTATTTTTAGGCTTCAGCTTTTCTAAAAATAATAATTAATAAAGAAGATATTAGTAACATACAAAATACTATAAAGTATTAATTAGTTTTGATTTCGAATCGGATGGATTTTGCTTTCTGTGTTGTTCGACAACTTGCAAAATAAATTGTCGTTGTTCTTCATTTTGTGCACACTCGCGGAAATCACCAATAAGTTTTATTCCTCTTTCGGCGCAATCATTTGTTACCTCTAATTGTTTAACAAAATCGTCTACAGTTCCATAATCTTGGAAGAATTTCCACTCTTGTGGATTCATCTGGAGCCATTCCTGGTTGTTTATTAGTCCTAATAAATCAAAAAGAAGCCACGACCGTGGTCCAATTAAAAAATAAATAACGGTTGAAGAACTTAATGTCGGAAATTTTGGTTTCCCAATTAAAAATGTTTTTGGTCTTGGGGTAGAAAAAAGTTTCTTTGCCATTATTGTTCTGGTAAATTCTGACAATTTTTCATTAAATAAAGATAGAATAACAAGCTCTTGTGTTAAATACCAAAGGTGACGGTTAATCGACGAAATCACAGCGGTTGCGATATCTGAATCTTCTTCTTGATACCAGTTCATTGCAAAAACAAATTTGAAGTCATCAACTGGAGCAAATACGGAAATCCTCGAGCGGAGAAATTGCATCGAATAAAAAAGACTAATAAACTTAGCCATGCGGTGGATCATAATTTGCTCATTATTGGACATAATAACTTTATTAGATAAAAGTTCCATTTTTAAAATAAATATGGAATGTGACATAAATCTGGCATTGTGAATTGCACCTGGTTTGTGAATTTTGAATATTCTTTCCATTGATAGTTTCCCCCCAAGGTAGATAATAGTTAATTCAATTAACTCAAGATAATCTTCTCGCGGAAATATTTTCTCTTCGAGGCATTGGTAAGCCCATTTCAGAACTAAACTTGCTTGATTAAATATTTCTGATTTAATATCAGTAGGCCATTTAAAAAAATTCAGGTTTGAGTAATCAATATCAATTCTAGAAAATTCGGCTCGGAAACGTTGAAAAATAGGTTCATCTGGACTTTTGCTACCTCCTCTTAATGCGTTAAATGCATGCTTAATGTGTAGCTCATTATGATGATGGCGACATGCGAGCCATAGAAGAGGTCTCTTTAACTCAATTTCAATTAAAGTTGCTGCTCCTTTTTTATTACCTGTGTTGCTTGCTGTTGTATCAAAGCATATACCAACAATGTTTTCCAAAATGTTCCAATCTTGCGCAAGTTTCACGACCTCGTCACATTGAGTTTTACCTGTCGAATCTTTAATCAAAGGTACACCAATAAGTTTCGGCCTGCAAATAATTAATTGACAGAACAATGTTCTTTCGCGCATTTTGTCTTTGACGATGCACAGTTGATACTGACATAGAAATTTCATTAAGTTTGCCTCCGCTTTTGCAGATGATAGTGGATTGAAATAGAAGTTGTTGGCGAACTGATAAACAACATCGATCAGCCACAGATGCCGTTACTTTTGAGAGCTTCTTTGATGATATCTCTAGTGAATTTGTTAAAGGCACCTTTCTTTTCTTTAGTGGTAAAGGAGTAAACTCTGTATCTTTTTGATCTTCTTCGTCAGCACTTTCAACTATTTCACTGACATCAAAGGCCCCGATTTTTGATCTTCGGTTGAACTTCTCCGAAAATCTATGCTTAGTCTATCTTCTCGACGTTCTAAAAATTTTGAAACACCTATATCGATGCTACCTGTCATATGATACTTTCTGCTACTCTTTTGATCTTCATAAAATGCCCAATCTTCTTTCCATTTTGGTCTACGTGATACTAATAACTGTTCATATGCATTTACTGCTGAAATGTCGCAAAGTTTCAAGTTCATTACAAAATGTGACAATTTTTTCTTTTCCAGCTTTAACATCTCGACTTGCGTGATCAATTTTTTTTTATTTTCACCATTTCCACAAACAATTTGGTAAGCAATGAAAGACAAGAGTTATCTGAACGAACTGGTACTCCAGCTTTTTCCCAAACTTCCTTAAGCTCACCAAGAACAAGTTTAAAAATATCTCTTGCAGAAGTGTCGCCTTTTGAATAAAAATGTAAATGAGAGTATCTACCCAAAACATGTTTTTTTGTTGGCAGACGACTGAAACTTGATAATTTATTGGATTAAGGGTAACCAATTAACCAATCTTGATTATTTTTTCTTAGTTTCATCGTTACAATAAAATATTCGCTTTTCCAACTAGTTTTAAAATTGTTTTAATATTTCAATTTTGCTAATTGAAATAAGAACGAATTTTTTAAAATAAATTTATGAAATTTATATACATACGTCCAGATGTTTATTTTGCAAACTATTTAATCACGCAACAACTTTTAGTGGTCAATTATGCTCAAAACATAAATTATGCATTTTATTTAAGGTGAAAGCATTTAAGCAATTATTCAGCAAAAAAATATGTTGAAAAAATAAAACTTTATAATTCGGCGACCTCTAGAATTTACCAATTTTTCTGAAAATTTCACCAAATGTTCATATAATAACCTTTAATATATACACCCAGTAACGTAACATAAATTTAATTATTTTTTAAGTTTTTCAAGTTTACAGTTGAAAAAAGTGTAAAAAAACGCTGTTTTTTCAAGATGGCGACCTCTAGATGACATTTTAAAATTTTGAAAATTTTTCAGACTTTTTTTTGGCACATTATTTACCCCGTTATGCATGTAACGTAATCATTTTCGAAAATTTGTCGGAAATGAAACACCCTAATGCTACATCCTTGATAATAAAGTTAGACAAAAACTTTTATGGTTTTAAAAATTTCAAAGTAACTGCAATAATGAAAAAATGGTTTACAACTTTGTAAAATAAAAGTAAATTTAGAGAGATACTCTTTATACAATAGAATAGGTGTTGAATAAGAGGTGGAGTTGTAATATATGTCGAAAAGAAACCTGTCTTTGGTAGTGTTAGGGAAAGAGTTTATTTTCCACATATATATATATATATATAAATGTATAAAGTAATCTAAAATAGCAGTATGAAGTTTAACTATATGTGAATATATCTCTGTTTTTATAAAAACTTTAGCTGGTGGCACAGACCAAGGGCATGTTGCTCTATAGAAGCACAAGTCATTAAAAAAGATGATGTCATTAAAAAAGATGATGACCTCCATCTGATGTTGTAAGGAGTGTTACTCGTCTCGAAGTAAATACATTCCAATCTTTTATTTTAAATAATTTTTATAAATTTAGTTTTACAAGTATTGTATGAATGCTCAATTCTCTCATTCAACTTGAAAATCAGTGTTTACTTTGCTTCTTTTTTTGTAGTTGAAAAGAATGCTATATATACTGCTAATTTTGAAATGCTAAGTTTTAATGTTAAAATAAAATAAAAATTACCTTATTCAATGACTGTTATGAAAAAAACATGTATAAATAAATATGTACATGAGAATTGTATGAGAATCATTCGAATCAATAGAAAGTTGTTGAAATGGTTAAAGTAGTTGGCCATTTATCTAGAGGCAGATAGTTGTCAAAACTTAAAATTGTGCCTAAAATTTTGTATACAAAATACATATACTAAATAACAATATTTCAAAAATTTTACAAAAATATTTAAAAATGACAGTTAAAAAATCAACAATTAATCTTTCTAAAATTGTGAAAATGTAAAAGTATTTTAACTAACCCCAGTCCATTATATATTATTAACAAATTTACTTCTACTTTCTACTTCTTCCTTTCTTAAAAATAACAGTTAAAAAATCAACAATTGTTAATCTTTTTAAAATTGTGAAAATGTAAAAGTCTTTTAACTAACCCCAGTCCTCTATACATTTTTAACAAACTTACTTCTACTTTCTAGTGGGTTACCAGTCTGGGGCTAATAGCTGTCAACTGTGTATCTTTGGTTACAATACTAAACATAGCTACCATGAGTTAAAGTTTCAGTTGAAATGTAAGTGTTCAGTTATTTTTAAAACATAGACTTACAAGAACTATTAGTAAAAGTCTTTTTTAGTATTAGCAAAATTAAAATATTTGATTTTTAATTTATGTAGTTCTTCCATTTTTAGATAGCTGCTGTTCAATTATCACCTGCTCATCTGCTGATCAAGTTTTTTCCATCTTTGCATGTGGAAAATTTAAAAACAGATATGCACATAAGGGTGTGCACTGTAATATGGTATCCTTTAAAAAATCATATTTGTTACTGATCTTTACTGAATCTTTTTATATTGCTAATTTAAATTTCATGTATCCTAATTTAAATTTTACTTAAAAAAATTTAAATGCAATCATTTTGTTTTTATGGAATTATTTTTAGAATCATGCTGCAATATGGAATGGCAAAAAAGTTGCAATTTATGAAATACCTGAAAATAAATCTTTTATCAGAACTGCAGGTACTTTTTAAATATTTTCTTATTGACATATGTTTTATCCTATTATTTCATCCTCCCCTATACAAATTTTAATGCTTTAATAATAGTAATTTTCTTTCTCTTATTTAATTCTATTTTTTGATAGGAAGTTTTACTTGCGATGCCCACAAAGTTACAGTGTATGAGCAGAATGTTTATTTCGTTGATTCACATTCGATATCAATTAGAACTTTTCAGGTAGTGAACATTTTCAGGTTGTCATCTTTTGTAGGTAGTGAAATTTTTCATGTAGTAAAAATTTTTAGGTAGTGATCATTTTTATTTAGTGAACATTTTCAGGTAATGAACATTTTCAGGTAGTGTTATACTCAAACTGTTTTAAGTTCTTTCAAATAATTTCATTATACTTTCATGTTTCTTTAACTAGGGCAAAGTAAAACAAGACCTTACATTTCTGGAAAAAGAAGGTGACCCTTTTGATTTGGAAGTATGTGGATCTCATATGGTACTTGCAACAAATAGAGGTGTACTTAAAAATATGATTTATCACATAGGTAAGTTTTAATATGATAATTAGCATTAGTATATTTATGAAGCATATTTTATTTCAAACAATTTTTAGGGAAGCTTGCCAAGTAAGTGTCACCAAGTACTTGGAAGATTGTATTTCAAAACTTGGAAAAATTCATCTGATTAAAATCTATTGCAACGGTACAAAAGTTGCTGTATTGTCTCAGAATGTGCGTAAACATATGAATTTAATTTTTATTGTATTGTCTCAAAATGTGTGTAAATGTTTGAATTATATTTTTATCCTAGCATAAAATTTTTATCCTTTCATTTAATTATCAGAATGTCTACATTTTGTTATAAATCAAAATTTACAAGTTTCATGTTTCACAAGTTATTTGAATCTGCATATTTGTAAAAGATTAAAAAATACACTATTTAGTATGAAATAAAAATTAATGTAAACTACGTTTTTATTTGTTTGCAAAAAGTTAAAAAATAGTGTTGTATCATAACTCAATGTTAAATATTTATAAAGTTTCTTTAAAAAAAACATTGGTTTTTAAGCTAAACAGGAATTTTTTGTTCATATATTTAGGCAATTTTTAACGTTTGTTTTTCAGAGGTGTTGTTCTCTTGCAACTTTTAGTTTTACTCTGAAGAAACCAGATTAGACCATCTGGTCATTGATCAAAGATGAATTGAAAGCTAATAACAAAGAGGTCATCCATAATTTAGGTCATGCAATTTTTGACCGTTTTTTGACTGTTTTCCATTCCTTGTCAGTTGATTTTTATTTTTTATTTTACATAATTTTTATTCTTCTTTTTGCATGATTTTAAGTTACATAATGTATGAGTCAGATTCGTGATTTTTTTTTTGTAGTAAAGCAAAAAATAAAGTTTTTTTTTTTTGCTTGATAATCTTAAACATTACCTATAAAAAACTGAGCTTGCTTTATTTATGCTGGCACATGAAGTCCTGACTTGTTAGTTTAATTCAGAGTTATTTAAACCAGGTTCAGACCTTATTTATTTTTAAAATCTTTTAATGCTATGAGTTTTTTTTTCTTTTTATTAATGTCACCATGTTATGAGTTAGTTTTTTATCTTTTAGTTGATGTAACCATGTTATGAGTTTGTTTCATTTTTTTTCATCTTTAATTTATCTCACCAAAACATGATTTTTTTTCCTTTAGTTTAACTCCACTATGTTATTGTTTGTTTTGTTTTTTTTATTAACCTTACTATCAAAGTCAATCTCAATTTTAATGTTCATGTCAGTGTTGATTTAAGTTCTCAAAATTCTAAAAAAAAAAGACTAAAATAAATGCATCAAGCATTTGATATGACAGAGACAGAAAAAAATAAAAGACCATTAAACAAAATTTGCCCAAAAGATGACAAAAGTTGATTTAACAATATGCAACACTGTTGCAAAGTCAGGGAGTTATTCAATAGATTTTAGTTGCTTTAAGTAATGAAACTAAGTTTTGCTTTTGGTCAAAGTTGTTGCTTTTTGTTGTAAGTTGTTTGTTAGTATTACTAAAATAAAATAAAAATTTGAATAAAGTAAAGTAAAAATTTGAACAAATACTAATGATCATGCTAATTTTAAAGATGCATAAAATAGTACTAAACCCTTTGATTTGTTTGGGAACTAAGTTTTAGGAAAAAATTTAATAGATTTTTCTTGCCGACAAAAAGTATAATTAAAGTAAAGAATAATAATTGTTTTAATGAAATTGTCATTTGAGATTATCATAAGACTGTTTCACATTAAAGAAGACAATCAAATTTTTGGTTTTGAAGATTCTGAATAATGTAATAAAGTATTGTTGAATAACATTAAATATATGTTACAGTCTCTAACTAATTAAACGTAAAAGATTTTTTGATGATAAACCCTTTGAAGTTGACGGTTGTTTTTGGATGGTGATTTTTTTCAATGTTCTTTTTTAAACAGCTTGAAAATCTTTATATGAGCAAT
The DNA here is from genome assembly GCF_038396675.1 of Hydra vulgaris. Lineage (NCBI taxonomy): Eukaryota > Metazoa > Cnidaria > Hydrozoa > Anthoathecata > Hydridae > Hydra > Hydra vulgaris. Next base: position 57,073,043 of record NC_088927.1, on the reverse strand, counting down.
TTAAAGCTTTTCAAATACAATAGAGCTGGTTAAGTTCCAAGTGATAGAATTAACATAATTATGTAAGAAAAAATATTACCAATTTTTGTTCCTAAAATGGATATGACTCAAAAAACTAATTCGTAAAATTATCTTTTCCAATGAATATTATTAATACAGTGATTAAAGATGAATGTAGTTATTTAAAATTTACGATCAATGATAGGTCAGATATCTAAAGACGATTTTGAAAACAAAATTGCTAAATTACTGAATATTGAAAAATAAAGATTCAATTGAAAAATTTTGAATTAAGAAGTGTTCTGTTTTCTTAACAAAATGATTTTATTTTTATAAAAAAATGAAATCTTTTTTTCTAAAAAAAAATTTCTAAAAAAAAGAAATTTATAATCACTTTATTTCTACAAGCAATTTATTTGTAAATAAAAATGAGTGTAATTTTTTTCTCACACAAAATATTTTGCATAGATGTCTGATGCCATGAGCTCAGCATACAAACACACAAAATATTTTGCATAGATACCTGGTGCCACGAGTTGAGCATACAAGCACATTAATTTAAAAGGTCCCTAAGACTCACAAATTTGCAAAAATTCAAGATCCACAATAATAAAAATAAAAATCACAATGGCGGTCTGATTGTTTTAAGATCCATCCCTTATTAAACATATTTGTTTAAAACATTTTTTTTTTTGTATTTTTTTGAAATTTTTAGTCTTCATTCTTTTTGGTTGAATGTTTTTTAAATTAGTTTATAAAGATTTGCTTTTTTACGAAAGCAACTATATCACTGCCCCTGTTTTGTATTTTGGGAAGTAGAGAGTTATAAATATTAATCTTTCAATTTTATGTCTGGAGAAAGTAAATTACGAACTACTTGATGATTTATTAACTACACAACAACAACTAACAGATGCTATCAAAGGGTTTTACTACTTTTATATGTTTTGATAAGTACTTAGATTAAAGTTGGGGTTGGGGACACAGCAGGATTTTGTATATTAAGTAGAAAGTAGTATTAGGCAAGTACACACATCTACTAATGGGTTTAGAGTGATGACAATTAATATCTATGTTTAAATTATATTTTTTATGTCAAAATTATATTACTTATCTTAAATGGCAATTTCACTTAAACCTTCTGAATAAAGTTTTTCTTTAACAAAGTTGTTGAATTTTTGAATTAATCAGTAAACATATTTTTTTCAGTAGCTGATCTAAATGCTTTAATGGGCTTACCTTATTTTGCACTGTGTTTCCAAACATACATCATATATATTTTTAGTTCTTTATTATGTTTTAGGTTATGTGCCAAAATTAGTATTTTAAATTCTATTGAGCCAAAACTTTTAGTATGTGAGACAGTTTGAATGAGTTCTATTAACCAAGAAGAAACAAGTATTGAAAAAGATCTTTATGATAATTTAATTTTTAGAATTTGTTATTCGCCTCCTTAAAATATTGTTTTTATCTTTAGGATTTGTTTCTATTTTATTTTCCCCTTTTTATTTATTTTATTTTTATTTTTTAATTCTTTTGATGTTTTTCAAAAATAGTAAAATGTTTAATAAATTTACTAATGGAATTATTATAAATAGTTAAATTGTTATACTTTTATGAAAATAATTTTTAATAATTTTTTGACTTTAAAATTCATTAATTGTTACAATGTTTAGCTGTCCTGAATATGGCTTGGTTATCCAAGATCATTTTAAAATAGATCCTAGTTACACTGATAGCTTTTAATTCAAATTTTTTTTTCGAATTTTATATTGTAAAACAGCATATACATACATACATAAATACATACATACATACATACATACATACATACATACATACATACATACATACATACATACATACATACATACATACATACATACATACATACATACATACATACATACATACAAACATACAAACATACATACATATACACATACATACATACATACATACATACATACATACATACATACATACATACATACATACATACATACATACATACATACATACATACATACATACATACATACATACATACATACATACATACATACATACATATATATATATATATATATATATATATATATATATATATATATATATATATATATATATATATATATATATATATATATATATATACTGTTGGAAATACAGCTCTTGTTTGTTTAAGAGTGATCAATATCTTTTTTCAAAAAATAGATCAAATTATATTAAAGTAATTTAAATGAAAAAATACAACTTTATAATAGAACTTAAAGTTTCATGCCTTTCAGCAATCATCAGTTAAATTATTCAAAAATATGAAATAATAAATACAAGTTTATAAACTTGTATTTTTTATTGCAATAAAAAATAATTTTTTAGTCTAATTTATAAGCCTGCAAGATCTGCAGTTATTTGAACTTCAGATCCACTGGCGTAGGACGTTGAAAATGTTTTTAAAAGCTTTAATCTAATTTTTCACAATCTGTTTTTAATTTTTGTTGGAGCAGGATCTAGAACTGCTTAAAGTTTTTCACAAGCTCAAAAGCTAATTTTTTTGTGGATAGGCCATTGATTCATGTTGATCGAAAACATTTTCAAGCCATACCTGGTGGATCAGAAAAAAAAGTTACAAAATAGGTAGAAACACTTCTTGCCTTACCAAAAAATGCTGAAAGGGCATGAAATCTAGTTACACAGACTAACTGTTTTGTTTTTGTTTTTTGAAAAAAAAGCTATTAAACCATTAAACCCTATTCAAAAAATAATACTCACCTTCTAACGGGCCATTTATGCATTTTTTTTTTAATTATAAAGTATAATATTTACCTCATTGAAGCAGCTTAGAATGCTGTCAGCTAACTGTCATTTTATTTATGATAGTAAGTTTTATATGGTATAAACAAATGTTATTAGAAACTTTTTAAAACAGAAAAGTAGAAAATAATTGTTCTTTACTTTTTTATTTTTGAAGCTTTTTAACTATAACATTTTACAAGAAGATGAAAATAAAGTTTACCTGCTGACTGCTAATTCTTTGTTGATGACATTTATTTAGATTTATGGCTGGATTTTTTTATGTATAGTTCATACATTTTTAAATGTTTATTTTTTAATTATAAGACAATTTTTACTTTATAATTCATGCGTAAATGTAGCTTTTTAAAAAATTATTCAAATTTTTTATTTTCTACTTTTTTAATCTCTTCCATAGTAAGGTTAATCATTTTTATGCCCTAATTATTCTCCATAGTTAGGTTAATTATTTTTATGCCTCAATAATTGGTACTTTAACAAGTTAATTTCAACACTTTTATTTTACACTTGTCATTATTTGAAAAAGTTTAAAAGTTTATTTTGAATAATACATAATTTTTTATGTACAGGGTTATTGGGGATGGATGCACTTTTTTGTTACTTCATTCAATCAGTATGTTATTAAAAGCAAGATTTTTTTTTTATCAAATTATTATTTTTTCAAGTTAATATTTTTCACTTTTTTATTTTGATTTTTGTTTAAAAAGATTAATTTTAAATAAGTTCAGTAAACAATTACATGACAGGGTTAGCATAGTGATCAATGTGTGACTTTGTAGAATTTGAAAAACAATGCGTGACTTTGTAGAATTTGAGAATGGCGACCAGGTAACTAAAGCAGCCATGATGAGTTACATCTATTTATCTGCAAATGGTGATATGGATTAAACTTTTAAAGCTATTAAGTCTATCAAAATGTATACTTTTTTATTTATGCTTACATTTTTTTTTTTTTTTTTAAATAAAGATCCCATAAAAGCATGCAGAAATTTGATTTGTAAAATATCTTTTTGCTCAATAGTATTTTTTATATTCTTAAGTATTATGTAGTTTAGATTTTGTTTTTCCTTCTAAAGATAATATGCAGGTTAGACATGATGTAAAAACTCGTTAGTTGTTACATTGTTAGATTAAATTTTTGTCAGTTTATAGTTTTTATAATTTTTTTTTCTTTAAAAAGGTTAATATTTAACCTTTTTTTAATTAATTTAAGTATAACAGAATAGAATGAGATAAAGAATATAATGAAGTAGTTATGACATTATGACATGTTTATTTGTTGCTTTTAATTAATTGAATAAACTTTTTATAAATATTTTTTGTCTATTTGTTGAGAATCATTTTCTGTCTAAATGATGTAACATTTTAATACAAAATAAATAATTTTTTGGATAAATTGTTAAATTTTTAACTGCAGTAGCCATCAAAAGCTAAACTAAAATTATAACTTTAAATGTTGTACAATATTAGTCATTTTAAAATTATAATCAATTCAATAATATATTATATAATTAATAAATTATATAAAAATATAATATAGGTTTATAAAAAGAAGAAAAACTCAGAGAAGACCTAGGGGTAATGACAACAAGACCCTCAGCTTTGTTTTTTAATTACATTTGTCACATTTATAGAGTTAAATCTATATTTTTTTGCAGAAAGTAAAAATTCATATATATAAATATTTAGAAGTGATTTACAGAAAGATTTACAGAAAGATTTAGAAAGATTTTACGTAATGAAAATTAAAAATATAAAAGTATTTAATTAGTATATAAAAAATATTTGTTTAAGTTATAAATTTGTTGTAATTCCATTATTGAGAAAAATTAAATATTTCAAAACTTCTTTGTTCCATAAAAACGTTCCTTGATAAGATCGACAAAAATTTATATGCAAAAAAGGCTGTCGGATAAACTTTTTATTTCAAAGGTAGTATTTGTTTTTTTTTGTTTATGTGAGTATAAATTGCAAAAAGAAAAAAGAGAGGTGTTGGTTTTACATTTATATTTAAAGCAAAGAACATTATAAACCTTAGGCTTGTTTACATTAAGAATATTCATTTTAAGTAAGAGAGGCTTGGTATGATTAAAATGGTCTTTAAAGTTTATAAGGCATGCAGCTTCTTTTAATGATAAAGAGGTTCTAGTATACTTTTGTTTACACCACCCCATGCAGTATTAGCATAATTAATATGTCAATGAACAAATGAGTAGTAAAATTCGATTAAATTATTTTTACTTAAGAGATTTCTTGACTTGTATAACATTCTTATACCTCTAGCTATTTTATTGTTTAAATTGTTGTGAATTCAATTTTTCCACATGAGAATTTCATCAAAATAAACATCCAAATTATTTCTAATTTTTGACTCTTTATTTCAGTATTATCAATAAACAGAAAAGGAATATTGTGAAGTAGATTTTTTTTTCTAAAACTGGATAAAAAAGGATCACAAGGAGTTCACTATTCAATTTTTTTAAATAAAATTGATAATTTGTTTTTCAGTTAAAAAAAGGTTTGTGTAATGAGTAAACATTTTTTGTTAAATTTAATGTTTATAAAGAACGTTAATGTAAATAAAAGCAAAGGATCGAGTAAAATCTAAAGGATTTAATCCTTCTTGAATTCTCCAGGATATTGTGGTTTTTTAAACATATTTGAAATACTTCTAGTTAGTTGAAGTATTGCATGTTCAGCCAAATTATTTTTTTTAAATCAACATTTATTGTTATATAATATTTTATTTATAGTTAGATGCTTATACGTTCTATTATACAAAAATCTTTCTAAAATTTTTGAAAAAACAGGGAGAACTAAAACTAAATGACAATAATTGAGTTTTGTTAATTCCCTTCTTTTAAAGATTATGGTAACTAGCCATATTGAGAACATCTAGATATACATCCATGTATTATTATTTTAGTCTTAGATGGACACTTGACACATGTTACCTATCATATCATACTTTTTAGCATTAATAATAATATCTTGTTAATTTGCTCTTTAGTTCAGTTGTTACACATTCTACAGCCACTAGATGTTGCCATATCATTAGAGTTAAGTTCAAATTGCAGTTTAGTCTGCATAGTGCAAATTGCAGAGACAAAGTTTAGCAATTTATCAAAAGAATGCATTAGTCAGCTCCAAACATAATTTTCAGCTCTTGAGAAGTCTTTACATGCATGCAAGATTTTAAAATAATGATTTATTTCAACATCTATAAAATCCATCAAATCAAAATTACAAATTGCTAATTTATTTGAAACATTATCATCTCAACCATCAAAATCAAAAACATCTAGCATCAGCACAAAGTTTTATAGCATCAGCCTAAAGCCAACTCGTCTGCAATTAATCTTCAGTATTGCAACTTAGGCTGTTTAAAAAGAAGTTAATAGATGATTGCAACTGTCCTAATTGTTTGCCACAGCTAATGCAACAAATGTTATGCATCCAACATGTCCACACAAAAAAATGAAAAAATGTAGGGGTGCAAAGACTCGAGGGGAGGTGTCTTAACAAACTTGAAATGTTCAAGAGATTGAATGATGCTGATAGCAAAAAAGCACCAAAGAATGCTTGAAAACAGCGTAAGCTTAATTTTGATAAAGAGCAGCAAATAAAACACGAACAACAGTGACTCCAACAGCAACAAAACAAGCCTAGTGTAAAATGAGTTTTAAGCAAAGCTGCAACAAGTCAAAATAGGGAATGGTAAAAATGCAAAAAATTAAAATGCATTGTTTGGCTTTGTCAAACATGCATACCAAAAGTAATTGTAGAAAAGGACAGGTTTTATTACACCAAAAAGTCCACAAGGGATAGCTCAATACATTCTCCAGACCCTCTCAATGACTCGACATCACAAGAATAAGTTTTGATAATTACTTGTATTTTATTTAATTTGTTATTATTGGTTGCTTTTTTTAATTAGGCGTTCTTTAAATTTTTTTGACTTGCATATTTCATTCTCCTATGATGTTGGGATAGAATAAAATTTTTTTTATTTCATTTAAATAAAGTTTCTTAAAATTTAAAAAAAAAAATTTGACTAGATTCAAATATATTTTAATGTTTGCTACAGTTTCGAAAAAATTGTCTTTTTTTTAATGTAAAAAAAATTATGTAAACTATAGTTAACTCGTGATAACTGGAATCCTCTCTCTGAACTCAAAATTCTACTTAAGTATTTTCAAAGTTCTGTTGAATCCAAACATTTACTTGAACTTTTTTTTTTCACCCCAAGAGGTTTGAACTATTGGTAGTTTACTTTATTATATTTTATCTCATTTTACTGTATTTTGTATTAAATATATAATGCTATCTACAATATATGGGTATAGAATAATAAATATAAAATAAATAGTATATAAAACTACATACAAAATATGTGAATGAAATAATAAGTGTTCAAAATAGATTTTACTTACTTTTTCAAAAGATTTCTACTTAATACTGATGACTCATAATTTAATTTTGACTTTTACTAATAACATACATTTCGTCGCCTCAGAGGGCAGAGGTTCTATCTCCATATTGTGCTCAAACTCAACTATGACTTAAGGCACATCTATTTTAAGTGCTAGAATCAGATTAGGCAGCGGGTCTATCTCCACATAGTAGGAGAAGAGCAATAAATTTGTGCGAGTTTTGAGCTATCTACATTTGTGCGGAATCCCAAAAAGACAAAGGTGTTATCTCCTTTGCCATCTGACTATACCGGAGATATCTTCTTTGCCCTATGACGTAATTCTTGAAAATGGCAGACGATAACAAACGAAATATAATGAATAAACAACCTTTTATTAAAACAAAGGTAATTTTAAATAGTTTTTTTCGTAATTCTAAGAATTCACCATGAAATTAAACAATGATTCAAAAAAGCGAACTTTCACTGAACCAAAAATTGGACGCAATCAAGGCAAAAGACCAAATCTTTGGAAACGATTTGTTGAAAAAGACAAAAGAGAGAAAGGAATGGCATACAAGAAACGAAAAGGTAAAGCAGTACCGCCCAAAACACCTAGAACGGTGAACTGTTTAAAGTCCAAATTCAAGTGTGGAGTACATTTTGAGGAAACCAAACAACTAGAAATAAATAAACACTACTACCAACTAGAGGGTGAAAATAGAAAAAAAGATTTCATATGCCATTTAATGAAAAGTAGCAATGTTTCACATCGTCGTGACAATTCAGGAATAAGACCAAAAACAATATCCTGTGCATATCATCTGTCAGTGGAAGCAAATGAAAACAATGTCATTAAAGTGTGCCAAAATATTATTTGCACGACTTTGGACATAAGCAAGAAAACTGCTCAGTTTGTTGTAAAAAATAAAAATGAGATTGGTCTTTTCATACCACCAAATTCAAAAAAAGGAAAAACTCCAGCCAATAAGACTTCAGAAATGCGAACCAATGCAGTTCGAGAGCACATCCTAAGCTTTCCTCAGGTCGAATCTCACTACTGTCGGGCTTCATCAAAGGCAAAATACCTTAGTCCTGAACTAAGTATTGAGGAACTTTATAGACTATACAAAGATGATTATTGCACAACGAAAAATATCACAGATCCAGTTTCTATCGGTGTATATCGAAGAATATTTGTTACTGATTTTAATATAAAATTTTTTATTCCCAAAAAAGACAAATGCTCGATTTGCAATGCTTTTGAAATGCCAGTGGTGATGATAAAGAAACGCTACGACCAAATTATGATAGGCATAAATTTCGTGAAAAGGAAGCTATGGACGAAAAAAATTCTAATAAGACTGCATCTGCTGCTGACAAGTCCATTCGTTCTATAACTTTTGACCTCGAAGCAGTGTTTCCACTTCCATTTGCAGATGATGCACAAATTTTCTATAGGCGGAAACTTGCCGTTTATAATTTTACTATTTATGAAACGTCGACCAAAAAAGGAATTTGTTACCTATGGGACGAAAGTGAAGGTAAACGAGGAGCCAATGAAATAAATACAGCTCTGTTAGATTATATGAAGTCTCTTCCAGTTTCTGTGAAGAGGGTGACTTCTTTTAGTGATACGTGCTCTGGACAAAACAGAAACCATTTTATTGTTGCGACAATGATGTACATTGTTCAAAAAACTCACCTGGAATGCATCGATATGAAGTATATGGAGTCGGGTCATTCTTATTTAGAAGTTGACTCTATGCACAGTACTATTGAACGCAGTAAGAGCCATCAAAAAATTTACACTACACGAGAATGCGAAGTTCTGATTGCTGCATCGCGCAAGAATCCGTGTCCATATCTTGTTAAACCACTGCAACACACTGATTTTTTTGACTCAAAACAACTTTGCGGTAAAATTTTGAAAAATCGTACAAAAAATATATTAAAGGTGAAACCGTCAACTGGTTGAATATTAACTGGGCAAGGTTTGAAAAGTCAAGACAGTTCATTATGCAGTACAAATATAGCATTACGTCGCCTACCTTTATGGAAATAAATGTACAGTCTGGAAGAGGACGACGATCCAACATCGAAGGATTAGAGCCTCAGTCATTGTATCCTACTCGCCTGCCTTTTTCGGATGCGAAAAAAAAAGATCTCATGCGCATGGTGAAACCGCGTGTTATTCCACCAGATTATGCCCAATGGTATAACAACCTAACTGCTGATGAGTCAGAAATTGATGAATCAGACTATGAAGATAATTAGAACTTAGACTTTGACCAACTGCTGATGAGTCAGAAATTGATGAATCGGACTATGAAGATAACTAGAACTAAGACTTTGTTTTTTGTCAATCTTTTTTTTAAGTATTACTATAATAATTATTCTGTTATATAATTTTGATATTATAACAATTTTCTGATTTTTCTGCTAATTAAGATTAAGATTTCACTTAGAATTTAATAATATTGATTACAAAAAAGTACACACATCTAATAATGGGTTTAGAGTGTAGACCATTAATATCTATGTATAAAATAAATTTTTATGTCAAAATTATATTACTTATCTTAAAAGGCAATTTCAATTAAACCTTCTGAATAAAGTTTTTCTTTAACAAAGTTGTTGAATGTTTGAATAAATCAGTAAACATATTTTTTTCAGTAGATGATCTAAATGCTTTAATGGGTTTACCGTATTTTGCACTGTGTTTCCAAACACATCATATATATTTTTAATCCTTTATTATGTTTTAGGTTATGTGCCTAAATCAGTATTTTGGCATTCTATTGAGCCAAAACTTTTAGTATGTGAGACAGTTCAAATGAGTTCTATTACCCAGGAAGAAACAAGTATTAAAAAAGATCTTTATGATAATGTAATTTTTAAAATTTGTTATTCGCCTTGAAATATTGTTTTTATCTTTAGGATTTGTTTTTATTTTATTTTCTCCTTTTTATCTATTTTATTTTTACTTTTTAAAGTAAAATTTGAAGCAGTTTAGAATACTATCAGTTAACTGTCATTTTATTTATAATAGTAAGTTTTATATGCTCTAAACAAATGTTGTTAGAAACTTTTTAAATAGAAAAGTAGAAAATAATTGTTCTATACTTTTTAATTTTGAAGCTTTTTAACTATCACATTTTACAAGAAGATAAAAATAAAGTTTACCTTCTGACTGCTAATTCTTTGTTGATGACATTTATTTTAGATTTATGGCTAGATTTTTTTATGTATAGTTCATACAATTTTAAATGTTTATTTTTTAATTATAAGACAATTTTTACTTTTTCATTCATGCATAAATGTAGCTTTTTTAAAAAAAAATTATTCTAATTTTTTATTTTCTACTTTTTTAATCTCTTCCATAGTTAGGTTAATCATTTTTATGCCCTAATTATTTTCCATAGTTAGGTTAATCATTTTAATGCCCTAATTATTTTTTATAGTTAGGATAATCATTTTTTTTTGCCTCAATAATTGGTACTTTAACAAGGTAACTTTAGCACTTTTGTTTTACACTTGTCATTATTTGAAAAAGTTTAAAAGATTATTTTGAATGATCTATTTTTTTTTATGCATAGGGTTATTGGGGATGGATACGCCTTTTTGATATTATAACAATTTTCAGATTTTTCTGCTAATTAAGATTAAGATTTCACTTAGAATTTAATAATATTGATCACAAAAACATTGTTTACAAATTTTTAAATTCTGTTCAATTCACAGTTAATTTGAGTAAAGGTTCTATCTCCGTGGTAATTGTAAAATTTGTCCCAAAATGTTACTAACTTTAAAATGTTTGAACCATGATTGTCATTATCTGATAGTTTACACAATCATAAAAAGCATTTTGTATTAATTAAAAAATAATTTTAATTGGATTCATTAAGTTTATAAATTTCAAAAATTCCATTCAACTCGCAATTAATTTAGGCAAAGGTTCTATCTCCATGATGACTTTTATAATTTGTGCCATACTCTCTTCAATGTTAATAATTTCAAAAAAGTTAAATTATTCCTATCATGTTTGATAGTTCTAATTGATCAAAAAACATTAACACTAACAAAAAATGAAATTGCTGATTTATGCTTAATGCTCAAACTTTGTTTTTGTTCTCCTGCAAAACTACCCAAAATGGAGATAGAACCTCTGCCCTCTAAGGCGACGATTTAAAAAAAAAAAAATTATTATCTACTTAACAAGATCATTCATTCAGTATGGCGCTAGTAAATTGTCTTCTAAATATAAAGCAATCTTTTTTGTCAATTAATTTTTGTGAAAAATGGAAGTTTAAATGTTTTGTGCAAATTACCAAAAATAAAATAGTATTTTCAGTTATAAAAAATCAAAGTATTGCGTGAATGATTAAGAAAAAGTTTAAAAATGGATAAAAATGAGTAATTATGAGTATATATGTGTTTTTAAAGTCCATCTGTTTGGGAAAATATGGCACGAATGTGCGTTAAGACAAAATGTCTGGATGTTGCATTTGTGTGGTTAGGTAACATGGGTAATGCCTTAGACCATTAAAAACTATAGAAGCCAAACTTTTTGCGCATATACGACACTTTGCGGCAAAAACGCAAATAATGTTGGGTTTTGTTTATGTAGGATTTTAGTTCAAAATATTTAGGAAATTTTTTTCCAAAGAAAAAAAAAAATTAAAAATATTTTAAAGACTTTCTTTTAAAGAATAAAAACATTTATTACTATGTTATTTTTTTATTTTTTAACTCAGTTAAAAACACTCGATTTGAGTTGACAATAAAAATATAAAAAAGTTTCATATATATATTTATTGACCACAAAATAAAATACTTTTAGTTAATTTACTTCGAAGTTTTTTCCAATCTTTATTCAAATTATCTCCTTGGTGGTATAATCTAATGTTACAATAATAAAAACTTATCATTTTGACTAAATTAACCAAATGATTAGATCATCATTATCAAACATATGTTCTCTGTCATCAATAAAAATAGAGCTACGAACACTGAATGTTTTTGAAACAACCTCTTTTCTTCCATAAAAATTCTGATTTCGTTTTCTGCAACTTTACATACGTGAATAACATCTTTGGAGGGTTGAACCAAGCATAGTTTAATGTCACTGTAATTCTTTTTTTTAATTAATGTTGAAGTTGGGATTTGTGATTGAATTAAGGTTAAGCAAATGTCACAATCTAAAACTTTTTTAATTTTTTTTACATCAAACCCAGCAATATATTCCACAACATCACTAACATATAATGATAAACTTCTTGAATAACTTAAACTATTTACAGCATACTCATGGTCATCACAAATTTTTTCTTTATCAAAATCTTCAATAAGCTGATGATCAATTGTTTTCATTTTAATGTTTTTTGAAGAACTCATTGCTAAAATTATTGATGGTACCTGTTCAATACAATTGGCCTGAGAAGAACCTGAAACACTTGTATGAATCAACAATTTTTTGTAGGCAGCTTGAAACTGTTTTGCTGTGGGATTATTATTATTTTATCCTCTATGGCTCCTTAAAGCACTGAAAAAAACGTCCAAATGGTCTTAAGATTTTGTTCTTGAGTTTATAAGCTGAAATGGTCTTGAGTTTATAAGCTGAAATATACCTAAGACTATAATTACCATTTTGGACATAATAATTCCATATTCCCATATATGACTTCAGGCTTACAATCATCCCAATAAAACCTGTTTTACTTTGATTTAAATGCAGAGGTTCTCCATTTTTAGCACATTTAAAAGTTATTAAATACTCTATTTGATTCTTTTATTTTTTTGAAAATTGTTTCTTTATTATAATGTTGTAAACTAGACTTGAAATTCTTTGCTAACAAATTTCTGCTATCTAAGATGTCAAAAATGTTATTAATAGCAATAATGAATCTTTCTGTTTCTTTGCTATCTTCAAAATCCTTCAAGTGCTGACTTACTCCGTAAATATTCTATTGCATTTTCAATTTTTTAGATGAATGTCTGTGCTGCTAGCTTGACTTTCATTTTTTCTTGAAACCAATTTAAATGTCTCTTTGTTTTTTTGTCGCTAAATGAAGGCCTTCCTTTTCGTAAATAATTACTAATTTTTCAATAAAATCCCATTTTATCAGTTCATTATTACTATCAAACATTGTTTTGTGCAAACCTAATGTATTTCTTATAAGTTTAAATATGTGCGGAGGATCCATGAAAAAAAAAATTGTTTTTTTTGTAACTGGATGTGGAAAGTATGTACAAGTAGAGTTAACTGATAAATCAGCTCCGAGATGATTAGCCGTACTAACATTTGCCGAAGCACCATCAAAAGTTAAACTTGTTATAGTAACGCCAGCTTCTTCTAATATTTTTAAACACATTTTTACTAAGTTAATTTTTTGAACTCCTGAGATTCCATTAATTAAAAAGTAGCCTTTGGTAGCTTCCACGCATTGTTTAAGCTATTAACCAAAAACACAATTGCTTCTTTTGCTTCAACTTTAGAATAGCTTTGAAGTTCAGAACCAATATCAACATACCTAACATTATAGTTAAATTTTTTTTGATTAAACAAACAAAAACTCCACTACTGTGTACATATATAATTGTACTTATATATAACTGTATAAACACAACCTATCCTGAAAACTTGTCACCATATCATTCTATTTTTTTATGAAATGCCATTTCATCAATCATTAATGAGCAGATACATGATATGAATAAGCTCTAGGAGAATAAAAATTTAGGGTAAGAGCAAAGCTTTTTAACTCCATTGGATATTTTTTAGTGCATTTAGATTTTAGTAATTGTTTAAAAACAGTTTTTGTAGGAGCAGGCATTGTGTCCTACAAATATTTAAATAATTTTAAAATATCTAAGAAATTATTACCTATACCTAATTAAAACGTTTAAATGGAAAGTTCACTTAGATTATTACTTTATATTTTTAGTAAATATCACTTACAGAAAGCTTAAGGGAGGATTCTTCGTCAATTATTTGCATTTCCTTCAAATGTTCAGGTAGAGATTGTAAGTTAGATACTCTTTTGTGAAGCCGTCGATTTCGTTGCTGCAAAATTTTTATTTTTTTTTTCTTGCTTTGAAGTTAATTTTAATGCTATATTAAAAGACTGGTGTTTTTTAAAATCATTCAGGTAACATTTTCTCCTTTTTAGAGGAGGTTCTAAGGCTGTTTTTTTTTAAATTCCTAAAGGTATTTCAGCTCTGTCTTTTAGCTCTGTTTAAGGAGGCTATTTCCAGGGAAGTTAAAGATGATGTATCTTCTTTTATTGTTTTGATATTAATTTCACTCTCACTTGAGATTTTTCTTTTAGCTGGAGGTTTTCTAGGCTTAAATTTCTTCACCAAACTACTTGGAATATTAAAAACACTTGGTATAGCTTCCTTTTTAAGTTGCTTTTTTGAACTCCAACCGCTAACAACATGAATCTGGTGTAAAATGCCTAGAACAAATTTTTGAACTTTTTGTTGGAATAAAGTTTTCTCTACGCATGGCAGAAATCCATTTATTTTGTAACAATAAATCTTTTGGAAATCTGTAACATAAAATATAATTAATAAACAAAAATATTTTTTGCATGTTTATCAAAAAGTAACATATAGCAATATAATGGTTTATAGCAACATATTAGTAATAACATTTAGCAATGTAATGGCAAACATAATGGATGTGGTTCTAAACAATGATATATTCTATTGACAATTCTATAACAATTAAAGTATTAAAAAAGGTTATAAAAAAGATTTATAAATATATAATATGTTTACTTTCTTATCAAGAAACAAGAACTTTTAAGTTTAAAACAACAAATAACATTTATATTTAATTATTAATTAAAACATTTTAAACAAATATCAGCATAAATCAAAACATATGCTAGGATCAATCAATATTGGCCAAAATTGCAGAAATCGAAAATAAAAATACCATTGAGTCGTTAATAATATTAATAGTGGACAGCAAAAATTATTATTATGACATAATAATACGACTTAATATGACTAATATGTATAAATATGATAAGCCATTTTTCTTTCATCATAATTTAATAAAAGATAGATATTCATCATGTATATAATCAGCTATTAATCATTCATGATAAATTATGAATATGTATACATTTATATATTCATCATTCTTGGTACTTCAATGAATAATTATATATATATATATATATATATATATATATATATATATATATATATATATATATATATATATATATATATATATATATATATATATATATATATATATATATATATATATATATATATATGTATATATATATATATTTATATATATATATATATATATATATATATATATATATATATATATATATATATATATATATATATATATATACATTTATATTTTTCTATATTATATTAAATATGATAATAATTAGTCATATTAAATAGTCAATAGATAAACAACATCATGTAGTCATATTAAATTATTTTTTATTTAAAATAAACTCTTACCCATGAAATGATATATCTGCCCCGGCTTTATGTCTTTCTGTGCAGTTATATGCACAGCAAGAATGCACCGTAGTTGAAGATAATCAAAAAACATAATGCAAATGCAAGAGCAAACTTATCAACGAAAGAGTTTTTGCCACAAACATAACATAATATATATAAATATATATATATATATATAAATATATATATATATATATATATATATATATATATATATATATTATATATATATATATATATATATATATATATATATATATATATATATATATATATATATATATGTATATATATATATATATATATATATATATATATATATATATATATATATATATATATATATAAATATATATATATATATTTGTAATTCACCTCCTGAAAGCCAAGAAGGCCACTATAGATGAGAAGACTACTTGTGGTTATAACTCTCTCCTTACTCTATAACTCCGAAACACGAACCCTGGCGAACAAGGCCGCTGCTCTGAGAAACAAGTTGAGCACAGTGCTATATATAAATACATATATATATATATATATATATATATATATATATATATATATATATATATATATATATATATATATATATATATATATATATATATATATATATATATATATTGGTGTGCAAAATAATAAGTAATTAGTAAATAATTTGACTTTTTGTATGAAATAAGTACTAATCATTAATCTAATTTATTAAATTAGTTATATTACAATTAATTTAACTATAAACTAATATTTATAATGTAATGAAACAATTACAAAGCAAAATTTATTTACTAATCTATTTAATTTGATTATTTTCACAAGTATCTATTATGCAAAAAATAGGTAAATTATATTTAAATACATATATTGTTAAAAAAAATGAACAGTGATAATTAAAAATTTAACTTAATCATGATTTATTATTATTTGGGTGTATATCCTTTATTCGCAATTATTGCTGCACATCTTTTTGCTTTAGTATCAACTAATTTTTAAAATGTACTTATTGGAATGTTTTCCTAACATTCATTTTTATTTTGGGTCTTAATTAGTTTTCCTAATTCATTTTTTACGTGTGCTCAGAGATTTTCTATTGAGTTCATGTTCGGTGATTGGACTGGTCACTTCAAAATCCAAATTATCTCATTATGGAACCAATTTTTTACTACCTGTCAGTATGCTTTGGGTCATTATTTTGTTGATAAGCCAAATCAAAGGTAGATTTTCTTCTGCAAATGGTAACATAACATTCTCTAGTATATTTAAGTATATTTCTTTGGCCATATTTTCATTAATCCAACAAAAGGAGGCCTACTCCATAATATGAAAAGCAACGCCATATTTTAATACTTCCACCACCATGTTTGACCATTTTTACAGTATATCTTGAATCATATTCTTTTTTTTTTTGATCTTGTTGATCTTACCCAAACAAGTTAATTTTGGTCTCATTTGACCAAAAAATATTTCCCCATTCTGAAAATGGCCTGCCCACATGCTCTCTAGCAAAATCTTTCCTTTTTATAATATTTTTTAGTGATAAAAGTCGACACTTCTTTGGTACCTTGGCTTTAACATGTTGTTGAATAAGCCTTTTTCTAACTGTTAAAGCATCAATTTGCAGGTCAAGAGTAGTTTTTATTTTTTTTTGACATTGCAAGATTTATTTTGCAATAAAGATTTTTGTCATCTCTTCTAGACATTTTCCTCTTTCGACCACATGTTTCAGGTTTTTCTTTCAGAGAAACAAGTTGAGGATAATACTATAATGGAGGTGATGGGGATCAAACTCAAAACTTCTTACTTATGAAGCAAGCGCTATACTAATACTGCATTATATATATATATATACACACACACTTGCGTATCAATCCAGATATAGCTTAGCATAAAATGTCACTCATAGAGTAATACTGTAATCTACATACCATTGTGTACATACCATTCTGTCAGGTAATTTTAAACGATTGTTATTTTGCTGAATGATGAGCATGTCACCAATTAGTAAAATAGGGCACGTGCTGACTCACTGTAAGTACTGGTATTAGCAGTGCGTTTTAATTAAGAGTTATTGCAAAAATTCAGTAATATTTTTATGCAAATTCTGTCCTATTCTATTAAATTTAAAAATTTTCAAAAATTAATAAAGTTATGTTTTTTGTTACAAGATTTATCTTTCGTCTGTTGATTATTTTTTGTCGTTGTTTAAGCTTAATGAGTTTAAACTTCTCCTTTAAAAAAAAAAGTGTTTTTTACTCATAGGAAGTATTACCTGACAGACGACAATATGGAAAACATTTATTATGGCAATAAAAGTTTGATTTTTTCATTATTTTTTTCTTCTTTGTCTTAGAATCTGTTTAGATAAAAAATTAGCATTTTAAATGTTAATGCTAACTTAATGCAGGGGCATTAAATTAACATTTGCTGCCGTATTGAATGCCCCTGCCTATGTGACATACAGTATGCTGTAAGCAGTAATTTTTTATGCCTAGTTAATTTCAGTTTAAACATATATTCGTACTTAAAAGAAAAGTTGATTAGTCTTGCAAAATATTGTTTAATATTGCAAAATATTGTTTAATATTGCAAAATATTGTTTATAATTGTTGTATACTTTAAAATGTTCGAACTTTTTATATTATCTCGTATGTTTAGTGACCTTATGAAATAATTTTTCTTCTGTCAATAATATTATTTTTAGAATGAAAAAATGATTTTTTCATTACATTTATAAAAAACATTACTACAGACTAATATCAGCCATAATAAACATTTTTACAATCGATATATTAATGAAACCAAAACTTATATTCTTATTAATTTTTTTTGTTTTTGCAATCTGTCGATATTTTAGTTTGATAACAACAGCTATAGGCAAATAATACATAAATGATTGAATTTCACTAATTTTTAAATGAAATATAGTTAACAGTTGAAAATCAAAATATATTTTTCTTGCAAATATAATTATTTTCATTAACCTTAACAATATTAAATTTGATCATTTCGTTTAATACTTTGCTTGTTTTAGATTTCAATATGATCAATTGTTTCAAAACTGTTATTTTTCTAATCAGTTAATTAAGCAAAATACAAATAAAGGTCTTTTTTTAAAGTTTCATATACATGAAGTTGTGAAATTATTATTATTGCAAAAATGAATTTTTTTTGCAATTTATTTTTTAATGGCTGTAGTAATAACTATCACCATATATGGTGAATGAACTTTATGTATTTTATGCTGATTTGTTATATGTGTGTTAAATTAGGAAGAAGCAGAGTAGTTGTACAAGAATTGTCATCGAAATGATCTTCTTAATATCTTTTATCAAGCTTCAAACAATTGACTTGGCTTGTTTTTTTTATTATTTAAGTCAATTTATAATATATAAGTTTTTAGTTTGTTATTGTAACATTTTATTTTAATTTATTCTTGTATTCTGTAATTTTAGTTTATTCTTGTTATCTGTTTTTTAATTAGTTCTTGAAACTTTTACTTTCAATTAGTTCTTGTATTCCGTACTTTCAGTTTGTTCTTGTATTCTGTAATTTTAATTTGTTCTTGTATTCTGTACTTTCAAGTAGTTCTTGTAACTTGTACTTTCAATTAGTAATTGTATTCTGTACTTACAGTTTGAATTTGTAACTTATACTTTCATTTTGTCCTTATATACTGTAATTTCAGTTTGTTCTTGTATTCTGTACTTTCAGTTTTTTCTTGTAGTTTGTACATTTAGTTGGTTCTTGTAATTTTCTTGTATTCAAATACAATGTCATGATAAAATATTTATGTAATAAGCTATTGAATGTGTTGAAAAGCATGATAAAATTCATTTAAGAACCACTTTCTACTGTTATGAACAATACCTTGAAGATAGTAATAAAGGAGGTGCCGTTGAAAAGTATGAGTTTTTTTTTTCAGTGTACAAATATTCATGTTAAATATATTAAAAGTTTAATAAAAGTTTTAACATGTTTAGTTTTAAAAAACCTGGTACATTTCGCTTTGAAGTACCAAGAATGATGATGGATGATGTGGATGAACAACAATATATTCTCAAAAGAAAAGACAGGAATGAGATTTAGTTATTAAAGCTTTTAATTCGTTAATAATGTTTCTTTTGTTATTACCAGTTACTTTTAACCTGAGAATAAAACAACATGATATATAATAAATAGAATTAATCAACATTATTAACTGTCTGATTTTGTTGAACATTATTAATATTATTTAATTAAAATTGCCAGTTGAACATTCCTAATACAAATAACAATTTTTTAAATTTTCAAATAAATCATATAGTTTAACAGTATACCAAAAAAAAATGTTATAAAAAAAGTCTGATATAACTCTTTTCAAATATAAAAGTGTTCGTAGATTTGTGTTTCATTCTTGGTTTTTTTTTATATCTTTTATGATGCCACAAATCTAAATGTTGAAAATACCTTTGATTGACATTAGTTTTATTGTAAATATAGAATTATATAATAAATCCACATATTTCTAAACTCTGTTTTAGTGGCTTTATAAATTTGAAATTTTGTTTAAAGATTAAAGTTATCTCTATTAAACTGAATTAAAGAATTGAAAAAATTAAAAGGAAAAAACAAAAAAAAAAAATTCGTTTCATAGTGTTATATTAAAAAAAAACTGGATTGGGCGGTTGCTATAGAGATCTTAGCAATCTTTAGATTTTTTAAAAAATTACAACCACAAGCGCCATTTTTCAGCAGACGAAAAGTAAGATTCAGTTATTAACTTAATTTATTTAGCTTAGAGAGAAAATAATTTGCTCAGAAAGTATTAAAGAGAGTCCTGGAAAACACTTGTTTCTCTGAAATAGCAGGATGAGTGTGGTCATTGGATTCGAGAATCAGAAAAGGTCTTTGCAAATAGATCTGGTATCTGGTAATCTCTAACCTATCTATAAACTATATATGTGAGAAGAAATGTTATTATTACATTTTATTGCTTAAATATATTTGGTGTTAAATCGTAATTCCCAGAGGAAGATTGAAAAAAATAAAAGCTTTAAGATTTGATATAATTAGAAACACTGATTCTAAATACTTCAATTGATCTATGAAACTATTAGTATAAGAGTTTTCTTTTTGTAACTTTTCATAGGTTAAATTACTTATTGGATTGGTGTTTAAAGAAGGCTATATATATACATATACATATACAGATATATACGTATATATATATATATATATATATATATATATATATATATATATATATATATATATATATATATATATATATGTATGTATATATATATATATATATATATATATATATATATATATATATATATATATATATATATATATATATATATATATATATATATATATATATATATATATATATATATGTCCCAAGTAGCAAAAGTATTGACACAAAACTATTTTATAGTATGTAAACTGTTTAAACAATATTCCATTGTTTGCCTCTCAGGATGTGTTTTACATACAATTTTTCTAAATCATTTCTTAAACAAGACATCTTTTTCCTATTGTTATAATTCTAGGTTTTCTTTCTACATTATTACATGATTACTTTTTCAATGACTTTTTATAAATATCTTTATGATTTTTTTTATCATTTTATTGACTTTGAAATTTTTCATCTCTTCTCCCTACTGACTTGCAATGGTTTAGCTTTTAATGTTGTTTTAGCTAATTATCAATGTTAAAAATTAAAAATTTTTGTAAACTTTTAATGAAATGGTGGGCCTGATATCTTGAAAGTTTAAGTGATATGGAAGCTGCATTGTTTTTATAAGCAATTTGAAGACTATTTATCAATGGTTCGCATACACTGCTTTTGTGAAAATATGAAAGAAGATGAACAGCTTTGTCAGGATACTGGGGATAAAGCATCATGCTACCATCTTGCATGTCAATTTGAAATTTCTGCAAATATACCAAAATCAATCCATTTTTTTTCTCGTGCACAATGTTATTCAAATGCAATTTGTTTGGCAAAGGTAAAAAAATTTTAAAAAACTTTAAAATGTAAAATAGTATAAGTTTTATGTATTTGTTGCATGATTTATGTAAAACTGTGCAAGTATTTAAAGATTTATGTAAAATTGTGATGGCTATAATGCCAGTTGTGTAAAATTAATGGGTAAAATATACATTTCAAATTTTCAAGTCCATTTTGCTAGAAAAAACAGCTATATCACGAGTTGATGAATTTATCTATGCTTAGTACTCAAGAAGATATGCTAAGCTGTGCCCAATAATATTTTTTATTACTTAATGACAATAGTTTATTTATATAATAATAAACAGATATAAATAAGTATATATATATATATATATATATATATATATATATATATATATATATATATATATATATATATATATATATATATATATATATATATATATATATATATATATATATATATATATATATATATCATATTTCACTGACGCAGAAAATATTTAACAGATATATCTCAAAAAAGTATATTTAAAAAGTATATTTATTTAATTGAGTTCACAGAAAACTTTTCTAAAATCTGTAAAAACAGAAAGTCTTTTAGATATTTATATAGCAAATTTACTTACAATACATATATGATATATAGTTAAATATGTACCAAAAAAAAAAAAAAAATGCAGCACAACATTTGTCAATGTTCTTAGATTAAAATTAACGTTGAAGACAGCATCTTTTATATTATTGGTACTTTTTAAAATCAGTTATAACAGCCGTCATCTACAGGAATTCAAGCACCATATTAAAATAATTAAAAACCATAATAAAATAATTAAGAATATTTACTACCAATGGTGACAGTTAACGTGTATTAAAAAGTTATGGTTCCATAGTAGCAGGAAGTTATTTATAAAAAAAAAATTTTAATAAATCTCAAAAAAAATAGAAAACAAATTTTTAAAAATTATTTTAATATGAAAACATTTTGATGACAGGATCAGTTTTAAAATCAATTTCTTTAATGAAAAAGCAACAATAATAAGTAACACAAAAGATGAAAAAAGAATTTGAGGTTTAAACAATTGGATAATATCAAATGTTGTATTGGTATTTAGTGAATGATTAAAATAGATAGGTAGAGTAATGAAACTACCTATAATCAATTTTAACCATAGACACTAATTGAAAGGTAAGACAATCTGTCTATCATCACAAAACATTACAACAATAGCATCATGAAAATTAGGTTGAGCAATAGCAGATAGCATAAGATATTTGTATAATCATATTACATTACACTAAATATTAACAGATGTATTTTCTATATAATTATAAAAGGCTAGATAACAGAACCAATGAAAATACAACAGTAACACTTCTTGGCAATAATTGCTTTCGCACTTCTGCTACATACGTTGCTTAGCAAGGTTGGCAATCTTTCTCTACACCATTTTACTTTTTTATTTTAAATTTAATTATGAAAAATAGCCAGCTAGTATAACAGTTCTACACACTCTGTAAATCACTTGCGTGGCTAGTTTAACAATCTAGTTCTACACATACTACAAGTCACAACATTTGCTTGGCTAATTTAACAGGCTAGCTCTACACGTAACAATTGCCTTTAGATAATAACATTAGTAATTTTTTAAAATCAGTTATAACAGCAGGCAAAGCAGCCAAAACCTTTTATTTATTAAGTTTTTTTTATCAAAAAATGCGATGTTTAATGGTAAAAGAAATATTTGTTCATAAATTAAGTTTATTTGTAAATAAAACATTACTTGTATATCATATTGTAAATCATTCAAAGATAATTTAAGAGTCACTATACTTTTCTTATATTGTTTTAATTATAAATTTTTTTTTATATAATTAAAAAACATTAACATTAAATAAATATCGAAACCTTATAAACATAAAAAAGTATTCTTTTCAATTTTCGTTTTTTAACAAAAAAAAATATATTATAAAAATAAAAATTGAGTAAATTTAAACAGGGATGAATATGGACAGCTTTCCATTTCATTCCAAGTGCCATGAAATTTTTGGACTTGATACAAAGAAAACATCCAATAAAAACTTTTCTAAGGTTAATTACATATTCCAGAAGATATATATATCAAGTGGTTTTAAAATTCTATACCTAGGATTTTTTACATTTTTCACATGTAAGATTGTTTTACATTTCATCGTTTTACATTTATACACAATTTAACAATAAAAGTAGGAAAAATACTTGAAATAAATAAAAATCAAACAGAGAGATTTTTGAGTTACAATATTTTTACTCATTTCAAGTATTTTTTGTACTTTTATGGTTAGATTTTGTGTAGAATGAAATATATAACAATTTTTGGATAAAAGTTTAGGAAATAATAACAACCACACTACAGTGTTTAATTAATGGTTTGTTTTAAGAGGTTATTCAGCAAGGCCATTTTTTACGAGGCACCTAATAAATTAATTAAATAATAAATGTTTTATTTAATTATCATAGTTTATGGTCTCATTAGGGGACATTAACCTATGATTAACAATAAAAAAAAATTTATGATAAATTTGTTGCTACATATTAAATGCTTTTCTAATCTCTTTATTGATATTTTAAAAAAAATTTAGTTTATTAAATAATTTTGCAGTGTAAAAACACCTTTTTAAGAAAAAAGTTTGAACTTAAGTAAAAAAGGTTAAAAACTTCAAAACAAAATACCAAAATGTTCTAAAACTCATGAAGTGTGCAGAAGATCTGTTTACATCATATGCATAAAGAAAACCAATGGTA
The DNA here is from genome assembly GCF_038396675.1 of Hydra vulgaris. Lineage (NCBI taxonomy): Eukaryota > Metazoa > Cnidaria > Hydrozoa > Anthoathecata > Hydridae > Hydra > Hydra vulgaris. Next base: position 57,048,563 of record NC_088927.1, on the reverse strand, counting down.
AATGACAAAACTTTACCTACAAAAATGTGTTTAATTTTCTAGTTTAAAAATAAAAGAAAAGCATCCTCCTTTCAATTATAAAGATTCAACAGCAAAGAATCAACAGATAAATCAAAGTATTGAAAAGTATTGCATCATAGGTAGTCATAGAACCTTTTTGTAATCATAAAACTTTCAACTATACAGTGACTGTTTAGAGAACTTTTGTCAGCTCAAAGTATAGTGCATATTCACCATAGTTTTGTGAGCTTTCTAACACTAAAATGAGGAACTTGGATTAACTCTTAATCAAAGTAGCTTTGATAGAATAGTAAGAAACAAATTTTCAGCAGGAGTTTGTTGAAGCTAGAAAAAAGCTAAATGGCCATTGTCACAAACCCAAGTGGGGTTGAAGAGAAATATCAGATTAACTTTTTTTTTTTGATCGTTTCTTGTGGCAAAAATAACGTCTGTTCACAAAAAATCCGGAATGAAAAATTGTTCTTAATTGAATACAAAATTAATCGATTTTTGACAAAAATTTTAACTAAAATGAGTGACTGGACATTGTTAACTATTTTATAACCGAAAGTGGTCCTAAATCAGCGGCTTTTCAAACTTTAGTTTTGACTGAATCCATTAGGTTGAAAAAGTAGTCTGGATCAAACTCTTTCAACTTTAATCGAATTCTATTTTTAAGGTGGTCAAGATTTTTCGCAGTAAATCCATTTCCATAAACTTTTGCTTTTAAATGTGCCCAAAAATTTTCAATTGGCCTTAACTGCGGTACATTTGGGGGGTTATCTTTAGCGTCGACAAAGTTAATACCTAAAGTGTAAGTTTCTAATGTGTGTTTTGCATAATGACATCTCGCTCCGTCAGGCCAAAATAAAATTTTCATGTTTTGATGCTTGGAATTTATAAATGGAAGAAGTCTTTTTGTAATACATTCTTTAGAATAAGTTTTTGCATCCAGTGCACAGTTTTTTACAGCAAAATAAGGCGATAAATGACCAAAACGACTGATTGCAATCCAAACGAGAACTTTCTCGTCAAACTTTTTTTTGAAGTTGAATTTAATGTTAGGATCAGTTTGAGAACTATCCTTTGTATAGTAGCCAGAGTTTTGTGAACAATTTGCACCATTTACACATTCATACAGAGTTTTGTGAACAATTTGCACAATTTACACCATTTTCATCGTCCATGATGATTTCAAACTCATTTGATGGTTTGAAAAAAGTTTTCCAAAATTTTAATAAGTTTTTCTTTTGTTTAATTTCTTGCTTTTCTGTTGTTTTTAGTGCATTTTTTCTTTTGGTATACTTTAGTCCATGCATACTTAATAATCTATTTACGTATGAAACGCTTATCTTATATTTTAGTGCCAATTTTCTTTGCGAAATCCCGATTCTCTCTTCTGCTCTTGCAATCATGGACTCTCTCTTTTCTGGTGTAATTTTAAAAGGTTTTCTGCCGCAACCGATTTTTCTATTCATTGGCAAATTATTTTCAGACCTTTTAATTATGTCATAAATTGTAGATTTAGCGATTCCCATTTTCTTAAAATGATCCACTGTAAATTTCTTTCCACTGTTTATGTTTTGTTTATAAAAATTTCCAATCACATTTCTAACATCGTTCTCTTTTAGATGCTCCATGTTTATTTGAATTAATTATTTAAACTCAATTTTGCCACAAAATGAAACTGTTGTTGTTGACCGATTAAATTTAAAAATTTCGAATCGAAAATTTGAAATTTAGAACAATTTGTGTACATTTGAAATCAGTCCGGATTTTTTGTGAACAAACGTTATTTGCAAATATTATTGCGACATACAGTCCCACTGCTATAAGCATCCATATTGTTAGTGTGATGTTGGCTCCTCTAATATAAACTATTGAACTGTGGTCAGCTTAAAACTTTTTGTTAAATATAATAAGTGATAAAATTTTATAAGTTCTGCACTGTGAACCACAATGATTGCCAGGTTCAAAGTCTCCCCACACTCAATTTTTTTTTTTGTTATTAAAAAATAAAACAGTAGTTAAATTAAGTAAAAGTAAAGGTATTAAGAACCTCCATAGAAATGATTAAAATAAAATTTTACACATTTTGACTTTTGATTAAAATGGGAGGGTGGTACATGGGTAATATTATTGAAGTTTATGTGTTTCACATAATTTTAGGAAATAATAAAGTTTATCAGATTATAAATGTATTAAAAAGTGTTTGAACATATATTCTCCAACAGATAACATATCAAAAAAATTGAGATAAAATAACAAAATATAATAAATGGATTTAATTTGAGCAAATATCTAAACTAAGCTATAGAATTACTTAAATAGTATTAAATTTTATTGATACTTAATCTTACATGCTATTAAAATACTTAAGAAGCAACACTTTTTGACACTATTGTGGGTCAATATATTAATTTAAATTTTAAACATGTTAACTATTTATTAAATGTTAAAAATTCCCCAACACTTGACTTCAATCGTTTAACATAATCAGAGTGGTTTTGTCGCCTCTTATACTTTTTATCTATTATCTTTTCTTATACTCTTAAATCTTAGACTATGTTTTTTTATACTCATGATGAACAGTTTCACCTACTTGCTCTAAATAAATTCCAAGTCCATTATCAGTATTGGTACTTTTTAGAAATGGTACAATATGGTTAATTGCAATATGAACTTTCCATGTTATATTTAAAGAAATATTTTCAAAATAATGATTAATATATTTCATTAAATTAGCATAAGTCGTCTTAAATTCCATAACAGCAGATTCCATATCACCAATAATTTTTTCTCCAAAGGTAGCTTGCTTTACTGCTTTAAACTTTCTTAAACATTCAATAACTGGAAATAAATTATTATAATTAAAGTTTATAATAATTTATTTTCAGTTATTGAATGTTTTTCTTGATCAGTAATATCATGAGCAAGAACATCTAATTTATCTAAAAGTCGGTTGGCATTATTGCAATCAAACCTAATGCTATGGTAACCTCTAAAAAATATGTGATTTGAGTTTAACCATTGTTCAAAGCCAGGCCATAGTTTTGATAAATGCTTTTGAAAAGTTGTAACTATTCCAGTTAATATATGCAACTCAGGTACTGGAACTAAATTTTCGATAATTGTGTCCAGATCTTTTTCAAGATATGAAACACTTAGATTAATTACATTATTATAATCAGTCATCTTTGATTTCGGTTTTCCAGCTTCTACGTATTTACTGTATTAATAATCAAGAGAACCAAGAGTTCATTTTACTCCACACTCCAAAAAACTTTCTCCTTCACACCACAAACAATTATATTTTCCAGTATGGCTTGTAATGTCAAACATTGAGATATAAAAGGATCAACTAATTTCTTAAGATATCTATTGTGTTCAGATATTCCTTCTACAATAGCATTAATAAAACAGCGCTTCACTTCAGCATCACCAAGGTCAGGTTGGTTGCTAGTTTTATCATGCGGATTAAAAACATTCATTGTAACTTTTAACAAACCTTGACCAGAATTCACAGCAACCCTTATATTTGTAGAAAGAGGGTCAATATTTCTTTCAGTGATTATAACATGCATAAGTTCATCAATATGCTTTATATAAACCATTGATTTATTAACTATATCACCAGCTTCAAAAAATTATTTTTCTTTGCATACAAAATGTTCATTAATTTCAGCTTTTAAAGTCTCTAGTTTTTTAAATATATTTCCTTCAATACTACCTTTAAACCCAAGATTCTTTCTAAATATAGAACATATTTTTTTGGTTTTACACTGGGACAGTTATAAACATTTTACAAGCTTCATAATTGTTCCAAAAAACACTTGTTTTAATCTTACAAGATTACTTTTTTTGTACGTAGTCCCATCTACAATACTCAATGGTTTCCAATGAGTAGCAATTGTAAATTTTTTACCTTTAAAAATATTTTCATTTTATATTTTAGTTTTTATGTTACTTGAAGCAACAGGTTCTCCACTTGCTGATCCCAAATCATATGCTGCATTAACTAAACTTTTTTACAGCTTGAACATCTCCACAACGGTGAATAATTTCTGGCTAAGTAATTCCACAACATATAAAACACATCCTTTTATTATTATCTTTATTTAAGGTGATAGACCACTAATAAAAAAATATCCTTCAAAAATTACATTTTAGAAATTATTTTTATATAAGTTGATTAAAATTTACATTTTAATGACAATGTTTTTTTGTTTTTTTTTTATTATTAAATGGCTTAAGAAATTTGGTCCCGAAAACCCCAAAATAGGGTTATTTTGTTGCGGTGAATATCTTATAAAACTATGTATGGTATCAACTTGAAATTTTTCATACTTGCTTTTAATATAATGGAAAAGATCCTTTACCAAAACAAAAGAACAACATTAAACAGTTTTTTTTAAATAAAAAAAACACTTCGAAAACAAAAAAAGGGCATTTTTGACCATATTTGAACTTTAATATCTTTTTACCGAGTAATCATAATGCAATAAAAGTGGTAGGGGACATCCATAATAACTAAAGAAACAACTTCTGAAAATTTTATGAAAATCAGTTAAGAGAATCAAGAGATAAATACCGCAAAGTTGTGAATTTTAAAGGACTGAGAAAAACACATTTAAAAAAAACACATGACAAAAAAAGTTTTTCTTTTGGTTTGCGATTTAGTTTCAATTTTAATTCTTATCAACTTAATTAAATATTTGTTTATAGTAAATAAATAGAAAGTGACAATTGACAGGATGACAAAATCTTCATTTTTTTTTTTGCAGAGCTACATTTGAATTGTAATTCTTTTATCTTTATTTCCCATTATTTCAGTTATTATTTAACCAAAGTATAGAAGACAGAAAATTAGCCGAAGAAAGTTGTGGTTGTTGTAAAGTAATTAGACATTTACTGAAGAAATTCGTTAAAAACCATGTAACACACTGCACCAAAAATATTTAATAATAAACAAAAAGTAGTTTTAGAGTAGCAGTCACCACAAATGAAGTTTTTTTTTCTTAAATTAAGGTATTTTGTTGGACAACTTCCTTTTTTGCTACATAGCAACGAAATAAACAATCCGTTGCGACGGACAAATTTATGAAAATGCGTAAACCGCATTATTAAAAACTGATTTTTAATAGGGTTAGCTTTATTTTTATATAAAACTAATATGAAATTCGTAATCTACGATGATTATATTACTTAAAAACTTTAAAATTGAAAAAATGATTTTTTCGATTTTTAATAGTGGTCTACCACCTTAACACAGAGGTAATAATTTTGTTATCTATTGATATTTCTAAAACATCTGAAGTTTTTCTGATAACTTGGCGGTTTATCTAAACAAAAAAAATATTTCTCAATTCAGAATAATCTTCTTTTTATGGTTTAGAGCAAAACTGAATTTCAATGGTATTTTGAATCATTTTTTTCTAAACAATAAAGGTTTTTATAACAATTGCTACAAATAACTTTAGGATAGTTAAACTCTGATCATAGCTATCCCAAATAAAAGTTTTTTTTTTTTCTTCAATAGCTTTGGTTATTTTATGAAGTTTTGATGACTTTTTACTAAAGGTTTTAAAACAAACAGCACACATGTACACCAGAGAATGTTTAAAAACAAAAACCGCCGACAAATTAAAGTTATTATTTTGAAAATGTCGAATAATTAAAATAACTTAAAAGTATTAATTTTATTTTTTGATTTTTATACATTTTTCCACGTAACTGGAGGTTTTAACTAATCAATTATTTATTATTCTATATGTAACTAAGTATATATAAAATAAAATCTGATGTAAGGAGATTTCAAACCTGACGGTTACTGTGGTTGACAGTGTCTGGGGAGACATAATTGTAAAAAAAACTTTAAGAATGTTATCCATTAGCCATTGCTTGAGTTTCCTGGTAGCAAGCTTTTGTTTGAAGCTATTCCACCCATGGATCTTCATTTGATACTTGGAGTAGTGAATTATTTTGTCAAATAACAAAACATCACTGTATGGTAATGATTGTATAAAGCTTTTTAGAGAGTTGTATCCTTTAAAGAATCTCTCTGAAAAAATCAGCTTCTATCAATCTCCTTTGTTCATCTATACCTTGCTTTGTTCAGAGATGTTTTCAAATAATAACTCGGATCCTGATTTTGAAAAGTTATTATCTTCCTGTCTCAGTCACACAAAAAGTACATGTTATTTTCCATCATGTACCACAATTTAAAAAAAAACTATCATTGGTTCAATTTGTAAACAACAGCTCTATTCAATGTCAAACCACACTGGGAGAGGTACAAAAGACATACTTCTCATCATGATTTTTCAAAAAATTAGGGAAATAAGTGGAAAATGACCTCATTGAAAAATTATGTAGTTCCCTAAAATAGTCCCTGAATTAGACACTGACAGGTAGATATTACCGTCTAAACTTTATCTAGAAAAAATGTTTTACATTTTATTTTAAACAAAATCTAACCATACCAGTGGAAAGTAATGTTTAAGTTTAGTAAAAGTTTTTAAAAACTTAAATATCTATCACAGATAGTAGTTTAAGATTTAAAAACTACATAAATAAAAATAAATGCAGGTAATACATGAGTATTTACTATTAGTGATGTTTTTGAAGTTCAGAATACTTGTTGAATTTTCATATTTGGTATTTCATGCGGTAGTGGTAGAGCGCTTGCCTCATAAGCAAGAAATTCCGAGTTCCTCATCACGTCCCTGGTAGTACCACCCTTAACTTGTTTCTCCACGTAGTGGCCTTGTTTGTCAAAGTTTGTGTTTGGAAGTTATAGAGTTAAGAGAGGGTTGTAACCACAACTAAAGTAACCCCCTGACTGTAGCGGCCTTCTAGGCCTTGAGGAGGCGAATTAACATTAAAAAAATATATACATATATTCACAAATATTTTGAAAACAAAATTAATTCTTCTAAAATTCAAAAGCACAGTAATATTAAGTAGTGAATAGAAACTTATCACCAATAAATTTTTACGTTTAAATTTTCTCTTGAGATATTCCCATTTCCTCATCTAACCTTTTTGATTTTTAAAAAACTATTTTTATATAAATGTACTATTATTCAGGTTGATATAGACAAGTTTGAGAATTATGAAAAAGCGTTTGGTGCACTTACTGAGGCTTACAAGTGTCTTTTAAAATCCAACCCAAAAAATGTTACAGTTTAATAAGAAAAACTTGCATTAATCAAAACAAAATTAACTCTCATGAAAAATATATACATGCGAAAAAGTGAGTTTTTTCAGAGTTTTTATATATATATATATATATATATATATATATATATATATATATATATATATATATATATATATATATATATATATATATATATATATATATATATATATATATATGTATATATATATATATACATATATATATATATATATATATATACATATATATATATATATATATATATATATATATATATATATATATATACATATATATATACGATTTGGTTGTGTTGTCAAAACTAAAAATAGCGTTTTTTAGAGAGTATTCAAGCACTCCTGATAAAAAGCATCAGCTCTTGTGAATTGCGTTTAGAAGATCCGGGTAATGTACGCTTTCTTAATAGAGCATTACGTTATTTTATATTGCATCGTTTTATAGAAGTTGTGATGTTCTTAATGTTGTAGGTGACGATGTTGGTGTTATTGTCATTATTCTACATTATTTTTTAAAATTTGTTAATAATATTATTAACATACACATCATAATATTGTTGTGGGAAAAGTTATTTTTGTTAATCTCATTTTTCTTTTGTAGATGTTTGGCCATGTTGAGAATATTGAGAATCTTTTGTGTTTTTTTTTTTTTTTTTTTTTTTTTTTTTCTTTCAATAAACTTCTAAAATATTTACTAGGCATATCATTTAATGGAAGATTTTCGCAAGTGCTGTCGTTCCGTAAAACTCGAAAAAGTTGCTTCTAAAGGGCATATTCAAAAAGTATATACAGAACTAGAAATTGCATTAAAACCAACTAAAGACAAAGAAATCGATAAAGATCCCGAAGAAGAGATAGATGAAAAAGATGGATACATTTAGTCATAAAAACGATTTTCAGGGTTTATGACATAGTGGGCTTGATTTTTTTTTCTCATAAAAATAAAAGAAAATCAAATCCTCAATAGTTTTAGTTACGTTGATATGCGCCCACACACGCCTACCTACTCACGCATAGCTTTAAAAATTAAAAAAACTATAATTTATTTGTAAATTTTTGTTGTAAATAAGAATATTCAGTGAAGATTTTTAAAACATTTAAAATAAATAATATAGAAATACCAAGAAGCTTTTTTATAATTCGCTATCATCAATTTAAATAGCTTAATCGAATAGATTTAAATATGTTTAATTGACGTTATTAATTTAAAAGAAGGTTCTTGCTTTTGATGCAATATTCCAAATATTTAAATAAGTTATGGTCGTACGTCCATAACATTATTTTAAATTTGCATTTCGGGATTCCCGATGTGTATCAATGTACTTAAGGACATATCTGTAAAATACGTTATTCTTAAGGGCTATAAAAAATCAAAAAGCAAAATTTCTATTTTACCAGGTTCCAAACAAAATATTCCAAATCAACGATCATTATTGCTTCTCCTATAAAAGGAGCTATTTTGATAAGGATCGCTAAAAAATTATTTTCAAAATAGCCCTCTTATAGGAGGAGCTATTTCGATAAGAATCGTTTGAAAAAAAAAAAAAATTCAGAATATTTTGAAACCTGGTGAAATAAAAACTTTACTTTTTTATTTCCTTTAAAAATTGTATATTTTTAACAGCAAAATATTACATGAGTTTTTAATTGCGGAGTATATCTTAAGCTTAAAATATTTTCCACGGTTAAAATTTTTAGTAAACTTAAAATATTTAAATACTTTAGGTTGTACGAGATGTTCTTTAAAACATTCCAATTTGTTTGTTTCGCTTAACAAGGAAAAGTCTTAACTCGCCATACTTTCCAACGTTCTTGTTTGTAACTTAAACAGGGGTATGTCAAAAAGTTTTTTATTATAAAAAAAAAAAATTTTCGGCTGTCCTTTAATACTGTTCATAATGTTTTTTCAAACGACAACCTTTTTTTATATAATAAATATAAAAATAAGCGATATTGTAGAGATTTAAAAAAAATAAACTTTTTCGTAAAAACCGTCCTTAACCGCTTTGGTAAAGTTTTATTCTATATCCCGGGTTTTTATCATTTAGTTTTAGTTTTACCTTTGTTTACCCCTTAAAACTCATATTTACTAAAGTTGGAAAAGCATGTATCATGCACCAATTAAAGCTGAACATAACACATTTATTTCCCAATAAAAATCATATTTTTTCAACAATGCAAAAATCTAAAACAAACAGCTAGAAAATAATAAAAATATATATTAAAATGCTGGAAAATCCAACTCTGAGTGGCGAGCATAATCATTTGATTATAGTCAGTTAACAATCTATGGTTTGTATGAGACCTAAACTTAAAAATAGAAACATCAAAAAAGAACAAACAAGAAATAAATAGTCAGAGAGTTAGCTTAAACCATACTGGAACCTGTACAAAAACACTATAAAACTAAAATTTGATATATAAGAAAGCGAGTTTAAACAAAAACTGCAACAACAAAATATTCTGAAATAAAAGTTTGTACATTTCATGGATATTTACAAACAGTTTATGCTTCTAAGGTAAACACCAGTTAAATTATAATAGAAACGATACAACAATTTTAATCATAAAACAATATTAATAAGTAGTAATGACAGTAACAAATATGTAAATAAAACATCACATTTAATCCTTTACTGGAAAAACATTCCGAAAATAAACAGGTTATGCTTATAGAAAACTTTGATACGGACTAAATTTCAACGAATTAATCATTAACGTCACTTTTTTCTGTTTGCAAGAGAGAAAAAAAAAATATTTTTGTATTAAGTATTAATCAAACTACGCATAAATATTAAGCATATCTGTGTTTAATAAATTCGTAACGCCTGTCTGCCTGAAACAACAAATTCAGAATTAAATGTCAAATATGTTAGTGTATTCTACAAAAAGAGTGTTAATGTTTTTAAAGAGCAGAAATAAATTAGTAAAAGAGACTTGTTTCTCTTTTAGCGAAGAGAAACAAGCATAAACAAAATTGACTCCAATAGTATCATACCACTGCATTACTTTTTTGGATTTATTGATGCCAATCTCTGGCTAAAATGAGGTTGTGCTTTTTAATTAAAAGAAGAAAAAGTTGTTTTTTCAAGCATTCAGTCCCATATAGATCTGATTTCAAAGGTTGGTTTGTTATAAAAGAAGAGCTTTTAAAACCGCAACTGCATATAGTCTGCCATACTAGGAACTTGGGAGCAAGTTTTTAACTCAAATGCACTTAAATTTGTCAGAAGCTTTATAACGTTTTGACTGAAAATAATATTGATCACCTTGAAGCATTGAGTGATCTTTTTTACAGTAAGTCTCATTGTCTTCTAAAATGCATAAATTTGTTTTCGTAATTAATTTTAGAAAAATTTTAGCTCGTCCAATTGCCTTGGTTTCTCCATCAAGCGACTTTTTTTGTATTCTTTTCTTGTAATACGCTTTCAGATTTTTCATTTTGAATACTCTTTGAACAAAAGATCTACTGCATTTAAACTACTTGTCTAAAGCTTTTTGTGACTGAGTTGGATTTTGCCTTGTTTTTGAATTCGACTTCCGACTCTTTACTCGACACAGCAAAAAATAATGCAAAGCAGACATAGCAAAAACTAAAGAGAAGTAAAACTACACAAAAAAAAAACTAATTATGTAAGCGTCATTATAAAAAAAAATTATTAAGCGTCATTATAGAAAAAAAATTCAATTGATGAATTAATTTTTAAAAAAACTCTTTTTAAAATCGTCTAAATTTCAACCATATAATCTCACCATTTAAATTAATCCCTGGTGTTTTAAAATCAAAACCATTATCACTATATTTACCTTCATTATTTAGATCACAGGTCTTTATTACTCAGATCACAGGTAAGTCAATATCCATTAGACATGATATAGTATATAAAGAAGAACAGTAAAAAAAGGTTTGTTAAGAAAAGCATTTGCTTTAAATTCTTCTTATTTTATATGAAATTTTTTAAAATCAGTGTTGTGGTAAACTTTGTCTTAATAAATTGTAAAGAAAACTTATTTATTGTTCAAACTTTGAGTTGTGATTTTCACAGATGCAAGAAAACATTTGAAATTACACGAACTGGTAATAAAAAAATATCTAATTTCTACAGAAAAGGTTTAAACGGCTCTATAGCAAACTAAAGAATTTTCATTAAATAGTGTATTTTCCAAATGTCAACCCAAATGCAAAACAGGTTAAAAATATTAAATGAAAAATCATAAAATGAGAGCCTATGACAAAACATAAACTGCTGTGTCAAGTATTTAAAAGCTTACTATACTCAAATCTACAAAACTTAATAACTTAGTAATCTTGCCTTCGACCATATCAGTGAGGTAACATTTGAAGACTTTGTAAAATACTTGGGTCCAAAGCTTCATGTGAAGTCAGCCAGGATTATGGTTAGATCAAAGCTTCCTCTTTATTATTGATTAGTAAAGAAGCAGAAATCAACAAGATTGTAAAAGATCTAAAAGATAATGCTGTTAGATTATCATTTACAATTGATTTGTGGTCGTAAAAGTTAGCCATTTTTAGAAAATTTGATTATTACATTAGAAATGGGGTTATGTCAATATTTTATGTGGAAGGCAATAACACCAAATTAATAACATCGAATAGTCTGTTAAAAATAAAATAAAATTGGTGGAAAAACAAGCAATTTGGTTATTCTTGTGGTTTTTGAGTGTCTAAGCATCCTTAAAGTAACAAAACGCTCTTGATGCATTTAAGTTGTAATTTAAACTGTTATCTAGAACCCGTAAAAATAGCATTGACCAATAAAGAATCAGAACAGAGTTTGTCAGGATGAACAATCAAAGGAAGGATGATTCAAGTAGTAAAATTAGTAATTAATTCATTTGTTTGAACGCTTTTACTAATATATTTGAAACATACAATCAAACTTGGTTATAACATTGATTTAAAAAAAAAAAACTTCGCTGATCCGAACACATTTTTTATAACCGAATTTGACAAAAGTGTTAAACCGAATTTTTCCAATTGATTTTAAATGGAAGTTGACAAAATTTTGGTTTACAATTTATTATACAATTTTTTTTTGAATAATAAATGTTAAGACCTGCTCAAAATCTAGCCTGATAATGATTAAGTCTTGCCTAAAGAGGAATTTGAACAAGTAATTTTTATTAAATTTGATTTTTTTCAGAACTAAATATTGTTAAAATTCTTTATTTCTAATAATTCAAAATTTTATAAATAATAAAAAAATTTAATTTTTTTTTTACAAATTGTTGTTTTTTTACAAATTAGTTTACTTGTCAAGATTAAAGAAATGTCTTTTTTTATATATTTGTGTATATTTTTACTTTGAGCAACAACCTGCCATCTGTCATGTGGTGTCCAAACTTTTCAACATTGAAGAACACCTGAGTTCTCAACTTAATAAGTCATCAAACCGCAAAGAGACCAATGTATTTTCCAAAACTCTAAAGTCAACGTTAGAAATGAGATTCCCGGTTTGTGGGACCAAAAAAATGCTCTATAAAGCTTGTTTTTGGTCCCACAAACCAGAATCTATGGTTATGGAGCAATTCTCCACCCATTTTACAAAGAACTCACATTTCCCAACATGAAAATGCGACTTACAGGGAAATAATTAAGCTGATGATCAAGGAGACTAAAGTTGAGTCAGTCTTACTAAGCCCAGTATTTTTACATTGCAAGCAATTATTTTATAAGATATAATTTTTCTTTAATACCGTTAAAAATTACTTGATATTTAATTTAAATTAACAAAAGCAAAAAATAAAAAAGGCTGAAACAATTTAATAGAAAACAATAAAAACCTTACGCTGTACGAAGATAAATTAATTAAACGAGTTTATTTAAAATAAAAAATTATAAAAATAATTTTTTGTTAAATAAATAATGTTTTGAATAAACGGTTTTGGTTTGAAAATCTTTTAGCTTTTCATAATAAGGAAATATATTTTTATATTTTATTTTGTATTGTACTTATGTGTTCTCGCTACGAAAGATTTTTGTCGAGAATTACTCCTAAGTACGCGAAAAAGCCCTCTCTTTTTATATAACAATTATCAATATGGGAAGTTTTAAAAGAATAACTTTTTTGTGTTGAGTGTATGAAAAAGAGTGTATCTAATTTTGCCTATATTCAAGGATGGTTTATTTGACATAAACCAATCAGTTAAATTTGTGAGTTCCTTTTTGACTATTTTAAATAAGAGATCGATATTAGGGTAGACCAATGGAATGCCGACACCTTAATACAATTTGATTTGTATAATTTTTTCTAGGTTAGTTACGATTTTGGGAAAGTACCTAAAGATTTGTCCTAATTTTCTTCATCAAATTAATATGTAATGTTTTAAAATTATTTACATTACAAATGTTACATGAATGTTTTTTGTAACTTAAGCGCAGTGTTGGTATTTCCCCAGCCACCGGGGTAATTGCGACACCACTTTGGGGTAATACCGACATTAGTAATTAATAAGACAGTTATTTAACCAAACATGTTTTATTGTTACATAGAGTAAATAAACGTAGTATATAATTAATAATAACAAAGTAAGACAGGTTAACTCTTTGAGATACAAAAAAACTTTTTCAAATCGATGATTAATGAGTAGGGCAAAAGTCACAAATATAGTTTTTAGGGAAATCATAACCGCTACAATCTGCATGCGCTCATATTTTTTCCATATTCACCACAAACTAGACACATTTCAGTACCTTTTGAAAATAAATCAATCCCGTCGTCAAGCTCGTCATCATCACATAGTTTAGTTTCATCAATATTTTTCTCAGAAGTTGATTCTTCAAAATAAATTTTTCTTTGACACCTCTTCTTTGTTGTTTTTAGGATGGGTGTTCATTTTAGTTTTCACGATTTTTCCAACATTGCTAGACCTATTCTTCAGAGTTTAAGTTTGATTTTAGGTATCACCTTGTCTTAAGTTGTCCATAAGTTTTTCTAGTCTAAGCTTGGCTTTTACAACTTTAATTTTTTTTAGCTTTTTCCAAAACTGCTTTTATTGATTTCTTGTTATAATTATGGAGTGTTGCTTTCTGTTATTGCGATCATCTTTATTATCTGTTGACAAAGATAGAAGGGGTGAAAATAATTCCAGAGTTTCTTTGAAACATGTTGGGCTTTGAAGGGTTTTGGAACAGCTTTTAGAACTGTGTCCTGCTTTGAAGAACTAGCTTCTTGATTCGCATAAATCCCTGTTAAATTTAAGTAAGCAATTTTCTTACGACCAACCTTATGATGCCCTGAATGCTGTCGAGTTTCAGTAGCCGATTCATTGGTGGTTTCTGGGTACTTAGCGGCAGACATATTGATATCTTGAATAGATTCCATGTTGGGTGGTTCATCAACATTTTTGTGGTTGATTATGACTGGTGGTTGATTTGTGTTCTCGCAGATAAAATCCACTTCATTGAATTTTACTGGCTTGTAAGGAAAAATACCGGATGCAGAAAATCCTGAAACCCCTTTCTCCATTGTTGCGACATTCATGTATGCTTCATTAAAGATGGAAGCAATGTCGTACACTATTATTTTCTGGAAGCGGTTAGCTCTTAAGAATCTGTCACACTGTGTGTTGAATGCTTTTTTCAAAGGCCCATAAAATGATAAATTTAAAAGCTGTAGGGGTGTTGCTTAGGAAAAATTATAACTTCGTTAAAAAACTTACAATTTGAGAGTATTTGAAATATAATTTATTATAATGATTTGTATGTATTCGGAATACAGAATGTTTGAAATTTCAGAATTTATAATTTAAAAAAAATAATTTTTTGATATTTTCTAGTATAGGACCACCTTAAATACTTTATAAATAATGGGGCAATACCGACACCTGTCGACATTGTCCTGTGGTAGTGTGTCAGCGTTACCCCGGTGGAATAAGATGGCGGAAACCTAACCCTAAACTACTGCTAGCTCCAAATCCTAAAACGGCTATGCCGAAATGTAGGTTTTAATAGGTATTTTTAAGCTAACTAAGTGGTTTTTTATTAATACTAACAATTAGAATCTTACCTCAGTTCATCCAGGAGTTTTAACATGGAAAACTTCAAAAACTAGCTATTTATAGCAAAACAAGCAGTACGCGTACTCGCATAAAACTAACTGAGCGTTAGTTTTAGTGTTTTTCGCCAGGTAGATGCACTATACAACAGCGCTTTACTTACAAAATACAACTTCTGGGTGTCGGATTCGCCTCGTGTGTCGGCATTTCCCCGGTCTACACTACTATTAGAGTAAAACTAATCTATGTGTCATCGGCGAATAAAATTGAAGCTAAAATATTGGAAAAAGCTTATGTAAGTTGTTTATATAAACGATAATGAGTAGTGGTTCGAGTATTGATCTTTGAAGATTATCACACGTGACTGCCATATATTTTAATTTTTCTTCATCATACGATATAAATTATAGACCAAGCTATGTTTGAGTTTTTTAATCCCTAATGTTTTATTTTATCAAATGCTTTGGAATCTATGAAAACTCCTACTATATTTTTTTTTTTATCAAATGCATTAAGTATGTCATAAATCAAATAAATAATTACATGGTCAGCGGAATGTCTTGACTTTAATCCGATTGTTTGTTATAAAGAATATTATTTCTTTTTAGAAAAGAAACAAGGAGGAATTGATATCGGTGTATAGTTTACAACGCTTGAAACATCACCAGATTTAAAAAATGGTACAACTTTTACAATTTTTGGTTTTCAGGACAAACATCTTGTTTAAAGATTAAATATGCGCAATAGTGGTATAGTTATATATTTGATTTATTTTTTACGACTACTCATATCATCATATTCTAAATCTTTTTTAGATTTTAATAAAAAAAGTTGCCTCTAATAGTTTTTTTTCCGTAAGTTTATTATTGTCCATCACATTGATATAGTCAGAATTTAAAAAGGATTTGAATTTATGGTTTCACTTTTTTTGTTAGAACTTACATAGGGAAGGATGGGTAGGAGTGAGACAAGGGTAGGAGTGAATCGTTGATCTTACAGCTAAAACGGGAAAATAAAAAGACTCAAAATTTTCACCAAGTACTTACATACAAATTGTTGTTAACACAATCCAAATTTTTCACCGCTTCTTGGTGCGGGTGTCTTCGTTAACGTCGTCATCCACTCTTTTCTGTGCAAAAGTAAATTTTTTGTATTTTTTGAAACTTCTTTTATGAGCATACCGGCTTTTTCGAGACATTAGATAGTGGTTAAAAATTTACTTATAAACAATGCAGTTTTTAGAACAAAGTGTTTTACATGCATAAACCACGTACTTATTTCACATTTAATGTTTTAATCCAGTTGCATAGTTTGGGGAGGAATGAGCCATTCCTTCACGGGTAGGATTTAACCGCATTAATACTTCACGTTAAAAATTTTTGACTTCAGCGTAAAAATATATTTACGCTTGACTTTTATATCTTAGTATATCATTAGAAAACTCGTGTGCAACATTACATTTATTTTTACCATATGTTATAATGCCTCGAGTCTATAAAAGAAACACTTCGCTAGCAAAAACTTCCAGTAAAGATAGCGATTCCACGGCTTAACAAAAAACATTTGACGTTTGACAAAAAACACGTAATTTTTATTAACTTTGCACTCATATCTTTTTGTATGGTTAAGCAAGCGCCTTGAAGTTTTTTGCATCAATTAGTGTTACTCAACCTCTTTCCAACCATATATAGTAAGTACTAACCTTTGTATGGCTTCATTCATGTATTACCGATATCTTGAGACCACTTTTCTTTAAAAAACTTTCCGCGGAACGTTTTTTTAAAACGAAGCTTTTGAAGGTAAGGATTCCTTAGAACTTAAACACATCTAATTTTTATGAAACTTTTCTTATTTATTAAGAAAAGGACGAGGAATCTAGTGGAATCTAGACTTTTTTTAACATTTATATAAAAACATTTAGTTCTCAGCGTTTAAAAACTTCAAGGTTGATTTATATAGAAAAAAAAGTGTTTTTGAAAAACGTCCAGGTGGAAATTGAAAGCTTAGCCTTTCCTCTATTTAAAACAAGTATTTATTAAAGTTTACCAAAAAGAATTGGTACTAAGGATTTGTATTTATAAATTATGTGTATATATATGCTTTTCTTCGCGTATTTAATGACGTTATCTGTTTTGATTTTTGCGTTTGTTTTTGGTTTTGGTTGAAAGTAAAAGTATAATTCTTAAAATTATAAATTAATTAAATTATTAGGAAAGTTTAAATCTTAATTTTTACTATTTTAACTACAGGTTGCTTTTATTTAACTGTTTTTTTCAAAACAAAAACCTAAAAATAGTATTCAACAGAAACTTACGAAAATAAAGTTGTGAAAGAAATTCTTTATTTCTTTTTATATTTATTTGCCTCTATTTGTTTGTTGGTTAAATACTATGAACTCTAGTATTATTTATTTTAATTCCCTTTTTTTAGGTGTTGAAATTAACAATAGTCTCAACAAAATGGTTGCTCCATCTTTAAAGTCAAGAAAGTCAAAATTATAAATTAGGAATACTGTAGCACAAGTTTTTTTCATTTAAATAATTCTATTTATTGAAACCAATAACCCACCCTTTGTTTTTTTTTATGTCACTTAAATTAAGTTTACTTTTAATTTTCTGTTTTTGATTATCTAAATATTAATGGAATAATTAATAATCCAGCTTTGGTTTTAACCAATCGCCATTTTTTACAAATTTGTAAAGAAAAGTATAAATTTAACTTGGTGCGGCCGAATATTGCAGTATTTTTTACATCCTTGTTTAAATATCTAGAGTTACTAGCTAATCTAGAATTACGCTTATCAAAATTATAAAAAAATATTCAAAAGTCAAAAAATTTTATTGAAAAATTAAATCATGCCAAAAATTTTGATTTAACAAAGTATTTTTTAAGCTCTGCTCTATCTTTTATTGGTGCTTTTCCGGATGTTGTTGGTTTTTCACCTTTTGATGCTTGTTATACCTATTTTTATCTACAATAGTGAAATTGTTCCAAATCAAGTTACTGTTTTTGTATCTTCCGATTTAAACTTGCAAACAAGAAATATTGGAAGTAAGAGTTAATGCTAGAAGATAAAGGGTAGATGACTCATGGAGTCCATTACTGTTCATAAATATAGGAAGATCTAGATAATGGTGATAACGGTTAGCTGAAAAAAGTTTTCTTTGAGTTAAATTTCACCAGCCACTGTGAGCCCCATGCTGTAGTAGAAGTGAGATCTGTTTCAAGCTCAAATGCCCCTCCAAGCAATCAAAGAGTGTTGGGTTCTCATCAAGATAGGAATAAATGGTAGTATCAACTGTAGAACAAGACGATCGAAATCCATAGTGATGATCAGTAAGTAAGTTATTAGATTCAAGAGGAAAGCTTAAGTTTTTGTTAATTACAGACTCAAAAACCTTGCTTATAATTAGACCATTAGATATATCTGCCTTCTTTAAAAATGTAAATTACATGTTACAAATTAAAATTTCTTTATTTTATAGGTGAAATCATCAGATAATATGGGTAGTTTTTTATCCAAATTGGAAACTGGATGATTCTCTGTATTAAATTGCGTTTTAATAAGAAGGTTTTTAGAATCATTTCCTAAAGGGATGTACACAATAAAAATTGGGGTAACAGAGCATGAAATGTCATCATTAGCAATTTTGAAAATTAAATCAGAAGGTACAAAAACAGTAATTTGATTGGGAACGATTTCACTATTGTGGATAGAAATAGGGGTAGAGCAAGCATTAGAAGGTAACAAACCAACAACATCAGAGAAAGCATTATTAAAAGAGAAAACAGAGCTTAAAAAATGTTTTGTTAATTCACTCGAGGTTTTTTTTTTTAAACATCTTTATTTTAGCAAGGCAACCACTGCAGGCAACTACTTTTAAAGTTGGAAGTTACTGAAAGAGCCAAGACGAAGTTTATATAGCTAGATAACAATTAACAAATGACTTAGAAGATTGCAAAAAGATGGGTAAGTCCATCATGCCAGATTTTATCGAAAGCTTTTGATATCCAGAGCAGTAAAATTTGTCTAACCACCTCTATCTATTGCTATGATGTACCGTTCTGTAACAACAGTTAGCAAGTCAGTTCTAAAACAAGATGATTGAAATCCATATGTTTCTTATGTCATCTGCAAATAGAGCCACTTTTAAGTTTTTCAGGGTGATCATTAGTTTTGGTTAAAAGTTAACCCATTACTTAGTGACACTAGTGTGAATTAGGAGCGTTCAGTGCCACAGGGTCTATGTTATGTGATTGTGAAGTTATTGTTGTGATGTTTTGTGTCGATAGACAACTTGGCTTACCTTCTCGATGTTGACTATTGTTAAAAAAAATTATTAGTTTGTTTTGTTACTGAAACTTGCTACTTCTAATCATTCACTAAAAGCCATGAAATAAGTTTTAGAATAAGAAAATATTTTTAAATGTTATTTTCATTTTTTTTATCTTAGGCGTTTTTATAGGCTCACATAAACAATCTTAAAGAGTTTAACAATCTTAAAAAGTTTCTTTTTTTATACTTATTTAGTTTTAAATATTTTTAATTTATATATTTTTAAAATGAAATAACAAAATATTTTTAACAAGTTATTATGAATCTGTGTTTCTAATAATAATATTTTTACATTTTTAGATATAATTTATGCTGTTATACCTAATGCTGTTGTAAGTACTCCAAATTTCGCAAAGTTCTTTTGCTGTAAGTTATTTTCATTAAAAATTAAATTTTAACTTTATTGAACAATCTTCTGTCTGTTAAATAGGTCATTCTGAATAACTATGACAGATTTCAATGCCTTTTTGCAGTAATTTACTGACCAGTCTGTAAATTATTCAAGATTTTCAAAATGATGTATGATTTGGATTCCATAATTCGTTTATGCATATTTGTTTGGTATAATTATAATATAACCCCAAACTTTATTTTCAAAAACTAAGTAAATAAGTGAAAACCCTCAGTCTTATATTTGTTGGATCACTATGGAAAATGTAATAATGGTTCAAAAGTTATTCTAAAGTAAATATGACGTATATAAGTTTAGACCCACAGTCTGTAAAATAAGTTATGAAGTAAATGAGTTAATACCCACAGTCTGTAAATTAGACGAATTTCGACAATCCCGACCAAATAAAATAAAAATATTTTAGTATTTTATTTTCTTATAGCTAGTGAATCGATATAAAAAATTTCAATTCAAATGTAATAACAGTTTAAAAGTTCTTAATAGTCAATATGATCCAAAAATACTCTCTTTTTCCATGCCACAACACTGCAAATTTTCCATACTTAAGCCCCATTACGTAAAAAAAATAATCAACCCACCTTACGTAAAAAAAATCATCAATTTTTGCACTACAGAAAGTTCAGTTTTGTGCAGAACCCACAAAAGGTATGTTAATCTTCAATAATAAGTATATTTTTCATGACATATTTATTTATTACATAAAACATCTAAATATTTAGGTCTTTGCAAAGAAAGGTGTGAAGAGTGTCTGCAAAGTCACAAGTGCTAAAAGAGGAACCCTTGTCACAACTTGTATATTAATCAGTGCTTCTGGACAATATCTTACACCAGTAATTATTTTCAAAGGTGGGCACTTCCGATAAAAGTTCCGATAATCGATAATCGATAATTATCGGATTAAAAAAAAATTATCGATTATCGGACTAACCTAACTATCGCACTATCGATTATCGGACCGGCAAAGTTGAACTTCCAATAAAGCGATAATTATCGGATCAAAGAAAAATTATCGTAATAAAATTTTTTTTTAAACTATCGGACTAAATTATCGGACCGACTCAAAACTATCGGACTAAATTATCGGACAGACTCAAAACTATCTGACTTCTATTTTTTAAAATGTTCATATATTTAATATTTTGAATTTCAAAATTGGAGTATTTTTCACGAAAAAGACGACATTTAGACAGCCTTCCGCGGCATTCTTGGACAGGTGGCGCGTAATTTGAACAATTTATAATAGTAACTCCGCTCTCGCTGGGTCCTTGCTGCATTCATTTCATCGTTCTGAGTATCACCAGAAGAGTCTGAGTGTCTCTGTGCTTTTAACAGCAGTTAAGTCTGTTAAGTTAAGTTTTTTTTTTTTTTCAGTTAAGTTTTTTTTCACCGCAATTTTTCACCGCGAACGGACGTGTTTTTAAGAGCGTTTTAAAAAACTTATAATAATGGCGAAAAACTTTACACCAGCACAACTTAAAGAAATCCTTGAAAATCATGAGAATACTATGATTAAAATTTTTAATGATCGGATAGAAAAAATGGAAATTAAATTTAATAACTTAAAAGATGAAAACTTTACGTTAAAAAAAGAATTATCTGAGGTACAGAAAGCTGTTGAATTTATAAGCAAAAGCTATGATAAAATAATAATTGAACTTACAGAATTAAAAAAAACAGAGTCGAAAAAATCACCAGATATAAGTAATATTGAAAATGGAAACAATAACATTGAAGAGAAAATAGCAGAACTAGAAGACAGAAGCCGTAGAAACAGCTTGAGATTTGTTGGGATTGAAGATAAAGCTAATGAAACTTGGGAAGAAAGTGAACAAAAAATCAAAGAATTCCTCAATACGAAGCTTCATATACAAGAAAATATTTTAATAGATAGAGCCCATCGAGTTGGAAAAGAAACAGGAAAAAACAGATCAATAGTTGTTCGATTTCAAAACTACAAAGACAAAGCCCTAGTGTTAAACAAATATACGACGATGAAGCTTTGGAACGAGCGGTTGTACGTTAACGAAGACTTTAGCGATTTTACAATAAATTTACGAAGAAAGCTTTTCAAAGAAGCGAAGGAATTGCGAGCGAAAGGTAAGTTTGCTAAAGTAACTTACAATAAATTAATTACTCGTGACCTATAATAATAAAGGAATTCTTTTAATATTCTATAATCAAATTTAAAAACAAAAATGGATGACTACGAATCCTTTACTTTTAATTTTCATGATAAATACTTAAAATCAGATCTTAATTCAGATCCAGATGTCAACTTTTTTAATGATGTGAACACACGTTGTTCTCATCTTTATCCCAATAAGTTAAAAGAATATCTTAATAAAAACGGCACTGAAAATCAAAAAATCAGAATCCTTCACATTAATATTAGAAGTCTGAATAAAAATTTTGAAAAGTTTTGTGATTTTTTAGATGATACTGAAAATATTTTTAATATAATTTGCTTAACAGAAACATGGATTTCTTCGAATGAGTTTAAAAATAATTCCATTTTCCATCTTCCAGGTTTTGAAACAATTTTGTTAGAAAGACAAACAAATAAACGGGGTGGAGGAGTTCTGATTTACGTTAAGGAACACATTGTATATCATATTAGGAATGATATGTGCGTTTCTGACGGTGATAAAAAAATCGTAACTATTGAAATTTTAAACAATAAAAAAAAAAGTATTCTATTAAGCTGCTGTTATAGACCACCAGATGGTGCGTCTGAAAATCTTAGTTTCTTTTTACAGCGTAATATCATTCACAAAGGTAGCAAAGAAAACAAAATTACTTTTATAATTGGAGATTTCAACATGAACTGTCTAATTTATAGTAAAGATAAAAAATTAAAAAGTTTTTATGATGAAATATTTATGGCAGGAGCTCTTCCTTTAATTAATCGCCCTACTAGAATAACCAAAACTTCAACGACGTTGATTGACAATATTTTTACAACAGATATTTATAATAAGAAATTACAAAAAGGAATTATAAAAACCGACATATCCGATCATTTCCCCATTTTTCTTACAATTCATACTGTATCCTCTAATAACCCCGAAAGACAAAATATAATAAAAAAACGTGTCTTCAACGAAAACAATATAAAATCCTTTCAATACCAATTATCACTTCTGCATTGGAAACATATTAACTTTAGTGATGACGCAAATACAATATATAATAAGTTCTTTGATACTTTCTTCTCAATATACAATGCAAACTTTCCACTTTGTGAACAAATAACAAAAAAAAAAACCTTGAATAGTCCATGGATTACCAAAGGACTTAGAAAATCCTCTAAAATCAAACAGAAACTATATATAAAATATTTAAAAACAAAATCAGATGAAAACCAACAAAAATATAAAAATTACCAACATTTATTTGAAAAAATTCGTAAAAAACTTAAAAAAAATTATTATTCAAATTTAATTAGTAAATTTAAAAACGACTCAAAAAATACTTGGAGAACGTTGAAAGAAATAACAGGAAAACAAAAAACAAATTCAAACTACCTTCCTAAAGTAATTAGAATAAATAAAACAAATATATATGAACCAAACGAAATTGCAAACGAGTTTAATAAATATTTTATTGATATAGGAATTAAATTGGCGAATAAGATTCCTATTACGGAAAAAACTTTTAGTGATTTCCTAGAGCCTATAAATAATTCGCTTTTTATAGATAATTTATATTCTGACTTATCTTTTGATGAGTTTGAGAGAGCTTACAAATCTCTTAAAAGAAACAAAGCTACAGGTGCGGACGAAATAAATGGCAACATAGTCATAGATTGCTTTAAAAATTTAAAATGTATTCTTTATAAAGTGTTCAGGGCATCTATACAGCAAGGTGTATTCCCCGACCAATTAAAAATAGCTAAAGTTACTCCAATTTACAAAGACGGAAAAAAATCAAATATTAGTAATTATCGCCCTATCTCAGTTCTTTCAACCTTCTCGAAAATTTTAGAAAGAATTATATACAATAGAACATACAAATACCTTAATCTAAATAAACTTCTATATAAAAATCAATTCGGTTTTAAAAAAAATTGTTCAACTGAACAAGCCATTACACAGTTCATTCGTGAAATTTCCAATTCATTTGGTAGATCACAATATACACTAGGTATTTTCATTGACCTATCAAAAGCATTTGACACGGTCGATTACAAAATTCTACTTAAGAAACTCAAATTTTATGGAATTAATGGCAAATTAATAAAATGGTATAAAAGTTATTTGACAAATAGAAAACAATTTGTTTTCTATGGAGATTATTTTCAAAATGAAAAATTAATTGACATAAAATGTGGTGTTCCACAAGGTTCTATTCTAGGCCCACTTTTGTTTTTAGTCTATATAAATGATTTAAATAAAGCTTCTAACCTTATGAGTATCATGTTTGCGGACGATACTAATTTATTTCTGTCAAACAGTGACATTAATGAGCTTTTTTCAAATATGAATAAAGAACTCAATCACATCTCCAACTGGTTTAAGTGCAACAAGTTAACGTTAAACATTGACAAAACAAAATGGATCCTTTTCCACTCCCTCGCAAAAAAGCGTTTTTTACCAAATAATTTACCTAAACTTTTCATTGATAAAATTGAAATAAAAAAGGAGTCGGTCACAAGATTTTTAGGCATTTACATTGATGAAAATATTACATGGAAGTATCATATCGACTTTATTTCTACTAAATTGGCCAAAAGTATTGGAATTCTATATAAGGTCAGATACTATCTAAATAAACAAAATTTAATTCAACTCTACTACTCATTTATACATAGCTATATAAATTATGCCAATATTGTTTGGGGAAGTACCTCTAAAAGTAAGTTACGAAATCTCTACCATCGTCAGAAACACGCGATGCGTTTAATATGTTTTGAAAATCGTTTTTCTCATTCTAATATTTTGTTTAAAAACGTTAAAGCACTTTACGTTTACGAACTCAATGTCTATAATATTTTATGTTTTATGTTTCGTTGTGAAAGTGAACAACCATTGTTCATTTTTAAAGATCTTTTTACCCATAAAGCTATAAACAAATATACTTTACGAAATAATAATTTAATAATTGAACCCTTTTATCAAACAAAGTTTAATCAATTTTGCATAAACTATCGAGCACCGTATTTAGGGAACAAAATTGTTGTTCCAAATTTTGATTTGTCAATTTCGTTTTCTGTTTTTAAAACTAATTTAAAAAACTTTATTCTTTCTACTGACAATATATATAAATTATTTTCTGTTTTTGTTTATTCTACATTGTTAATAATTATTAAATCAATTGTATTTTTATTATATTATATATACACGTTTGATATATTTTATATGGTTCTGACGACAAGATCTTTTGGATCTTCTTTCAGATACCAAGTTTATGTATTGTTATATTGTTATATTACGATTAATAATTGTAAACTAAAAAAAAAAAAAAAAGTCTGCTATTATTAAAATGGACAGATTTTTGATCCCTTCTACAAGGCGGCTTTCTAGCGCCATGAGCCTAAGTGATGAAGAGCAAGTCTGTGAAGGCACTACCAGCCGGGAAGTCAGCCCGTTAACACAGGAAAATGTCGCTTCTTTAGCCAGGACTGACATATCCAGTCAGGGGGACAACCAGATTGCTCATAACAGCGGAACCAGCAGGACCAGCTTGTCCGAGCCCCTGCCCTTTGTCTTACAGTACATCAAATCCTACTTTGGACCAGGCAAAGGCAGTTTGAAGATGAAGTGCAAGGCCACAATGTGCAACAAGGAGATCAGCTACGCAGCGTCCTCTTACAACAACCTCAAGGTCCACTACAAAACACAGCACCCTCTGGATTATCCGGCCTTCGTTGCTGCCCTGAGCGCCGGCTCCAAGCGTGGCAGACACTCCTCTGGAGCAAGGTATATTTAATTTTAATAGTTACAGGTTTCTTTAGTATAATATCTCCAGTATTAATGTATCTGATGTATAATATCTTCCGTATACAGGTATCTGTTGTATAATATCTTCAGTATACAGGTATCTGTTGTAAAAAAGACTTCAGTATACAGGTATCTGTTGTATAATATCTTCAGTATACAGGTATCTGTTGTAAAATATCTTCAGGATACAGGTATCTGTTGTAAAATATCTTCAGTATACAGTTATCTGTTGTGTTGTATAATAACTTCAGTACACAGGTATCTGTTCAACAGATACCTGTGTACTGAAGTTATTATTCAACAAATACCTGTATACTGAAGATATTTTACAACAGATACCTGTATACTGAAGATAATTTACAACAGATGCCTGTGTACTGAAGTTATTATACAACAGATACCTGTATACAGAACATATTTTACAACAGATTCTGTTGTAAAATATGTTAAATGTTATATGATAAAAAATTTTTATCAGCAACTTCACATGTTTTATGTTACAGAATTTCCCATTTAATATGAAAAGGGAACAATTTTTTTCTGTACATGTTTGTAAAAAGGTTCGATTAAGAGCTGGATCTTTAACTTCGGATATGGATCTATATCAAAAAGTTTCAGATCTGGAACACTGATTGTAAGAAAGTCTCTTTAAATAGGTTTGTTGTAAATTTTTTCTTTTTTTTCAGTGACACTTCAGTAGGCGGAGTCCTTCCTCCTGCGAAGAAACAAAACAGCATCGAGTACGCTTTGAAAGAGAAACTTGACCAGAAAAAGGCCCTTAATCTCTACTATAACTTCTTCATCAAAGACATTGTGCCCGCTCACCTGACAGACTCTCCTGCCTTGAGGGATTTTTTGAAACTGCTGAATCCAAACTTCATTGTCCCTTCCAGGAGAAAGCTCAGCAGGGACATAGCCGTGAGAGGAGAGGAGGCCAAATGCATCCTGACCAATCTCCTGGCAAAAGTCAGCTATGTGGCGACCACAGCAGACAGCTGGAGCGCCCACAACAGGGCCTTTATTGGAATGACAGTGCATTATATCGACCCTGTCAACCTTGACAGAAAAAGTGCTATCCTGGGCATAAAGGAGATAAAAGTCCAGCAAACTGGTGCCTACCTCGCCAGAGTCATGCTCGACCTGCACCAGGAGTTCGGCATCTCCGCTAAGGTCATCAGCACAACAACTGACAATGGTGCTAACTATGTTGCCGCCTGCAAGATCCTGCTGGGTGGAGATGCAGAGGAGGGTGAAGAGGAGTTTGAAGAGGTAGGCTAATCGTTATTGTAAAAAAAAAAATTCAATGATTTAATTTCAAAGTTTCACTTTTGCTTATTGAACAGCCCAGATTGAGTAAGAAATGTTGCTAAAATGAAAAGATTTAATCAATTAAAATTTGATTAGTATTGAAATTATTTTAAGACAGGAATCTATATATTTGATAAAAAACCATACCCCCCCCCCTTCCCCTTTGTGAACTTTTTTCCCCTTTTATATTTAAAAAAATATATATTTGTATATGGTTCTGGGACCATATTCCCCCTGCACCCGGGGTATTTCCCAATATATACCCCTGATTTAAGAAGAGCTCATCCAATAAGAAATTTATTTGAATGTGGATTTCATCCATTATTTTCTTTTTGAAAGAAATAGTTTAAACTATTTTAAATGTTGTTATTACCATACATATTATTACCTTATTATTTATTTATTTTCTAATTCACTAATGAATTCAGGAGGATTGTGACCCTGACCTTGACTCTGATGAGGCTGTTGTCATGACCATCTTGGTGGAGGACCTCCTGGAGGAGTGGATGGATGATGAGGTCTGCAAAGAGCTGCCCAAGCACCGCCGCTGTGCAGCCCACACAGTCAACTTGATGGCAACATCAGACATTAGCAAGGTGATTTTTTACACTTAAGTTTTAATAGAATATTTTAAGTTAAGTTAAGTATTATTTAATTATTTGTTACTAACTCTAACTTATCAATTTTTAAACGTAATTTTAAATGTTAATATAATTTCTAAGGTGCCAGGCTGGAACTATGGTGGGAGGGCTCCCTTCACTAAGACAGATGGCAAGGCACAGGGATTGTGGAATTGTCAGAACAGGAGGACAGTGGCGGCCAATCAGATCAAGGAGGCCATCGGTAAAAAGCTTCAGACACCAGGGGTGACACGCTGGAACTCATACTACGATTCCTGTGCTGCTCTGCTTGAGGTGCTGGAGGACCGAGATATGATGGAAAAGCTGAATGCTGTAATGCTTAAGCAAAGCTTGCCTCATTTGTACAGTACTGATAAGGACCTGCTCGCTCAGTACTGCATGATAATGAAACCGGTTGCAACATGCCTGGACACCCTGCAGTCTGAAGTGAATGCCTATATGGGCATTCTCCTGCCTACTATTAAGCTGATGAAGGACCAAGTAGCAGGCTTGAGGAGGGATAACAGCATTGTTGAGGGGCAGGCGTTGATAACATACCTGCTGGAGAACCCTCAAAATCCACGTGTGGCCTTGAAGGGGAGGTTTGAGAAGATGTTTGAGGATAAGGACCTTCTAGTGGCCACTGCCCTCCACCCCCATTTCAAGCTAAGTGTGGTTGGGTATCTTAACCCAGCCTTGAAAGGTGACATCAAGAGGCAAATTGTCAGACAGATGGTGATCAGGGCCAGCCCTGGAGAAGAGACTGGTGGAGAGACTGGCCAGATGCAGAAAGAAGATGAGTAGGACCCCTTCAAGTACATGAGGGACGACGACGATCTGTTGGCAAGAAAGGGTGTCCTTGAGGAGGACATTGAAAAAGCTTACGATGAGTGGAACAGAATTAGAGTGAACAGTAAACTACGTGTCTCTTATGACCAGTTCCCCCTGCTCCACAGAGTTGCCTGGTTGGATATGTTCCTCAAGTACAACACCCCCTCCCCTCCTCCGCAGCTGTGGAGAGGCTGTTCAGTAGTGGTTCAGATATCTTGAGGCCTAAGCGGTCGAACCTGACAGCCGACAACTTTGAAAAACTTGTTTTTATCAAGGGTAACCTTCCCTTGCTTTCTTAAAATAAATTTTTTGTACGTTTTCTTTTTACAACTTTCTAAAATTTGTTGGAAAAATTACCATTCTCTTTTTTGTCGAAATTTTCTAATGCAAAAATTTTTGTTGTTATTTTTTTTATATGCTGGACAGCAATTTTTCTATATAACACCATGGCATACTGCTTTGGGTGACAAGATAAACTATAAGATGCATTTAGTTATTTATGTTTTTGATATTTTGAGATAATTATGATCGGAACATGCATTTTGGAGGTCAACATGTTAAAAAAAAACCTCAGAAGAAATTTTTTTATTCTGGAATTTTTTAACATTAATACACAAGATCTTTCAAGAGAAGAGATAATTTCATCAATTAATTTTTTTAACTAAGATTATCGGACTTAAATTATCGGACCGGTAAATCTGGGAATTTATCGGACTTGAAATTATCGGATTGGTCTTTTTTTTGAACTATCGGACTATCGATTATCGGACCGGTGAATCTGGAAAATTATCGGACTATCGATTATCGGATTAAGAAAACAAACTATCGGACTATCGATTATCGGATTAAGAAAAAATTATCGGGTGCCCACCTTTGATTATTTTTACAAGAGTGCATTTCAAGGAGCATATGTTGTCAGGAGCTCCTTCTGGATCTCTCGGAATCGCATGTAAAACAGGCTGGATGAACGCTGAATTTTTTTTAGAATTTATGAATCACTTTATCAAGTTCTCGTCTAGTACGAAAGAAAATCCATAATTTTTAATATATGACAATTTCGAAGCGCAGATATCTATAGCAGTGTTAAATTTAGCAAAGGAGCATGAGAGTGACCATTTTGACATTACCGCCTCATATAATGTATGAGGCTAGTTACAATCACTTGATGTGGAAGTTATGGGGCCATTTAAAACTGCATATAATGCAGCAATTGATTTATGGATGCTCCACAATCCTGTAAAGACAATTACAATTTACCAAGTGGCTGCATCTGTTGGTTTACATTGCAGCTGCTTATAAAAAGACAGGTTTATTTCCTTATTACAGGAACGTGTTTACAGATATCGATTTTATGTGCAGCTCTGTGACAAACAGAACTTTTGATGTCAACAATACTTGCATAAAAAATCACGTAAGCATTACTTCTGATAATATTTTTAACACTCATGTTTCATCAAATGCAGACCCCACTACCTCTACTACTATAGATATAATAATAATGCCAAAAACTATAGATGCAAACAAGCTAGTTACCAATGATACAATGGTTGATCTGTCTACATCATCAGATTCTTTTGTCAGCCCTAAACAATTCAGAGGTTTTCCTAAATCTGGAGAAAAAAACAGTAAAAGAAAGGAAAGGAAGAAGGGTTGCTCTACGATTGCAACAGACACTCCTGAGAGAGATCGGATCAAGAAAAGGCTCTACAATAAAAAGTTATTCAAACTAACAAAATAATTAAAAGCAAATTTACAAAATATTAAAAAAAATTACTTAAAAAAGACGATTCTGTATTGGAACATTTGACAAATGAGAAAGGTTTAATAATCTTATTTGGTTTGGGTGCTTGTGATATATATCCTAAAGAAGATAACTTTGTATTGGTTAAATTTGGAACAGCAAAAAAAAAAAAATTTTTTATGTTGGAAAGGTTTTATGTATTAACTCTGTAAAAGAAGAAGTTACAATTAGTTTTCTTCGGAAAAAAGGTGATATTTTTAAGATATGCATGTTAAATTATTGCTACCTCGGCCAACTTTTTCTGGAACAAGTAAAAGAAGGCATTGCTATTTCAAATTTGAGGTTGTCTTTGACTATATCAGTACTTGCTAAATATTATTTTTATTGCCAATATACTATATGCTAATATACTACTTTCATTACATATAGATACTTTTATTATATCTTAATATTTGGAAATAATCATTTGTCATGGTAGAATTTATTGTTATTTATGTTACATTATTACTTAATTATGTTATGTTTAGTTATAAAGTATTTGTTACTTATTTAATTTTCAATAAACTAGTTAAAGAAAATATCTAATTTTAGTTTTCTAGTAATCAAAGATAATGGCTCACTCCTACCATTTGCTTGATTCACTAAGACCCATTCATGGGTAGGAGTGAACCAGTAGCAACACCTGCGTTATTGTTCAAGTTATTAAAAATCTGAAGATTTTTTGATATTTCATGTATTACTATTAGAAACCTAATACATTAAGCTCCTTATCCTATACTTTTTCCACTTTTGGTTTTCTTGACATAATCAATTTTAAAAAAAGTGGCTCACTCCTACCCATCCTTCCCTAAACAAAATACTGGTTAAAGGTTTAACAAATAATGATTAAAGGTTTATCTGTGATAAATTCAGTTTTTGAGTTAAGGATGATTGGAAAGCTATTTTTATTACCTTCTTTTTACCAGTTACTTCTTCATTTTTGTATCATTTTTGTGTTCACTTAATTGTTCAGAGTTATAATATTCTTTTAGAACGTCTAAAAGTTGATTCAGAAAGACACTTATAGTTTTTATACTTGGTTTCATTTTCAAATTTTTTTTTTTGATAAACTTATTATACAAGCCTATTTGTTTTTTTTTTGGAAAACTTTAGAATAACCTTTGTTTTCCAAGGATTTATTAGCGTTTTTTTTTTTTGATGAGGAAAAAACTTAAAAAACGTCTTAGCAGAAGGTTTAACCAAAACTCGTTTTGGCAAGAAAACGAATACAGAAAAAAAAAAGCAAATTTTTTTTTAGTCCTAGTTTTTTTTTTTACCTTCAGAAATAGAACCCTATCGAATATTTATATTCAAAGCATTGATATATACATATAATAATGCCCGTCACAGATTTTTTACAAATCGTATTGTCAATGATTGGAATAACTTGCCGTCAGCATGCAAAAAGGTTCCGTCAGTTAACGCATTTAAGAATAGAGTTGACAATTTTTTTTTTCTCCAGCTGCAAACAGTACATCTTTTACTAAAAAGATGAGTTGCTCGTTTATTAATTAATTCGTGCTTTAGCAGCCACAAATATTGGCTTTTTAGATACTATTTGTCATAGATGTAAACTTTAATTAAATGAAAGCAATCTTTTTTCTTTTTTTCCCAATTTTGATATCAACTTACTTGGTATGAATAACAATTAATTTTTTTTTTTACTTAAAGTTTATATTTCACAAACCCATGACCTACTTTATTTATACGGCCGGATCATTTGCATTTTGAAGAAAAAAATAGAAGGCCAGTTTTTAAAATCGTAATGTTTCAAAAACTTAATACGTTTTGAACATTTTCAAAATTATTTTACTTTCTAAATTTAAAAAGTCCACTAAAGTTGTATATATTCATAATTTTAGATATTAAACGAACATTTATTAAGAAATAAATAAAAAGAGTCTTTATTTTAAAATTTAGAATTAGTAAAAAAAATGTGAGA
The DNA here is from genome assembly GCF_038396675.1 of Hydra vulgaris. Taxonomy (NCBI): domain Eukaryota; kingdom Metazoa; phylum Cnidaria; class Hydrozoa; order Anthoathecata; family Hydridae; genus Hydra; species Hydra vulgaris. The sequence continues at coordinate 57,016,176 of NC_088927.1, read as the reverse complement.
AACAAGAACAGTTATAAAAAATATTAAAATATTTTTCTTTTTTCATTAAAAAATAATTATATTATAAACAATTTCAAATTTTTTTCTTTTTAAAAGATTTTACATGATCAACAGCTACTTCGCTGGTAGGGATAATTCTTTTATTATTAAGAAAAATGTTGATAACAATTCTTCCAGCAAGTTTTATCCCAATTTTCTCATGCATGGGACAAGAAAAAGTCTGAAAAGAGTCATAAAAGTGGTTAAAAAAATATTCTAAAGCTTGTCGTAAATGTAAATTAAATTTCTTTATTTTGTTATAAGAGTAGTCAATCATAGCAAATGATGTGCAAACAAAATCCAAAAGTGATGGTGAAGGAATAGTGAGACCAACCCTAGAAATAATTGTTAAATAAGTATGATCAGGATTGCTTTCATCAATATTGACACAACATAAAAATTCTTTACAACATGTACCAAAACGTTTTAAGTTTCTTTGCTATATATCCAGCAATGAGCACCTACTTCCCTATTTTCTGGTGCAAGTGTCATGATTTCTGGAGTACACTCAGCTTTATCAATATCAAGAAGAAAGTTTTTAAAATCAGTTAAATTATTTTTTGACTCAAGAGGCATTTTCAAACTATCGTCAAAGTTAATACTTTCTTTAACTATACTTTTGATTTTTAATACTTTTTCAGAAATAGTGACATCTTTTAAACCCACCAAAAATCTTCCACCGCTCATTTGTGTATATTGTCCAAATCTCCTTTCTAATGGGTCACTTTGAAATCTCGCAGTTAAAACAAAGTGATATCCATCATTAAGTAAGTCCTCGATCAATAAGGCATGACTATTAAGTGTTCTTATTAGTGATGCAGCTGTTTGAACACTTTAAGTAAACTTCTCACAGTTTAGTATCTTTTGTGATTGCCAAGCTTCAATCCAATGTGCCATTTCCCTAAGAAATTCAGGTTTTTTATCACCAGAAACGACTGCATTACCTAAAATATTACATGTTAAGTATTGACATTTAGAATTTGATAAAACCCACCACTTGTTAAATAATGTAAGAAAATCTGCACTACTTTTAAGATCAGGAAAATATGAGTGAATCGCTGCAGATGTAGTTTCATCAAAAATTGCAAGTGCTAAAGAAACATTTTGTTTAAAATTGCCAGGATGTAAAACTTTCATTGTTATTTTTAGTGCTTTACGCAAGCCAGCATCAAGAGCGAGGTCTTTTTCATAAAAATTATGGAAGGTGCTCCATTTAATTTCTTCCCCACATACAATTATAAGATCTTTAAATCCATTAAAGTTAAAATCTGGAAATAAAAATCTTTTGCAATTTAACAAATTATTTCTGATGTTTTTAATAAGATGTACAACATCAAAACAGGTAAATTTTTTTTATATTGTAAATAAAAAAAAATCTTCGGCTTTTTGATTTGATGCACAAAGAATTTTTTTAAAACAAGAAACATTAAAGGAATGGTTGTCACACACAATAACTCTAACATTAAATTCACATTCAGTTAAAATACGAAGACATTCAATTTCTTCTTTCAACCATTCAGCATTGTTTTTTTTTTCAGGAGATGTTCTAATCACATATAGAATGTTTTGTTTTAGGCCAACCATCATAAAACAAACTATTCCCATATACATTTCTCCAGACTCATCACTACCAATCATCTCTCCAGCAAAATACTCCTCACATTTTTGCAAGTACATTTCGTCAAAAATCAAGCAAATGTCTTGAGATATCTTACCTTCTAATTTTATGTGTTTTGCACAACTTAGAGCATCAATATTTCCACTAATTATTTTTTTAAGTAATGATAATGATGGTAAAGGCAATCCTTCACATAAAAGTTGGTATGACTGCATACTTTTACAATATAAACGACAATCTCTTCCTTGACAAAACCACTGAGGCAATGGCAGTGGTGAACCTTTGTAAAATAATTTAACATGCATCTTATTGTTTACACGAATGCAATCTGTAACTTCTGGAATAGATAAAGTACTATGACTCAATTTATAAAAAACATGATCATGATACTTCAAGAATGAAAAACCATCTGGAGCAAGACTTTCAGTAATATCGTCAAAGCTATTAATCAAATCATTCAATAAAAACTGTTCATATTGATCTAGCTGAAATATTCTTTTAGTTTGTGATTTTCTTAACGAATAAGAAGATTTTATAAGTTGTGATGAACCTTCTTCAGTCAAATTTGTGCAATCAAAAATAGTTGGAATAGTCTTTAGTTTTTTTATTAATCTAAAACGTTGATTTGTGTAACCTTACTTAAAACAATTTTTTTCAAAGCGTTTGATGCATATAACGGAAGAATTAGTGGGTGTCCAATCTTTTCTATTTACAAATTTAATTTGATTTTAATTACAATTTTTTTTTAACTCTTCATTTTTTGGAAACGAAAATACTACTGTAGATACTTCACCATAATTATGATAATTTGAACGACAATTTACAACGCAACATTTGTTAACCATCTTTTTGAACTTTCAAAGCTGCTTCTTTAAAAACACTTTTCGAGAATTGGCCTTCTAATTTTTTCTTCAAAATATCCGGCCGTATAAATAAAGTAGGCCATGACAAACCATAAACTTTTGTATAATTTGTAGGTTTTGTTTGTTTGTTTTTTAATTATTTGTCATTTTAGCTATGAGTACTTATTTAAATATATTACTATTACTATTACTATTGAAATTGATTTATTTTGTTGGAAAATCTGTAAAATTTACAAAAAAAAATTTTTTTTTTGTTTTATTTAGTTTTTCAATGCAATTTTTTTAAGAAACCTATTAGAAGACCTAATGGTCTTATCACTGAGCACCGCCACATCATTAGTATTTAAATAGTTGGTTGCCAATTCCATTTAACGGATAACGCTCATGTTTTCGAGCGCGATTTTTGATTATAACTTTTACGAATATAAAGTTGAAATGACATTTTTATATTAAAAAGTTTTCTAACTATAATGATATTAATTTTTAATGATATTAATATTAGTTTCTAACGATATTGATATTAATTTCTAATGATATCGATATTAATTCGTCAAAATTTGAAATAAACAAGTTTAAATTTGTTAGACAAGTTAGACAAATTTTGATCACTTTAAATTTCATTTTCCAAATCAGTATTCGAACAAATTTGAATGGATTCGACCAAGCTTAGCGGATTGTGACTGATTAAATTTAAATTATGGTAGTTACGCGTTATTTTGTTAAAATTTATGTTACTAAAAAGACTTTGAAAGACTACAAAGAACTTAAAAAAATAAATTAAAACTATAAATTTTACCCCTCCAACTATATTATATTTTTTTGATAATCTTTTCACTCTTTTGCAAAACTAAATTGAGCGACTGACAGAACCTCAGAAAGTGCCACCTCTGCACTACTCCACCATTGCACATTAAGTTATGCCTCATCAAACTTTTAGTCGTTGCTTTAGACAAAAAGTCAGCACCTTTCAAATATATCCAAAATACTTTAAGACATTATAAACAAAAAAATTAGAATATTAAGTTCTTTATTGAAAATGAAATAAAAAAAAAAAGTAAAAAATGAAATAGTAAAAAGTTTATCTAAATTATAAAAATATCAAACTTTAAAAGATCTAGAAATTATCTGAAACAATTTAAACTTTGATACGTATGATAACTTTTTAACAAAAAAAAAAAGTTTATGGATTAGTTCAAAAAAAAAAGTTCTGTGCTCGTTACAATTTTCTGCATAAATTTAGATAAATCAAGTTTATAAATATAAAATACAGACTACATTTAAACGTCAAGAAAATCCAAGTAAGATGATGTTCAATGTTGATAAGAATTTTTATAAAATCACCATAAAGTATTCGTTTGTTTAAAATTATTCGTTTGTTTTTGCATTTTTAACTGTAATAACATCTTTTTATATGGATTACCTGCTCCTCAACTTTTTTTATTTGAGGTTCTTGAACAGGGGTAAGTTCGCAACACGATATCTTCAGATTATAATTATTTATGTTACCACTTCCATCGCTTGAAGTGTCAGGAGAATTATCATTTTTTTCAACAACCATTTTGCCATGTTCCAATCCAACTCTACCATGATCTCTATTAAATTGATTGTCAACGTACTTCTTAGGCATTTCTTAATAACAAAAGAGATGTTTGTATATATGTGTTGTTGTATTTTTGTTGAGATGTAGCATAGAATAAGTTTGATTTAGTGTACCTTCAGGCAGTTTTTCTAAATATTAAAAATAAAGAAATACATCATGTATTTGAATTTGTCAAAGTGAAAGTGTAATACCGATTATACATTTAAAACATAGATTTGTAAACAGTTTTATTTTTTAAAAGAAAATAATTTTAATCTTTAAGGTGGTTATATGGTAAAAAAAAGATTTCTGATTTCTAACTTTTTCTACATACTAATAGTAGTAGCAAGTTAAAAGTAGTAGCAAGGTAAAAGTAGAAGCAAGTTAAAAGTAGTAGCAAGGTAAAAGTAGTAGCAAGTTAAAAGTAGTAGCAAGGCAAAAGTAGTAGCAAGGCAAAAGTAGTAGCAAGGCTAAATAATGGTTAATATAATTAAAAATGCTTAAAAAAATTAGTTTGCTATTTTTTTTGTCTGATTCAGCATAAAATGCAAACAAATCAATGAAAAGGAAAACAACATTTTTTTAGCCTTTTTATGACATTATAAGCTAAAACTTGCAACACTGATAGATAATAATGTAATAAACAAAAATAAGCAACAATTTCAATTTTAAAGGATATTATCGATACAAAATCCTAAGATAAATATAAATATATTCAAATTGAAACAAGCTTAAAGTTAGTTCTTGTAAAGTATTACAGTTGTATCTATAAAGAAACAACCCTGAAAATTTGAAGTTAACTGCATATCTGGTTAAAAAGATATGAATGATTTTATGTCAGACAAAAAAATACAATTGAGAAATCAAGCTTCAAAGTTTTAAACAATATTAATAAAAAATTTCATTCATTCATTTTAACCAACAACATTATCAGATTTACAACTTTGGTTTTCAAGTAGTTTAGTAATTATACAAACCCAAAAATAAAAACGACTATTTAAAATTTAATTTTTAGATAAATATACCAATAAAAAGTTCGGTTTCTATGGGCGTAACTTAGTAAATTTCTTAACCTTAATCAATAAAATTAATTTTTAACTTTTTTTGTTATTAAAACAATATTACGTTATATATGGTTAAAATTTTAGCTAATAAAATAAAAATTAATTTTTTTAATGGAAATCGCTGAGTTTAAAAGTACAATGGTTGACAAAACAATTATAAGTACAATAGTAGACAAAACAAGATTTATATAACTCACAAAACGAATCTTACAAAGCTTAAGTTTTTTAGCATCATTTTCTAATATAACAAGTAATTATATAAACATAACAGGTAAAGATAATAGTATAAAGTAAAGATGTCGCCTACAATAATTAATTAAGCACTTGAAAAAAACAGTAGTTTAAAGCTTTATAAAAATTAGCAAAAACTCATTTGCATGATTAAAGTTATTATTCAAATTTTAAAAAGCTAAACTATAGATAAAGATTAATTTGGGATAAAAAAAAACGTGCAATCGAATACATTTTTACTTGAGAAATAAAGCATTTTATTGCTTGAGAAATAAAGCACCTGTTATTGCTAAGTTATTCTATATTACATGTCTATCTTCTATTTAAGCAATTTGCAATCTTCTCTATTACAGTTTGTACAATATTCTTCCATAAAATACAACAATAAAATTACTATCTTTCTATTTGTCTTTTATCTTATCTAGCTAAATTCAACTCGTCTTTTACAAACTCTAACTACAATTTATATACAAACACAGAACCACAACAATTCAAATTAAAACCCGTAAAAACACATTACCAATTACACATTAAACTATACAAACACAATAACAATAGCTGTCGATTACAAAATACTTTAACTACGCACGCAACACGCAAACGTTATCATGGAATTACAGTTTGCAATCATAGAACCGACAAAATCAGAATATTTGGTGAAAAAACAACAATAAAAAACAAATTTGCTTCGGCGCTCAAAATATCGGGTTTTCGCTGCTTAACGAAAGTTTATGAGTTTATTTTTTATCGGGGTTATAAATGAAAATTAATAACTATAAGCCAGGAATTGCTGATGAGAGAACATTCGTAAAATTTGTAAAGCAATTAATTTAGTCACGTTTTAGAGAAAAGTTAAACTATACTGTTGATTTGTCTAATTTTATAAAATTTAATTAAGTAATATGTAAAATTAGGTTTTGTAAAATTAGGTTTTGGTAAATTGAGTTTTTGATTTGGTAAAATTAAATTTTGGTACAGTTGACACTTAGTAATGTAGTTCATCATTTACTATAAAAAATTTTCCGTTTTTTGGTAAAGTGTTATATCAACGAACTTTACGCGTATAATTAAATGTATATTGTATACGATATACATTTTTATAATTGGTAACAATTCTGAAGGTGAATTTTTGTGGTTATTTTTTTAACTTTGTAATAGATGTTTTAATTACTTTTCTATTCTTTTATCAAGTTGAAATTTTTTTTTGCTACAGTGAGATATTTTAAGGGGCTGTTTAAATATGGCAAGCTAGCGTGGTTAGTTGGGCTGGCTCACTTAAATGAATTCTCGCCATGTTTAATATTTACTTATAAAAGTAATAATTCTTTATATGACCAACAGACTAGCCCAGATAATTGAGATTTTGCCTATTTTTGGTGGGATCTCACTCAGGTGAGACATTAACACAAACAAGTGAGCCAGCCCTGCTTAAGAATGTAGCTGATTTTGGATAAGTATCTCATACCATTTCTTTTGTACAATTAAGTTTGATAATTTTTAAAACTGCGTTAAAAGGATTATAAATTTAGACTCGCCTTTATGAACTGTACTTTTCTCGTTTTATTCCAGCGAAGTCCTCAATAATGTTATCAAAATTGATTTTGGCTGTCGTGTTTGTTTCAATTGATAACGTTGCCAGAAACGATATTCTTTTTTGACTCATGGACGATCTTAATGTCTTAATAAGTTTCAAGCGTGAAAAACTCCTTTTGCGCTTGCTACAGCTACAGGTAAAGTCAGTAAAATTCGATACGCTATAAATGCGTATTCTACTTTTTGGATATTTCGTTTTTTCTTCATTTTATTGATTCTATTTTTGAGAAACGAAATAAAACTTTTGCCTAATCTATTAAATAATTTTTTCACTATTTTCTTATTTATTAGTTAATTTTTTTTTACCTTTTTCAAAAAAGTATTTTAAATCCGTTAAAAAATAAGCATCCGACATTTGCGATGTCATTGCAAAGAGAATCCTCTTTGCAATGACATCACAAATGGCAGACGCCCTGATACCTTATTATTATTGTTATTATTATCATCATCATTTGAAGTTATTAATAGCTTCAAATGATGATAAAAATAATAACAATAATAATGATAATAATAATAATAATAATAAGGTATCAGGGCCGACACGGGTTTCGAAGTTGGGGGGAGGCACAATCATCAACTTGTAAAAAAGTCTTCCATATCAAATTTTTTCTTCAGAAGAAAAAAAAAAGTTCCTTCAGAAAAAAATTGGGGACCACCGCCCCCCACCCCCTCCTTTCTGTGTCATCCAGGGTTCATGACACTCAGGGAAAACCTGGAAAAACAAGGAAAAGTTTTTAAATTCTAAAAAATCAAGTAATACCTGGAAAGTTCAGGGAACTTTTTTTGAAAATCTTTAAAATCAGGGAAAACTCAGAGAATGTTTTTTAGTTTTATGTATAAATTGAAGTTATTTTGCAATATACAATTTTTGAATTTTTATTTTAATTGAAAGTTGCTTACTTCAGTGGTTTTATAACTTTTATATTATATAGTAAACATGTCTTTAGATAAATATTCAATTAAATATAATAATATAAGCTATGACTTCAGAAAAGACTTATTTTTAGGAAGATTAGTTACAACACCATATTTATAAAGATTGGTTAGTTCCTGACACTCATGCAAAAACTAAAGTTCATTGCAAAAGATGTCAAAAATTGTTTGAATTGTCTAATATGGTTTTTCAGGCTGTTAAAAGTCATGCTGGAGATCGAAGTTCGAAAGCAGCTTAAGATATATTTTAGCGTCACGGTAAGGAAGGAGGTGTGAGCTTCCTGGTTAAACGCACTTCTGCGGTGCTCTGTGACAAGACCGTTAGGTCTTCTTGGGCACCTGAAAAAAAAAAATGAAAAAAAAAAACCTTGTGGCTGCTATTATTGTTTTCGCAAAACTATTTCAAGTTTTGCAAGTTGAACTGACTGTGATAAAAAGATAAAACAAAAAGATATCATTAAAGTGTTAAACATTTTTGAAACCTCAATGCTTAATATTTTAAATATCTTATTTTAGGTAAAAAAACATCGATTAGCTGCAAAGCCTGATAGTTGTTTCTTTGTTAATGGAAAAGAGTTATGAGCTGAGCCACTTAGATGTGAAAAAAAAATACGACATTTTTCACCAAAAAACAAAACAACTACTAATTCCTTTAAATTAAATCATCCTAATTAAATCAAGAGACGGCGAGAACACGTAGGAAGTTATTTTCTGAAGCGATGGTAAGAAAATTAAATGGAGAAAATGTAATCGTCAGGTATTAGCCAAATTCATTTCAGAGGCCTGGTCTCGAAATTAATTCGATGCAGGGAAAAAAGTAAAGATGGTAACTTTGTTATAAAAAAAAATCAACTAAACAATACTGTCGCTGCTACTATTAATTCTTAATTCATCATGATTAAAAACCTAAATGATTAAAAAGATACTTTCGAGGAATTGAAAAAGAAAATGCAAATGTATTTACGTTTTTTAAAGCTAAAAGAAAAAAGGAAGCCTAATAGGCTATTGAATATTGTTATTAAATAGCAAACATGTATTTTTAATGAAGTATCTCTTAAAGTACCGAAAATTACAGCTAAATGGTCATCAAACAATATATTTTACGATAAGAAAATTAGTGAAGATATCATTTACAGATACTGCGACCATAAAAAGGAAGGGAACTGCGTCTTCCTGAAAAAACAAAAAATACTACAAAGTTGCAAAATAAAATAGTTACCTGGTTAAATGTTACATGCATTAAATCTTTGAGTATAAAATTATATAATGACTATTTGAGATCAGTTGTTTTACTTTTTGTCGATTTATTCATAAAATAGATTATTGAAGTTGTCCTGTTAGTTTTAGTAGGTTGTGTACTGGGTTTAATTTGACTTTTGTGTTTTTTAAAACACAATAATTATAAAATACTAAATACAATGAAAACTATAAAAGAAAAGATTTAGGCTATTTCTTACACAGAACAGTTGCAAAGTGTAATCATTTTTTAAAATTAACTGAGTCCTAAATAAAAAAGATGACAATTGATATATCAGCATATCCAGAACTAAACTATTTGTAAACAGATGTATCATTGTTTAAAAATTGAAATAACACTTTTAAGAAATGGCTGTTTAGTTGTAACGTGTTTATTTTGTACAAATGAAATTGAAATTTGAAAGCGAATCATTTGTCTGTCAACATTTATGAACTGCCTTTGTTTTATCAGATTATATTTGTTTTAATACCTCATTATTTGATCCAATTATACTTCACATAGATAACACTAAAATTAAAAATATTGACTTCTTTATTAATAAACTCACGAAAGATTCAAATAATAATAATACTTGAAGAAACTTCTTCTAACACTTTTTAAAATAAATCCGAAATTGTCGCTAATATCATTTGAAATAAGACTGAAAATACTGATGTACAAAGAACATATGATGGTTTAAAAGGCATAGCATATTTCTCATTAGTAGATAACTTTTTAATACTCGTATTGTAAATATTGACCTTAGTAATCACATGGCTCCAAAATGATATGATATTCATTACATAAGCATAGAACAAAATACAAAAAAGTAGCATGATTACAGAAAACATAAAGTTACAGCTGCTTGACTATCTAATTTACTTGGTTTTTTTGGAAAACTTTTAAAGTTATGTTATATTGGAATGTTTTTTAGAATGTTTTTCAAACCAGGCCGAAGCCATTTTAAAAATATTCAAAAAGGTAAATTATTTGAAAACTTTCTAAAGCAAAAGTTGAAATATACCTATACTTTATTAGCCTAATCAACAATAAATATGGTTGTAGCCCTGATAAATTAGATCTATCAAGAAGTTTGTTAGACTAGAAAACTCAAGATGGTGTTAATTGTGTTGGGCCATGAAAAACAAGTAGAAAATTTTCTTCAATTTTATGTTCAATGCCGGCTTTCGATTGAGTGTACAGATGCAATACATCAAACATTTTTAAATTAAATAAATTAATACCTTATTAGAAATTGCTGAAGAAACAGTAAATTCAATATATGATTAAAAGAAAATGAAAAACTGAAATTATCTTGAAATCAAGTTTTGCAATCTAATTTTGTAATGTTAAAAGTCAAATTTGACAATCTGGTTTTGTTATGTTAAAATCATTAAGAAAATTTATAAAAAACTTGAAGTTTTTTGCCATTTTAATTTTTTCGAGATAAAAGCAATTTTAACATTTTGAAAATTTTATTTTTGAATTTGTATATATAAAGGGTTCTTTTTATATATTTTATAACAATAATTTTCTCTCTGCTGAATTTTATTTTTGTTTTTTCATATCACTTTGTTTTTATGATTGATTCAAGTTTTATTTTAGCTAATCAGTTTTTTTGCATCTTTTTTCTTATTATTTAACTGAAATAATAATTTCTGGCAAATTCTTTGTATTTCTGGCAAATTGTTCGTATTAAATCTCTCTTTTTATAAACTTGTTTTAAACAACTTCATACAGGTTTTTTGTACACTTTCTGATCTTGGTAAACGATAGTATTTGAGCAGACCATTCAAATCCTTTGATATAAAATTTTTATAAATCATAAAGTAGAAGCACAATACAATTAAAGCGTTTTAAAAATTTAACCAGAAAAAGTAAAATATTAAGATGTGGAACACTTGTTGATACTTAATCAAACTGAAAAGCTACCATTTTTATTTTTTCCCTACATCGTAAACATAAGTGTCTAATGAATTTGGCTAATGACAAACTTATTATTTTAAAAAATGTTTATAATAATTCAAAATGATATAGCTAGAAATCTAATCATTTTAAATCATTTTTAATCTCAATTTAAAATATTATAATAATGAAAATTGCTAACAAATCAAACATAACAAATCTTTTAAAAATTTTTAATAAACAAAACACACTTCTTTTGAATAACGATAATGATCCAGATGTAAACTATTTTGAGGACGTCATAATCAGTAAGGCCAAGCGGTTAACCGAACCGAACCGTTCTTTCGGTTAAAACCGAATCGAACCGAGCCGATAAAAATATTTTAAATAATCAACCGAACTGAACCGAAACCGAAAAAAGCTGAAAAACCTATATAAAAATTATAAAACTTAATTTTATATTTTTTTAATAAACTTTATTTATGAAAGTTTAGTATTATTAAACCACAGAAAAAAAATAAGCCAAAAAGATGAGATTGTAAACATAACTCCAAAATAGTCGTAAACAGTTGCCGCAAAACTATATCAAATGTTGCGGACCAAGAAGAATATTGGCTATTAACAGTTTTTGATACCATTGTACTGTAACATGTGAGTAAATTGAACTTTTTTTCTAAACTGTTGTAATTTTTTATTTTACTTAAAAATTAAAATATATTGTATAATATTTTTATTATAAGAACGTTGCTTTTTAATTTTGATAAATAATAAAACAAATAAGTTTTACTGTTTAACATATGTTTATTTTTCATAATAGCTTGACAAACATACAAACAATTGTAAACTTTAAATTTGAATAAGCCTTCAATTAAATTTATTTGTGAATATACTTTAAATATAATTTGTGATTTACTTTGTCTTTAATCTAACTATGACAATTTCTAATCTTATACTACTTGTTATCAACTTAGTTATCTGTTACTTGACCAAAACAAATATGTATATATGTTTATTTTATTTAATTTTTTTTAGTCCGGTCATACAATTTATACTTTATTGAAATTAAAGATGCCGAAAGAAAGTGGTAATTGGCAATTCTTTGAAAAGCTGAATAAATTTGGAGCTAAATGTAAAATTTGCTTTAAATCTTACAAAATAAACTGTGGCAGTACTTCAACAATAACCAGCCATGTTAAAACCAAACATGAAATATCTTGGAAAGAACATCTTTTAAAAATCATAGAGGCACCTAATAAACGAAAGTTTGATATAAAAAAAGACGACAAAACAACAACAATTGAAAGTAGTATATTAAAAAATCAAAAATATGGGTTAAATGATCCAAAGCAATTAAAGTTTGACTTAGATTTAACAAAGTTTGTCTGCACTCTAGGTTTACCTTTTGAAGTTTTGGATAATAAAGGAGCTCAAGAATTTATCGATGAAGTAAATAATAAATTTACTGTCAAATCTGCATCAACATTTAGACGTCATAAACTTCCAATGTTGCACAGTGTGCCCAGAATGTGGTTTTTTGGAAAAAAATTCATAAATCCGTTATTTGTTAATGAAATCTTGTGAAAACTTTAGTATATTACTTTTTTGGGCTGAAGAATCTGATTCTGAGGTTAGTTTTTACGTGTGGGCACTCTGACCCAATAAATGGGGCAACAGTGGGGGAGGGGGAGGGGCGCCAAGAGTCATGCTCTTACTTTTTTTAAAATTTTCAAATAAACTATAAAATATAAATTAGAAAATAAAATTTTTTTTAAAAATATTTGTCTTCCACCGCCCCTCGCCCTATATAACAAATAGCCTCTCGATCCCCGTGACCAGTAAGCTCATAGCTAGCTAGGTTGCTTGGAAAAGGATATCATATCCAATTCATAATGAAATATGTTTGACTATTAATAATTTCAAGAAACTCATAATGAAATGAATTTGAGTTTATAATAATTTAATATTAAACACAAATATACACAGATATTAATCTTATTGATTTTATATGGTCACAGAAAACATTCTTGAATTATCATTTTTTCTTCAGTAAATATGTTGTTCACGTCTACTTTACACCCTCTTGTGGTATGTCCGAATTTTCCACATAATCCACATTGCAAAAGTCTTTTTTTACTGGCAATAATTGGATGTGTTCTTATCATCAGTCTGCAGTAAATGTCATGTGTATTAATTTGCAAAGACATCTGTCTGGCTTTACAACTTGTTCCTGATTTATAAGCCTTAATGTATTTGTTCCAACTTTCGCTTGACTGCTCGGAGTACTTAGCAATGGGTGATCCACCTGTAAGCATAAACAGTTCCCAGGCATGTGCACACATTTGATGTACGCTGGGGCTGAGCATAGCCCATGGAAATGTCTGTTTATGGAATATCATCAATCCATAACCAACTTCTTTAACTTTATCAGGATCAACTTTTTTGCTAACATCAACATGCTGATTAATGCTAAGTAGTATATTGAACTTAGATAACAAAGTCGAGAAGCTATCTTGGTCTTCTGTTTTAAGAATTATGGAACAGATTGACTTTCTTTCTTTTGGACTAAAAAAACGATCTGCTAATGGTCCATTGTTAGTGTTACCACCACTAGAAGTAGAAGAATCAAGAAGCATTCCTGTTTTTTCACGTATGTTTTGAATAACTTTTTTTTTTGCTGTTTTCAGAGCAGTTTTTACCTTTATGTCCTGCTCAGACCATGTATGGGTTTGTTTACCCACAATGTGATACAAAATTTTCAGACAGTGGTCGAGTGCACGAAGCTTTTGATGCAGAATGGCAAAAAATTTTACATCTGATTCAACTATAGGTTCATGGCATTGTCCATGTCTTTCTGTATCTTTGTACAAGATTTTGCCATTTTCTAGTCTTCTCCAGGTACTGAGCACATCATTGTAATTTTTATCTATGGTGAACCCATGTAGTATACATACCAGGTCATTGGCATCACTTCTGGAACATTTGCAGTAGTGACAAAAAGCTCCAGAATCACCCACCAATAAGTCTACCATTTTGCCATCAACCATACTAATCTCTGTTTTTACAAATATTTGTAACCCATTTTTTGAAAGAATAGGCTGAGTTTCATTTTTAGGCAGTTGACTCAGCGTTGCTTTAAAATACTCCTTAACACTTCCTCTAGTTTCTTTTGCTTTCACTAGAATAACAGGCCTGGCAAAAGTAATAGAGTTAGGGGTTGGATTAGTCCAGATTACTTGGTTTTTTGAATCTTTAATTTCAAGAGGACACCAAAAGGAACAAATATAATTTGTTCCCTTTAAGTCTGCATCTTGAGGATCGGAAAACTGATGACGATAATTGTGATTTCCAGACCCATCAAGTCCAAATTTAACCTCTACATGTATAGAATGATTTTCAGCACAAAACTCGGATATATCTAGTAGAGACTCAACAGTGTCTTTGATAATATTGTTCACAGAGGATGAAGTTTGCTTGTCGTCACTGCTTAATTCTTTTGGTAGCAAAGTACGTTTAAAGGTATCTACATCATTCCTTGTTGGCAACATTAGTTTTGGGAGAAGCTCAAGTCTCCGTTCCTAGGGAAATATACAAAATTTAAACGTACAATTATAAAAACAATTAACTACAACAGTATTTGATTGCATACTTTACCTGATATTTATTTATGGATAGATCCAAGTTGTAAATTAAAGCAATTGCTTCCTGTACCGATATTGTTGAAAGTTTTACTCCTTCCATCTTCCCCCATCTTTTTTCACATCTTTGGACAACTTCTTTTAAGTATTCTGATTTATCTACACCTTGTTCACTCGCATGTTTTTCCACAATGTCCACAAAATCATCCAGAATTTTGTTGTATGTACGTTTTTCAGGTTGATCACTGGATTAAATGATAACGTTTTATGAAAAGTAAAAAAATAGCTACTGGGTGTCCCAAATAACATGATGCTTAAGAAATTCAAATAAATGTCAACAGTTAAACTTTTACCTTAGTCTTTTTGATTTCCGTCCTCTTTTAGCTTGTGGAGCTCCATCTTCTTCTACATCACCCCTGGATGATGATGAGGCTGCAACAGGTAGATTTCCAGGCAGTTTTATCCCAACTTCGTTTCTCCAAATTTCCAATTCGGCCACAAGTTTATTTTGTTTCAACTTTGAATATTTTTTTACATGTCTTTCAAATTGCTTTAGAATTTTCTTGATGTTATCTTTTTCATCTTCTAAAGTTAGATTATGTCTCACTTTGATTGTTTTTAAAATTAGCTTTGATTTTTCCAATAAACTTAATTTGATGTTCAAGGTTAGTAAAATTTCTTCTAATTCTCCTTTTTTTATCAATAACATTTTATCACATGTAATCAACAGGTATTCCTGAATCGTCCGTCGATGTTTATTTTCATAAATTACGCAACCTCAAATATCAAACTTGTACGAACAAATAAAATTCAAACTTAAATTACTCAATTTCCGGGGATAACCGGACTGTGTAATTTTTACACATAAAAATAGAAAGTCTACATTGAATGAAACATTTGAGTTTGTTTGCGGCCTCCTGCGGCCTTTTTTTTCCTGTGACTTTGTTTTTAAAAAAAATTAATATGTTTTCATATATTTTAGAATTTTTTTAGGTATAAACAAAACTGCTCAAAACAAATTTTTAAACTTCAATTTCAATTTTTATTGAAGTAATTCACAAATTAAATATTATTTACAGACCAGGATAGAATTTTTTTTTAAATTTATGGAGTCAATTTTGATATATAGCGTTTCAAAGTTATTGTTAAAAAACAGTATTGGTACAGTTTTAATACAAATATTTTGAGTCAACTTTTTCTTCAACTTCAAACAGCTATAAAAACAAAATGGTTTGATGAATTTATAATTTTTTTTTTGCCATGACCTACATATGTCTTACACAACATAAATTTACAATTTAAAGTGAAAAAATAAAAGGTCAGAAAAATGAATTTTTTCATGTCCTGGGCACACTGTGTGTCAATGACAAAGTCAAAATACGATATTGGACATCAGCTTTTCTCGATCAATCTACAGCTTCTGACCTTTAAACATTTCAATGAAAACTTATCAAGATTTGATTCAATTAAAATGTTTCAAGTTTCCATAGATGGACCCTTTACAAATTGGAAAGTTCTCAATGATCTAAATAAACAAAGAAAGAACAACAAGATGCCAAAGTTTATAAATATCGGAAGTTGTTCCTTGGATGTAATTCATGGTGCCTTTAAAGCCGCTGTTTAGTTAATCATATGGAATATTAAAGAAACTCTAAAAAGGTATTAGCAAATTCTTTATGATAGCCCGGCTAGGCTGCAAGGTTATGAAACAGTCTTGAATGCAAAAAAATACCCTCTTTTCTTTTATGCAACAAGGTGGGTTTAAAGCAAATCTATTGCAGATCGTGAGATTGAAATGTGGCCTAATATTCGCAAACTATTTGAGAATTGGGAAAATTTACCATCTTCAAAGCAACTTAATTTGATTTTTTATTGTCAAAAAAGCTGTTAGAGACAAGTTTATTCTTTTAAAGTTTTAAGTTTTCAGCTTTGTTGCCAGCATATAAGAGCCATATTTATTGGCATACCAAACTGAAAGCTAATATTTCCATTCCTGTATAGTGACTTAAAAGACTATTGCAGACCATACTGAGCTTGTTTATGAAACATGAGGTTATTGATATTTGGTTTATACCAGAAGTTGCTTTCGCAAAAAAGATAATCTACTTAAGGGAAATTAAATCAAAATAGGATTTGCAGCTGAGACAAGATTAGCTTCTTTACGAAAGAAAGATATAATAACAATTACTGATATTCAAAGTTTCCAAAAAGTTTGCACTCATATGTATGTACGATTATTTGAAATTTTCATGGAACGAACTCAATTAGGGTCTATCATTGTACGCAATTCTCAGGTTTATAGCTCTAATGCATTGATCTAGGGTTAATTGCGAAAGCTTATGCTATGAAATGAAAAGCAAATGAGAAAAATGAAGAAATTAAGAATTTAGAGCAAGCACTTGGTATTTTAGAAAGTTGCTAAAATAACTTTATATAAGTTAAAATATAAACTTTATAAGTTATCATATAAAGTTTATATTTTGTTAAAACACATTACTTTGTTCAAAACATCTTTTAAAAAAACTTCTTCATTTTATTTTTCTAATAAATTTATTATGTTTAAAATACATGTTAGTATTAAATGTTAGTATTAAATAAAATGAAGCTTTTTTAAAAGATATTTTGAATAAAGTAATGTGTTTTATAAAACACATTACTTTGTTCAAAATATCTTTTAAAAAAACTTCTTTATTTTATTTTTCTAATAAAAGGCAAAAAAAAAAGAATAAGGTTTAATTATCAATAAATTGCACAGAAAGATTATATGATAGATAAAAATTGTTATTTTTTAAATATACTTTTTATATTTATTCGACTTATATGGCTTTGTTTTCTTATTAAACTATTTTTTATTACTTAAAAACCATTCTTCGACTGATTGTTATAAATTATTTATGAAGAAGTATCTAATTTCTTTAAAATTCTGATAAAATTATTAGAGGAACATGGATTCAATTGAGAAATTATTATATCCTTCATCATTAACAAGGAAAATTTATACTTTTCAACACCCAAACTTAAGGAAACAGTATTAAAATTGAAAAATGCAATAACAGTAGGTATTGCACTGTAACTGCTAAGTTTATTTTTTGTTTTAACAAATAGTTTCTGCAAAGTTCAGATTTGTCTTGCTTATTTTTGAAGCTATCTATTTAAGCACCTTCTACTATTTCAGATGATAAGTTATTCCATGCATTTACAACTCGACTTTGGAAAAAGTGATATCTGAAGGTACTTCTTTAAAAAGGTTTTTTTTATTTTTAATTTGTGTTGTTGCAAATACGGACCTTCGTTTGATGTATTTTAATAATTGTTTGTAACCCAATTTATTTTATCATGGTCATGTTGAATTTTAAAATGTTTAATCTCCACGTAGTCTACGTTCTTCTAGTATCGTTATTTGCATGATATTATTTGTAATTTTTTTATGTTAAGTGGTAGTTTGGTTGCTCTTTTTTGGATCATCTCAATTTTGTCAATGTCTTGTTGTAGGAATAGAGACCATGCCTGGACCGCAAACTCAAGATGCGGACGTATGAATGTTGTATAGAGCTTTTTTACTATGTTTACATCTAAATATTTAAATGCTCTCTTTATAATACATAACATTCTGTTTGCTTTGCTAGTTACTGAATCAACTTGTGAGTGCTATTTTAGATCCGATTGAACCATTATTTCTAAATCACGTTCAGCGTCTGTGTTACATAGTGTATAATTGTAGTTGCAATCAATATAATTCATTATAAATGTGGCATTTGGGTTTTTTTCCCGATATGCATAATTTTGCATTTTTTATAATTAAATTTTTTGAGCCAAATAGATGACCATGTCATTATACTATTTATATCATTTTCAAGGCTTATTGAATCATTCGAGTTTTTTATAATGCTCATTAATTTACTATCATCAGCGTAAAGTATGAAAGGTTTTTTAACTTGATCTGGAAAATCAGTAATGAAAATCAAAAAAGCAGTAGTCATAAAACTGACCCCTGTGGTACACCACTAATAACTGGTAGCCAATCTGAGATAGTGTCACGGAGGATCACTCTCTGTTTTCTGTTAGTTAAAAAGTTTTCAATCCATCTTAGATAATTTTTCAAGATACCATATGATTGAAGTTTAGTGATCAAACGAGAGTGTGGTACTTTATCAAAAGCCTTTTCAAAGTTTAGATATAACATATTAACTATGTAGCTATTTTCGAGTGCATCTGTAATGATATCAAGAGTTTAAAATAGGTTTGTTACGCAACTTTTATTTTTTCTGAACTCGTGCTGATTTTCATAATCCATAGTTTCCATTCATAATATTATTTCGAATGATCAATTCCAAAACTTTACATGGGATAGAGGTCAATGATATTGGCATGTAATTAGATGCATTGTTTGTATTACCTTTTTTCAAAATCAGGGTTATATTTGCTGATTTCCTCAAGTCAATGATTTTATATATATCAAGTTTAATGGTTCACAGAGCTTATGAGCTTATCCCATTTACTCCAACAGCTTTGTTAACAGCTAATTTTTTAACTTATTTCCAATAATATGACTATTTACTATATTGTTTATATCTATCTAGAATAATTTTAGTCTTCTGCAGCATATTTGGTATGTTATGCTTATCATAATTAATAAAAACTGAAGTGAAACTATTGTTAAAAATATTTTCTATTTATTATCTATTTGTTAGAGTGTTATTATATTCATCAGACATTGAAACTGTTCCTCCTTTAACTTTTTTGTTAGAATTAACATAACTTTAGAATAATTTAGGATTTTTTTTTTGATGTTTCACTTATTCTTTTTTTGTATTTAACTTGTTTTAAACCATGTTTTTAACTAATTTACATTGTATTGTGGATTTGTTTGATATTATTTTGTTCCATATGGTTGTTTTATGTCTGATTTCATTCTTCATTTTTTTGTAAATCCATGATTTTAAAGCTATTTGTTTATGGACTTTCTTATGTATATAACTGTTGTTAGGTATATAACTGTTATTAGGTATATAACTGTTGTTAGGTATATAATTGGTAGATAACTCGTGATATTTATTTACAAAGATTTCGTAACATTCATCTTTATTAAAAAAAGATGTGACCATTTTATACTATAGAATGAATTGTTCATTTCTTGATAATTTATGGCTTTGTAATCAAACTTTGATTTCCCAAAAGAAGTTTTTGATGTAGTTGGTTTTTTAAAATGTAATTCCAATAAAATATCTGATGTGCATTATTTGAATTGCTCAACGGAGGATTAAAACCTATGATCGGGATACGCTCTGGTGCATCAGTTAAAATCAAATCTAAGGTATTGTCTTCTGACAGTGTGCCAGAATTAAATGTTGTTTTTGTAACGTTTTGAGTCAGAAAGTTGTCATTTAAATTTTCTAAAAATATTTGTGCCTGTCAATCATTCTTTAACACTGCTTGGATATTCTCGTCATAACAATAGTTGTGATTTAACATAATTAGACATAATTTATCATAATTGGATATTGAATTATACGTTGAAGGGACAGCCAATACTGCAGGTTGATAAAAATAAAATGATGATTGCTATTGTTTTGGTTTTTTTATGGCTTTAACAATATTGAAATTTTTTATAGTGTAGTAGAATTCATCGTTTTGATTTAGGCTAGCATTTAACATTTTAACTTCACTACGTAACTCCTTAATCTCTTTCGGATTCTGTCATATCTGAGTTAAAATATATTATCAATGTATTTGATGAAAACAAATAATTATAATAATTAAGTAAACATTTAATAGCAAAATTGTCAATTTTTTAAAAAAGTCTTCTAATAGAAGTTCTATATCTAGAATTTTCTTTAAAAAAAGATTGTAGGGCACGTGGGAGGCACGTGTCCTACAATCTTTTTTGACTCAATTACGTGACTCCCCTGGTATCGTCGACCTGTAGATTAAATCACATTAGACTAAAAACTTTTTTAATGTTAATTCACCTCCCCAAGGTCGAGAAGGCCACTACAGTCGAGGAGGCAACTATATTTGTGGTTACAACCCTCTCTTAACTCTATAACTCCGAAACACGAACTTTGACAAACAAGGCAGCTGCGCGGAAAACAAGTTGGGCGCGGTACTACCAGGAACGTGGTGGGGATTAAAATCGGAACTTCTTGCTTATGAGGCAAGTGCTCTACCACTACACCACTACTGCAATTGGTTTACTTACACATATTACTTTACACATTTGGCTACTTAATTCTATCAAAATGCCAAACAAACTAAAGAATCAAGATGAATGCAGAAATTCTGTATGTTTTTTGTGCTTAGGTAATGCAGAAATTCTGTATGTTTTTTATGCTTAACCAACAGAAAGATGACTGATTTTTGTTTGAGCGTTTACAAAAACTTTTTGCTAATCAGTTTGATTTCAAAACCCTCGAGTGCTGACTGAAATACATAAAAAGTGTAGCACAGCTTTTAGATGAAGAGATTCAGCTGAGAAAGATTCGAGCAACAAAGATTCGCCCAACTACAAGAGTCAACATGTGACTGTTTGATTTGTTGCATTGGAAAGACAAAAAATAATAACTCTCTATTAGTTGACACTGCCCAAATAGTTTACTCAAAACAACAATGAGCAGTTGAGAAACAATGATCAACATGCCTTTCTATCATTAGTAGTGGTTTTCCTCATAGTTGCACCAAACACTCATACAGAATTTTTTTAATGTCGTCCCAAAAGACAATATTGCGGCTGAAAGAGTAGTTGCTTTTGTGATTTCAAACAAGAGTCCTTCAACTCATAAGACTGTAAGACTGAATCAAGGGAAAAAAACACCTTTTCTTGTGGTTCCAAGTGATGTATTTTTTGGTTTCATTATTTTAAAATGATAAATTCACGAAAATATTAAATTAATTAAAGCTTTAAGAAGGGTACTACCAAGAATTTACCGAAGAGAAATACAGAATTTAGCTATACCGAAAAAATTATTTTTAGGAACTTCCAAACGTAGAGAAAGAATTTTGGCTGCATGTGTTTCAACTGCTTAAAATCTCCTTATTGTTCCAAGTCGGAGTTGATTGTCAAACTGTGGTGTACATAACTTTGCATCAACCCTAAATTAAATGACTCCAAAAACAATTGTGAAAAAAACATCAGAGCCAAGTTCGATTCCCTGGAAAAAAATCTTTCTGATTTGTAAACTTCTGACATTTGCGATGCAACAAAAAGCAACGAAGTCAAAAAGTTTTTTAATCTAACATTTTTAGTTAGGAGGCAAAACATGTTTCCATTCATTAAAACATTCTAATAAAATAATTTTTTACAATTCAGGATTTGGATTGGATTCAGGATTCAATATTGATTTTAATAAAATATAAACACAAATTAAAAATGAAATCCTTTTTTTTCGTTGCAAAAAGAGTTCGAAAAAAAAGTTAAAATTCGATATAAAAATAATTTGAAAAATCGAAAACAAGAATCAATCCTCGTCATTTGCAGTTGGCTGTCCGGAACTACGAAGAGTTGAACAAACTGTTAGCTGGAGTTACAATTGCAAATGGTGGTGTATTACCAAATATTCAGGTTGCGTTGCTTCCTAAACATAACGAGAAGTTCCATAAGTCACCAACTAAACACTAATTCATTTTTGGTGCGTGGAAATGCTATTTTCATAGCCACACATTTTTAAAAAAACATTTTTTAGCGTTTTCCGGATAATTGTACATGTAATCAGTTATGTAAATTTTGCTTGTCCGTTTACTTCAATATTTTTAAACTAAATTTATTACAGAAATAAAATTTAAATTAAATCAAATTTTTTTTCCGTTTGTTTAACCAATACAAGTTGAATTATTGGATTCATATTTTTTATTTAATTGTCTTTAAAGGTGGATTTCCATTTGCAAGAAATTTTACATGGAACGGAAAACAAAACTAATTAATTACGTAACATAAATATTGTGCATCTTAAATTATTTAGGATGATTTATTATTCCCGTTTCGCAGAAAACACCCTGTAAATGGATATCCGCCTATAAACGTTCGGATTGTTTTAGCCGCGACGATAGCATTTGATTTTAAATAAAAATGTTTTAAATAAAAAGTAAAAATATTGTGACAAACATTTGAAGCTTTATAACAGCTGATAAAATTTTTGTAAAATTCTATTAATTATTATTATATTTGTTAAACAATCACTATATAATACAAGTATGGTAAATAAGGATAAATAAATAAGTTAAATAAAGAATAAACGTAATATGATCATTTAGAATGGATATGACTTGTGTAGCGGAAAATTCTAATCATTCCGGACTTATCCCCGGTTCACACTAAACCTGCATTGAAACAAGCTGCGTCTTATTTGTGTCTCAACGACATTGCGAAGTTGTTTTATTTAATTAGCCTTTTGCGTTTTCTGCGTCTACTTAAAACCTAAATTAGATAATTAAAAAGATAAAAAAGGTGTTAAGATGCTACTGTTAAATCTTGTTTTAGTGTCGGTGTAAATGGGGTATGACAAATTCTTGGTTTTGATTAAACTTTGATATCATGGGTCATAAATTAGCGGAATATTATGAATGGAGCGATTAAAATATATCCTACAAATCACAAAAAGTATGACCTGAAATTCACAAAGAAATTTAAGCAGGATATCAACGGCAAGAATTAACTGCTGTAAATAAATTTTTAAAACGTTAAGGTTAAATAAACTCATAGAGATAAAAATACAAATAGATATTTCCTGCAATAAATAATGAACATAATATACTTTAATTGTAATTTACTTCTTGTAAAAAAGGATGCATCGTTTACACTTTGGCGCTGCTAACATTCATTACAGTATCAGCGGCAGTTGTCTTGTGTTCCTTGGTAAGCCTTTAATTCAAGTGGTCGATTATAATGTTTATTAAAAAAATAAATTTTTAAGAGTTTTTGCTGCGTTTATTGCTGTGGTGCAAAAACTGAAAAATATGTTGTTGCTGGTCAACAACATACTTTTCAGTTTTTACACCACAACAATAAGCGCAGCAAAATCTCTCAAAGTTTATTTTTCTAATAAAACATAGATTTTTGCTAAAAACTTTCAGTTTTCTGTAAAGGAAGGCCTTGTGTAAGGGCCTGGAAGGTTTAGAGTAGCCAAGTTCCGCGGTGCTAAGTTTTCACTTAATTCAAGTGCGCAAAAGAAAACATATATATGTTTTAGTGAGTGAAATAGTTTAAAACCGTAAAACAGTATCAATTATTAAAATAAAATGAATGTCAACAAATCACATTTCCACAGAATTTCTTAAATTTATTTTAATATTATCTGTTAATTGATTCTTATTTCATATTTTATATTTTTGTAAACATCTTTTTAAATCATAGTATATGCTAAATACTTATATAAAAACTTTGTAAAAATTATATTAACATCATCGTTGATTATATTGCTAGAGCTAAATAGCTCTTGCAATATAATCAACGATGATGTTAATATAATTTAATGTTAAAAAAGTATTTTTTACTTAGTTTAGTCAGAATTATTATCTGCTGGCTTTTGCCGAGAAAATCATATCCAACAAAATAGCAAAGCATGAAGCAGGTTGTACAGCTTCATTTCAAGTCACCAGTATCAGAGTGATCGCAATGATCCTAATCCTAACTTGACCTGATTGTTAATAACCTGAATGCTTTGTGTTTCAAATTCGTTAAGTGAATGAAGACTTTCTTGTGCAACAAGAAATATAGCAGCAAAAAAGCATTTAAAAGTCTCCTCGACTCCATCACAATGACTTTTACAAAGCAATGTTGCAAAAAAGTGCCATTCTGCAGTAATTTTTCAACTTAACAACATGAATAAAAAAAGTATTATAAAAATAGAACACAATGGTTAATAAAGCATAAATAATGGTAATCTATTAGTTCTCCCCAGCAAACATTGTTTTAGTGTATTTGCAGGAGACCTATAAACCATTTTTTAGCGGTTCATTGGAGTTTAAAATGCCTATATAGGTCCACTATACAGGTCCGCTTAAAATGTCGATATAGGTTTACTGAAAACCCGATATAGCATGTTTGCTGGGTCTAAATTACTATTATTTTGTGTTTATTAATTTGATAGTAATAAATGTACTCTTATATCAAATCTTACCTGCAATTAATACTGAGTATTGTTTGGACCAATTTATTCAATGTCTTTGCTCGTTTTTTGTCTTCTCTCTCCATAGCTTCTTTGTGTTTTCTATAAAAAAAACACCGAAGATTTCTTTTTTGTCATCATGATGGCTCATAAACATATACTTTCAAATAATTAACAAACTACAAGTTTTTGCTGTAATTAATTTTTCATTGAAGTAAAGAGATAATATATACAAAATCAATAATTTAAATAATTAACCAAGGCGCCTCTAAATGCAAATTTACGATTACAATAATAATATTAATAACCGGAGATTCATTTACACTAAATAACTACAGACCTATCTCAGTTCTTCCTGTATATTTACAACTTTCGGAGAGAGTAATATACAATAAACTGTATAAATATCTAACAAATAACAAAATTCTAAATAAAAAACAGTTTGGCTTCCAAAAGCAACATTCAACCGAACACGCAATTCTTGATCTTATATCTCGCATGCTGAGCCACTTTTAAAAAATTTAAAAACATTAAATGTATATCAAATCAATATATTCCAAAACTTGTTATTTATGTTCAAATATAAACTTGGACTTGTTCCTTCTCACTTTTCAAAGAATTTCTTTCAAAATAGCAAAAATAGATACCATACCAGTCTCTTGCGCTGTTCCATTTCGTTCCGTGGTCCTTGTCTATATAACAAATTAATATCCCAAAATACTCAACTGGAAAAATCGAATAACTTGAATACTCTGAAAACGTTATTAAAAGATCTTTTTAAACACTAACAACTTTATGAATTTTTATTAACCCCAAAACATTTCAAACTATGTATAAAACTAACTTTGTTCCGAAACCAATGTAAGCTCTAATAAATCCAAAAACTCTAAATAACTCAAAAACACTAGCAACAACAACAACAAAACAACAATTATTAGGCTTATTTATCAACACTTAACTAAATTAATATTTAGCAAATCCTGCTTATATTTATGTGTATTGAAAAAAAATTAATAAAATTAAAAACTTCTTTTTGTCTGCATTCTTTGTTTTTTGCATTTTGCATTTTTATTTTCATTCTGCCGAAACTTTGAACATAAACTTATTTTAAATTGAAGTATCCAAAAAAATTAATTACGCATAGCGGTTTCTTGATGACAAAACCATCGATCTTCTGCAAGTTTTCCGCGTTCATTGAAGTAATTTCAAATACTTTTTAGTTTTTTTTTTTATATATATTTTTTGTATAACTTAATTTGTGATTTTTTTTTTAATTTTACTCTGAATAGATTCTATTATATATTAGGAATTTTTAAAGATTAAAGAACAAAAAAATTAAAAAAATTAATAAATAAATCATTATTTAACATACTAAAAACACAATATAAATAAACATATAACTCACAAACTTGTTCTTTCAACATTTAACTAATTACTGATTCTTGATCGTATTATTTTTTCATTAAATTACTGTGCAAAAAGTACAAAATCAATAGTCTAACTTATAAAATTTGGCGCCCCTTATATATAATCAACTTAGTACTTGAAAACATTATGGACGCCAAAAAATATATTTAAATTTTTTTGTTTTAAACTAACATTATGATTTAAAAAAACAAGAAAGAAAAAAAAACGTCGACTACTCAAGCGCGGCGCCCCAGCCACGCTGACGCCCTATGTGACGGCATAATTCGTATGGCCCTTCCGCCGGCCCTGCAAATAGGCATGTTAATTTAATTTAAAAACTTTATTTTTTGTTGATGGTTATAATAGTTTTAACAAGAATAAACTAATTAAAATCAACACATTTAACAATTATAGACAATACACGCTCACATGAAAATCGTTAAAAACAATAAATAATAAATAAACCAAAAAAAATCAAATAAATAAATTGACTATATATATGTCCACATATATAGTCAATTTTCGAATAATCTTTTAAAAAGTATTTAAAAACAAAAAACAAACTACAATTTACAAAATTATAATATAAATTACAAATAACATTAAAAATATTCAAACTCAAATTCAAATTCAAATTACAACCGTTTCATTACAGAAAAATGAGTAAATATTGTATTATAATGCCAGGATAAATAAAAATAGTAATTAAAAACGACAGATTTTACAATAACAATTTTTTGCATACCAATTTTTAATATGTTTTTTGAACACCTCAGAACTTTTAGAAGACATGGTCTTGTTATCTAGAGTGTTCCATAACGAGATGGCTCTAAATATAGTACAACATGTATCCTTATATTTGGAGCCATTTGAAGGTAGAATCATTTTTTTGCTACAACGAAGTTTAAAAGGAAGTTTTTTTGTATTGAATAAATCCTTCATTAATTGTGGATTTAGACAATTAATTGATTTAAAAACTTCTATCATAAGAAAGCGCAAATTTCTTAAGTGGATCCTCGGACTATTATCAAAACTTAACAATTCATCAAGAGATAAGTCAAACCCTTTATGGACAATACAAAGAGCTTTTTTATGAATTTTATTTATAAGGTTGTCATAGTATTTAGAACAAAACATCCATCTTAGGGGACAATAAGAAAAATTTGACATTATGAAGACGTTAAACAACAATGTAGCTTTATTACGAGATAAAAAACTTCTCATGCGTGATAGAGCAAAACATTTACCATTAGCTTTACTGCATAAGTATTTAGTGTGTTCTCCAAAATTTAGATTCTTATCGATTGTAACACCAAGTAGTTTCACCCTATCAGAGGCAAAAACAGTTATATTACCTATTTTTAGGTATTGATTTTTTGTGTTTTTTAAACCAACTAAAAGTAATTGGAATTTATCAGGGTTGGCAACCATCAAGTTAAACTTAAACCAGGCAATGGTATTAGTTGCTTCTTTTTGCAATCGAAAAATAACCTTTTCTAAGCTGTAATCACAGGCATACAGCGTATTATCATCTGCAAAGTTGTACAATTCAGTATCTTTAATAAAGAAGAATATATCATTTATAAAGATATTAAAGAGGATGGGGCCAAGAATGGAACCTTGAGGCACTCCCGACAAAATATCAACCCAATTAGAAACAGAAGGTCCTATTCTTACCCTTTGTTTACGACCACTAATATACGATATAGAAATTTAAGACTTTCTTTTGAGAAACCATACGCTTCTAATTTAGCAATAAGTAGGTCATGCGAAATAAAATCATAGGCTTTAGATAGATCCATTAATAATGTTCCAACAATACCTCCATTGTTAAGGCATTCATGCCACTTATTAAGTAAAAAAATAAGTGTATGCTGAGTACTATAACCTCTACGAAAACCACACAAAAGTTTGTCAAATTTTGGCTCCATAAATAACAAAATCTGTTCATAAACGATCATTTCAAAAACTTTGGAGAGAGCGGGTAACTAAGGCTAACTATCGCCCCATAAGTATCCTATGGGGCGATAGTTAGCCTTATCTGTTGGGTCATTTTTTTAAGACACGGTAAAACATCCGCCATTTTTAGAAATGACGGGAATGTTCCATCTAAGATGCTATTATTGATACAATCTGTAAGACTATACCTAAAGTATATTAAGTAAGATTTTAACATAAAAGTTGGTATTTCACCACTTGTTTTTTTTTTTTTTTTTTTCAATCATAGACCCTATAATTTTTTTAATATCATCAGGTGTAATACAATGAAACTTGAAATTACGTGCATTCATTTTGAATTTATTTTTAATGTTTCTTATAATAGGATGGTCAACATACTTTTTTATAGCTGACTCAACTGGGTCTGAAGTGCAAGGAGAAAAAGACCATTTAATAGGGTCGGCCATACTTGATGGCAATGCAACATTTATGAAATATTTATTAAAAATATTAGTCAACAAAGAACTGTCTGAGATAATGTTGCCATTTTTGGTCAAAGTGATACGCTCGTTAGAATTTGTAGATTTGTCCGAAAAGAAAGGCTTAGTTAGCTTCTAGAAAGATGTATTTAAATTTGAATGTGTATTGATTTACTCAAAGTACTTCTTCTTATTTTTTCGGTTAAGCTTAACCACCAAATTTCTTTTTTTTTCGTACAGTAGAGCTGAAAAATCTGATTTAAGAGGGACATGAAAATTAAGCAAATTGCTGAATATCTCATTAAAAGTACAAATATCATAACAAGATTTTAAGTTGAAACGGAGTATTTTTGCAAAAATCTCACTTGAGAAATTTTTGAACGATATAAAAATAAGTTTTTTAGGTGGTAACTTACAAAAAGTGGATCTTAGCATGGTGTATATTAAATGGTGATGATCACTAACACCCGTACCAAAGGTATTTGAATGTTGGAAGCTCAGCTTTCTGTTAGTAAGGATAAGGTCTATACAGGAAGGGTTATTGACCGATTTAAAACAAGTCGGTTGTTTAATTAAACTAATACATTGATAAAGTTGAAGGAATTCCTTCTTTTTTTTTTCTGAAGGTTGTATATTATAGTCTCGTTAATCCCCATCAAAATAGAGTCTCCACATATTAGCATCGTTCCTACTGGCCATTTATATTCATCTGTTTGGTTATTACGAGGATTGATTATTTTAGTGACATTGTTTACTTTTTTTATTTGATTTTTTGTATTTTTTACATTTCCAACCGCTTTTGTACTAAGGGAACTTGAAGTCGAAACAACACCATTTGATGAAAGATTTTTATATTTTAAAAAGTCTGACTGATAATTTTTTCTGAGTGAGACGAGTTGATTTGTTACATTTTCAAAATTATTTATTGAATTACGCATTGTTTTATTATTGTTTGAGTTTGAGGATACAGCTGATTCAGGAATATTATATTTTTTAAAATTTAAATATTTAATGTTTAATTGACGGCGAACATCTACTAAGTCATTATTTAAACGGTCTTTAATCTCTTTACTTTTACTATCAATAATTGTAATACTACATTCTTGTTGCCGGAAAGCATTAATGGTTTCAGCTTTTGGTGAATTAATTGAGTTTTGGTTTAATGGGCTACTAAAATCAAAATCGTTTAAAAAGTTTAAGTTTTGAGTTGATTTTAAATCAGTCACAATTGATTTGACTTTTAGCTTATCGATTAAAACGGCAATAATTTTCCTGAACTCCGATAACTCCTCTTTTAGAAATAAATTTTCATCTTTTAAAATTGAAAGACTAATTTCACTGCTTTTTAAGTTTTTTAATTCGTAATTCAAAATTTTAATTTCAGATTCTAAGGTTTTAACTTTTTTGTGATTAATTATACAAAGATCAGGTTCTAATTTTGTTTCAGGAACTATAAGTACTTTATACGACTCCTTACCATTTTTTATTGAGCAACTTAAAAGGTTTTTTGATACAAGTAAATTAAGAAACTCACTTACATGTAATTTTTCAAGCCGATTTTTAAAATGTTTCAATACTTCTTTGTAAATACTTTCCGTATCTGCTCTTTTTTTTTCTTTTATGGATGTTGTTTATGGCATTTATAAAGATTTTTGAGTGTTCAATTCTCAAGTTTACTTGTGGTTCGGCGAAATCTAGTAAGAAGCTTTCAAAATCATTTAGGTAACTAATAGTCTCTGTTTGATTTGCATTATTGTTTTTGATGTCTCTCCATCACCTTGCACGGTATGGGTGAGAAACACCAGCTTGTAATTATAAGTCTTGAGTTTGCTTCTTTCTTTTTTCATTTAACTTGCGTTGAGACTTTAACACTCTTTGGGAAGTCGTAAAATCTTAGCAAATAAAGTGAAAAAATTAAGTTTTATTATTTTAACTTTGCTATTTAAAACCGTGATTAAACTTTCTTTCAGAATATCGTAAAAGTATTGACTTTTTTTCTGAAATCGCCTGGCAAAGCTTATCTTTAACAATAAAATGTTTGGTTTGGATGAGATCTAGTGACTACTTTAATGTAGTCAACATTTTTTTTTTGGTTGGTCCCCAACCAAAAAAAAACAACCAACCAACGAAAGAATATATAATATTTAAATTTAATTCTTTGATAATATAAGTAAGGCAAAGCAGAAATAGAGGACCTCTTTTTTTTTAGAAGACGTAAACGTGATAAAAAAAACAAAAATATTTTAACATTACCCCCATCCACCCTAAATTCCTAGATCCGTCACTTAGGGAAAGTTAATTGCTATGTGCATTACAAAGTATTTTAAAATATGTATATATTTATATATACATATATAAATATATATATAAATATATGTATATATATATATATATATATATATATATATATATATATATATATATATATATATATATATATATATATATATATATATATATATATATATATATATATATAAATGAAAATATAAAAATTATATAAACTTCTTTCACAAAACTTGTTGAAGGAAGTTTATATAATTTTTATATTTTAATTTATTCCAGTTATAATTTATTATGTTTTTTACATTATATTTAGTGTATTATATAATACAAATTTGTTAATTTTAATACCATTATTAATAATCATTTTGCAATTTGGAAAAAAGAAACACATCAAAACCCAACAGAGTTTTTGATTATACTCGGAAAAAAGTGATGAAGATCTAAAACTTGGAAAATTTAACAGTAAGGAACAAAGAGCCAACATAAAAATACATTTCTCTGGCTAATAAAAATATTTAATAAGAATAGTATTTCAGAAAGAAAATTGGATATATTTCATAAAGATGATATAAAAACTGTGTATTTTTGCACATGATTTTGGTATAGTTTTTGAACATTTCAGTCCTTTTTTAAGAAAACGCTTTTGGCGCCATACTAAACCTTATATGATTTCCAAACTACAAAAGTTTTCATTTGTTGCAATGCTTTCATTTATTGCATTATAGGTATTTGAAAAAAATGAGTTTTAAAATTTTCATTTTGAGGTTAAAGTCTAAGAACTTAGTTTTTGATATATTTATATTATGTATATATATATATATATATTATATATATATATATATTATATTATATATATATATATATATATATATATATATATATATATTTATATTATTAATATATACTAGCAGAAAGCAACCCGTAATACGGGTTACGGTCGGTCTGTAAATTTATAGTGGCTGTTTTCCACAATTTAAAGTTGCGATACCTTAACTAATACCCTGTAAGAAAAACTCCTTCAAATTAAAAAATTAAACTATCTGTAAAATTAAATTAAATTAATTTACCAATTATTTAACGTTATTTGAGTAATTTACAACTGACATAGGTCATATCAGTGTATGGCCGAACCATTTTCCTAGACATTACTAATTTTAATACAATACGTTTTTAGTTACTGACACAAAATAATAACACTTCATCATGCCTTAAATTGACGAAAGATTAAAGCTAAATTCTTGTTATATTTTTTATAACATGAACTTTAATTAATAAGATTAATATGAAGTGAAGTAATTTATTTATGAGTTATTAATTTTTTGGTATCCCCTTGATACATGTTTCTTTAAAAAAGGAAATTGTCTTTAAAACGATAAATGCACACAACTAAATAAATTTATTATAAATAACTAGGCATTTGAGTACAAATACGTTTCAAACAAAAAAAAAATCGATTTACAATCAAACATGTGCATTAGGGTGGAGCGATTTTCATAGCAAAAAAAAAAGAGTTTAAAAACCAATATTACTGAGACACGAATCAATGTCTATTAATTATAAGATAAAAGTAAAAAAATATTTTTTGATTTTGATGAGATCTTGAGGGTCCTCTTTGGAATTTAAATTCTTGACAGGTCCTAATATTTTTGAATTTTTTTTTTCTAAACCATATCAATCTTGGACTCAAAAAAAGCAGAATGCTTGTTTCATAAATAATTTTATTAGAAAAATTTTTTAGTGAAAAAAATACTTGCAAAAATATACCTTAAAACCCCCGTTTTGTTAAGGACGGGGGTTTTTGATGAACAAAACAACTCTACTTTTTTAATTTTAATTTTTTAATAAAAACAATTATTATTTTCAAAATCAGTATATTATTTGCTTCTTTTAAGTATCAAGTTAATATAGTTTAGAAAAAAAAATTTAAACAATATTAGGACCCATCAAAAATTTAGAATCCAAAGAGGAACCTCAAGAACTCATCTAAACTATAAAAAAAAAAGAGTAAGGTTCTTTTTTCACCAAAAGATATTGATTTACTGCTCAGGCAAATCAAATTTTAAAAATTTTCAAAATCGCTCTACCCTAATCTGTATTACAAATTGTAAAAAATATGTAAACTTTGATCTTTTATATTGCATTAATGCGTCATATGACAAACCTAAAATAAATATTGTAACAGATAAGTAGACAAACGAAAAACAAAACAAATAAACTGGAAAACAATTTACCTGCTTTTTGGTAGCCTGTTGTCATACTTAAACTGCTGTCATGATGCAACTTGTCGGTGTTGTTTTATGACGTTATTTCACGTTGGCTTTTAGTAAACTTTAGTTATATTTAAAAGACATTACAATAGATTTAAAATATTTTAATTAAAAAGAAAAAAAAAATGCTTCAAGGAGCCAAACTAAAAATATTAAAGATAAAAAATCAAATAGATATAAATAAATTGCATTTATATAGCTAAATAGTCTTGGCTTATAGTAAATTTTAAAAGCAGTGTTTTCAATAAATTAAACTACCAATTAATTATTCTTAACAAATAGAATGTAGCATCCTATTATGATGATTGGGTAGTGAATCAATTTAACTATATTTAAGTTTAATTGGTGAAAAACAAATAAAATTTCAATTAAAAAAGACAAAAAACAAACCAAATACAAACAATAGTATATTATAAAAAATAAAAAATTACAAATTAAAAAAAAAATTACAAAATTAAAAAAAATAAAAAAAAGTCACCGAAGAAAAAACGGCTACAAAAAAGTTATAAATATCTTCACTGATAGAAGATATTTACAACCTTTTGGTTGCTGTTTTTTCTTCGGTGTCTCCCAACACCCTGGTATGGACGAGCCTTCCATTTGAAGGATGGCTCATCCATACCGCCATTACTTTGCCACTTATTGAAGGACCTCTCCGAGGGAGACCCTGGGTGTTGGGAGCGATATCTTTTGTATTCCTCAAATGTTAACGACTCTAAAATTACAAATAGAAGGATATAATAAAATTTAAAAATATTTAAAAATTTTTTTAATCAAAATATAAAGCATAACCTCACCATTTTCACAAATTGAAGAGGATGCTAAAAATAAATTAAAAAAAATTAAATTAAAAAAAGTTAAACTTGTGAGAAATTTAATTTTAATAAAAATATGAGTAAAATGCAAAGAGTTTAAAAATGTCATATTTATATTTAATAATTCTTTCACCTATTGCACATATTTCTCCGTAAAAAATATATAAAATTCAAAACACAGCCCTACCAGTTATGCTTCTACCAGACACTAAAGACAAAAAATATACCTCAGAATAATTGATAGAATTATATTTACATATAAATAAATATTTAACTATAATTTTTTTTTACCTATTCCCCTCATTTCTTCCATGAAGTTGTCTAAAGTAAGATAAAAGATAACTGAAGCTAAAACTAGTTAAAACTAAACTAAAATTAACTATAAACTAAACCAAAACTAAAAAAAACTTTAAATTTTAATATTTGTACCTCAGAAGACAAAGTTCGGTTATCCAGTTTTTTGTGAAAATGAGTTATGTATGAGACCTTTTTAATTTTTTCAGTATCTACATAGGTATAAAGACTCTTTTCCTGCAACAATGTGAAACAAAGTTTGGTCAATATAAAGGGTCTGGTGTCCCCACAATGTTCAAAGGAAAAACGTCTGTAGCTCAGAAATGACTTTTCACTTTTTTTATTTAACTTTTTATTTTTGTCAAAATTATATTTCATGTGCCTCAAGACAAATTAAATAAGACAATTTACATAAAACATAAATTTAACCATCAAGAATAAAAAAGCCAATAAAGACTAATTATTTTACTATTTACTCTCTCCTGGACAATTTCTAAAATGTGACAACTGACTTGGACTACTGAGTTTACAGATATAAATGCTTTATTTAACTATACTTATCACATAACTTATACTTAGTTTTTTTTCCAACTCTCCTAAAAGAAAAAAGAAAATAAAGCTTTAGTACTTGAAGTTTTTAAATTCCAGTTACAGTACAAATAAACAAATTCCTATTAACAATTATTTTAATAGCAAAAACACTTATTTCAGTCTTCAATTCTTTGTCTAAACAATAAAAGCACTTAAATGTATAGACGTTAAAATATCTACTTAATCTTTTAAAAATAAGTTCACTAAACTAATGTAACTAATACCTTTATTAGCTCTCTCTTAATAAACTAAAGAAAATAAATTTTAATTAAACTAACTTGAGGTAAAATAAGAAGAAGCTGTCTTACTGAGAATTTTAAATTTCTTCTCTATTATTGACAATATAATTTTAAGTATTACCTTAGTTAAGCCCAAGAACTATAAGTTCTTGGACTTATTGTATAAAAATATAAAAACCTACTGTTTTACTTTTAAGTCAACAACAATATTTTAAAAAACATTTTAGTTACTTTATAAAAAAATAAAAATCCTTTTAAACATACTACCTCTCTCTTCATTGTTGTCAACTAAACAGAAAAACAAACAAACAACTGATAGTAAATTTTCCCTTTGGTAGTAGGTTATTAAATAGATTAAATAAGTCAAAGATCTGTAATCTGCTCTAACAGTCTACAACATTATCATTAAACTATAACTATTTTCGACAACCTGGTGTAATTTAACATTGATATATTTTTTTTCAAATGACAAAAATTATTAAAGTACATTATATAAACATAGAACAAATGTAGTGATAGTGGATTTAATCCAAAAATAGAAAGAACCTTTAGAAAAAAGCTTAGTGCTTTAAAATCTACAAAAATTTCCAACTTACATTTTTTTATCTACATTTATCTATAATAAAATATGAATTAATGAGTTACCATTATTTAAAGTTGATCCAGAAGCAACTAAAATAAATTATCAAATAAAAAGTTTTTATTTATATAATCTTGACGATAATGTTGAAATAAACAATATTTATTGCTTGAAAAGTTAAGTAACAAATGTAATTCAAGTATATTAAAATAAATGTACGAAGTTACCTGTTGTGGCTGGTGCAACTGAAGTTATAACTAAATAAAAAATTTTTAAATAAAAAAGCTATTTTATCTATCTTATCTAATTTATCCTGATGATTATGTTTAAATAAACAATATTTATTGATTCTTTTTAAAATAAATTAAAAAACATTACTATTTGCTGTAAAATAAAATAAAAAACATTACTACCACTTGCACCAACTGATGATGCTACCACACCTAAATGACAAAATTTATTAAAATATTTAAAACATATTCAATGCTTTAAAAGAATATTCAAAAGAAGTTTTTAAATCTACAAAATCTAAGTCCTTACTGAGTTCTACCTGTCTGTCTAAAAATCAAAATTGAGATAAAATTATATACAATAAAATTGCTAATGCTACATTTGTACTCAAATAAAATCTAAATGATAAAACTTACTTAAGTCTAAAAAAAAAATTGTATTCTCATTAATCCTAATCTATAATCTGTAAATAAACTTACTAATATAAACCATAAATAAACTTGAACTAATATAAACAATAAATAAACTAATATAACTATGTTACTAATATAAACTATAAATAAACTACTTTACACTATATACTTACTAAAAAGGCCTTCAGCTCCTTCTAACTGCTCTAAAAAAATGAAACAATACTTGCTTAAAATGATCTAAAAAGACTGAAGACAAAACTGAAACACTTTACTAAAAAAGAAACATTGTACTAAAAAAAATTTTTTTACCAGTCATTTTAGTTTTAACTTCTTCTAAAAAAAAACAGAAAAATAAAAACAACGAACTACAAACAAATTTTAGTTTTTAAACAATGAACAACATCAGTTCCACTTGAAACTAAAAATTTATCAGCTCTAATCGGCTGGAAGACCTTGCTTGAAAGACCGCGTGGAGTAAAGAAACGCTTTTAGAAAAGCCTAGAAAGTTCTTTATTAAAAAATAAAGTGAAACGAAACTAACACTATTGAATTACAGTATTCATATTTAGAAGATTAGATAAATTACAGCATTCATGTTTAGATTGTACTAAAAAAACTATTTTACCAGACATTTTATTTCTAACTTCTTCTAAAAAATGAAAACAGGCTATAAAAATTAGAATAATAAAAACAACCAACAACAAACAAACGATTATTTAAATTTTTGTTTTAAACAATGAACAACATCAACTCTTTATATATATATATATATATATATATATATATATATATATATATATATAAATGCGTATAATATATATTTTATAATATTATTAATATATATATATATTTTTTATGTTGGCTTTTATTTTGTAAATAAAAAAACTTAAAAAACTTCAAAAATAAAAGTCTAATAGAGTTACTTTGTAAAGTTCTTTAGTTTAGGCTATTTCTTGAGGCTTCTTGATGTAAAACAAATATTGTTCCATTCAAAAATCTTCTCGTGTCTCAGACAAGCATATTTTAACCATTGGCGTCACATAAGCACTGCTTATCTTGACATTTGTAATTTGTCTAGGAAAAAGTTCACGTCTCAAATTTTCTGAGCTTGGTTTCTCATTTTTATTCTTTTTGTTGAAAAGTTTGTTTTTCTATGCTTTTCAATGATTTTGAGCAAGAACTGTGAATATGGCACACTTTCGTATCTTCTTCCGATTGAACTTTTTACTTTATGCTCTACATGTTTCTGCTCTGTTTTTTTTTCTTTGAGCCAATACCAAAACTCTTATCAAATTTTTCATTTATTGCATTAGAGGTATTTAAAAAAAAAGAGTTTTAAAATTGCCATTTTGAGTTTAAAGTCTAAGAACTTAGTTTTGAAAAATTAACAAATACACATGCATTACCAAAATAATTTATTTACAAACAAAACGATTGTTTAAAATATCATCAGCTGATGCACTTCTGCGCAAACATGAGCGTTTAGAATGCCCTCTATTTAAACAGTTTTGCAACTCAAGGATCTTTCCCAAATTCTTTTGAAGCCATTTTCTATTTTGAACAATTGACTAATTTTTCTTGATTTTGTTTTTTTCTGAAGTATCTACTTCTATTCCTTCTTCACTCCAAGATTTTAAACCAGTGGAACCATTTTGATTCTATCAACTCTCAGGTATGAGCAAGAATTTTGTGCAGCGTTGGAGTTTTACTAACCCAGTAAAAGTCTTGTAGAAGCAAAATGTTTCCTTACAGCTCCTTACACATTTGTTTGTATAGCTCAATGTTAACTTTTTTGCCAGATAACATTGCTAACAGAATTGCGAAAAGAAAAGCAAGCCATACTTTTGAACTAGTTTGCGGTCTGTTTGACTTTATATGTGATCTGTAATTACCTTTCGCAGTACAGTATAATGTAAAGGTTTTCTGTCAACAATTCCAGTTTTTATTTTTCCTACTTGTCCAGGAAATTCTGCAAAAATCACATTTTATTTCTGTTTTAACTTAGATAATTTCTTGTAGCTTTACTTTTTCTTTTTTAAGCAATATTGTGTTTTTGTTTATCTTCTTTTCAACACTTGCCGCCATGTGGACAATTATCTTTATAAAATAATCAAAGCACCTAAGCAAACCAAGTAAAACCTGACTGGACCTAACATTTGAACATGTAATCGGATTTGTAGTTTGACCGTGTCAAATGACGTAATCTTTTCTTTTTTTTTTCAAAATGGTTTTATCCTTTTTTACTAAGTCAAGAAGTATTTGTTGCATGGACTTAACACCCCTGTTTATGATGAAACTATCTTGAACTGTTCTTTTTAAAAGTCAAAAAGATTACGATATGAACCTCCAAGATCTTTATAAATATTTGCTTTTTTGTCCAAACTGAGAGCGATAATGTTTACCTTAACATGGTATTGATTTCCACTATGCTCAACAATAATTCTATCTTCCTTTATATAGTGTATGTCTTTGTTAAATAAAGAAAGAGATTGGATTTTCAATTTGATTCTTTCCTTATTTGAATCATCTATTTAAGGATTGCAGCTAGAACAAGTAAGTCTAGTCACTAGTAGAACATATTTAGCCGTAGAAAAAATAAGTGATTGATTGTATTAGAAATAGTGATAGTGTAATAGTTATACTATTTTGAACAGATGTTTAGTGTTAAAGCAGGTATTTAGGAGAAAGTTGGAACAGTATATCCGTCTTATTATTTAATTTGCTTTTTTTATTTTTTATTTATTTTTAAAACAAGCCAAGATCATGACCAAATTAAAACACAATTTGTGATTATTATAAAGTTATTATTATTTAGTTCGCAGCTAGAGCAAAAATCAAGGTCATATGATGTGATTTATGAAGTATAAATATAAAAATTATTATATAATAGTTTCCGAGTATTATTTAGTTATTGCAGAATTTCAAAAAAAAGACTTAGTCAATAAAGCGCGATAATTTGGCTTAAAAATACGAACTACTACCTAATATAATTATCCTAAAATATTTTTACAGCTGGATCTTTTTAGTGTCCTTTTGGTGTGCTACAGTTATTAAATGATTTTTTTTAATTCATAAAGCGTAAAAAAGCGTAAAATTTCAAAAACCATGAAATATATTAGAAAAGTTAACAACTTTCCTTTTTAGTGTCTCTTTTTTTGTATTTTTCAGTGTTGTTTTTTTTGTGTCTTTGATATGTTTCATGATCTTGTGAATATTTTTAACGAATAAGTCTTATCTAAATGACGTAAAAACATGAAGCTTGATATGTTAGCCTAAAAACATAAACTTTGATCATGTATACCTATCTGAAAAAAAGTTATTATTGACTTTTTTAGGGTATTTTACAGTGTCTTATTTTGGTGTCCTAGAGTTATGGTACGCCCTCAGGAGTATTTTGTAATAATTGCGCTTCAAAAATTAAGCTAAATACATATATCATAACCATGTTTTATTTTCTCTTATAAAGAAATTTTTCCGAAATATAGTCAAATGTCAGATTACAGATTATGTCAAAAACGGCAAAAAGTCACTCAAATAAAGTTTAAGTTTTATCAATTTAAGACTTGATATAATAAATTAAACTTATTTTTGGTAAAAAATCAACATTAAAAAATTTCCTCATCAAATATCAAAATATATATTTTAGCATAAAATATGTGAAAATAAAAAAATTTATGACCATAAAATTTAAAAAAGTATTGTATCTTTACCATTAATATAACCTTATTTGTAATTAATTCTCAAACCTCTAATCATGGTTATATTAAACTAATTTGTCCTAAGTAAATAAAAATACATTTTATCTTATTTTGTATTTATAAAACAATTCCTTTTTTCATGATTTACAAATAAAATTTATATTCACAATTTTGAACTTATTTGCTAGCCAATTACAAGTTCCATGCTGTTCCAAGTTTAATTTTGGTTTAAACTAACTATTACCCTTAAAAAGATTTTTTGCACTTTCTTGCTCCTTAAAGAGATATATTAAATTGAGAAATGCATAGTTTTGTTAAATACAACGTCCGCCCCTCTTTATTTTGAAAAAGTACTAGTTTTCAGACGTGCAAAAATACTTTCTGTTTAATTCCTGATAAATTGAGTAGATAAATTTATAAATTAAACTAAATAGATTATTAGAGATATTTATTTCCAAATATTTTTTTTCAAAGCAATTAGTTTTGCTTTATACTCTAAGAAAGCTATAACAAACTATAAAAAATCTCAACTTCGAGTCAAGTCGAAATGTCCACAAGTCGACAACTGCTTAGAAATGCAAAATTGCACCGCACATCAGTTATATCACTATCGGCTTAACACTATGAGAGATCAGATTTACACTACATTTTTATGAGATCGGACTCTTATAGATCAAGCATTTCCTTTGCAAACCATAAGAAATATCAAAGAAAAACTTTGCCAAACACTGAACTCATTAGTATCTTAAAAAATAAAAAGCATATTTTATCTATTTTTTTTTTTTTTGCTTGTTAAAATTTTTTTACGTGTGCTAGCGTGGACGTTTGAAACGCAGAATTACGCGTTTGCGTGTGCGTTGATTGTGCGATGATAATATATTTTCGTCAATAAAACGTAAAATTTTAAATTTATTACAAATAGAATAGTTGTGACCTGCTGTCTCCTAGTTGTCTTTCAAACTGAGAGGTTCGTTTTTCTTTCTTAACTTGTCTCGTACTTGTCTATCTTGTCTTGACAACACTTCTACTTGCTTAAAAAGTGCACATTGTTAAGCTCAAAAAATGTAGGCTATTGAAGGCATTTAGCGTGAATATGTCTTTTAAATGAATATATATACAGGGTCAGCCAAAAGCCACTGACCTTTTTTATTTTCTTAATATTTTTTATTTTCTTCAGATACTGGAAATTAATTATGGAGAAATTCAGTACCGTCCAACGTACACAAATTGTAAATTTTTACTATCAAAATCAAGGCTCAATAATTCAAACCCAAAGAGCTTATCAAAGGCATTTCATGTGAAAGATGCTCCTAGTAGGAATGCAATTAAGAGCATGGTTAAAAGATTTGAAAGTCTAGTGATCTACCACGTTTTGGAAGACCTAAAGCTGTTTGTACGGATAAAAACAAAGAAAAGATACGTGAAAATCTTGAAGAAAATCCAACAACATCCACCCGAAGACGATCATTGGAACTTGGAATTTATCGAACATCTTTAAAAAGGGTTATAAAAAGTCTAAATTTTTATCCATACAAAGTGCAACTCATCTAAGAATTGAAGCAACAGGTCTTTCAGCCTAGACTACAGAATGTCGTTCGATTACGAGAACTTGCTGAAAATGATCCAAATTTTTTGGATAAACTAATCATATCTGATGAAGCCCACTTCCACCTAATTGAATTTGTCAAAAAACATAAGTGTCGCTTTTGGGCAACAGAAAACCCAAGAGCTGTGTATCAGAGAGAACTTTTTTTTTTTTTTATTATTACATAGTAAATAAGCATTTCGTTACAATATTTAAAATACAAATATATAATAATAAAAACATATATATATATATATATATATATATATATATATATATATATATATATATATATATATATATATATATATATATATATAATAATAATAATATTAATAATCGTTATTAAATAATAAAAGAACGCGGAAAAATAAGTTAACGAAGTAAGAAACTTAAAATATTCCGTTACAAATACAAGATACATTATTATATATTACAGTTGTTAATGATGCATATATAATTTTTATAAATCAATAGTTAAATAGGGGGTAAAAAGGAAGATCACTAAAAAAAAAATATCAAAATATATTGTTACATCTTCAATTGAACCTGTCATTTCGAAAAGGACATAAGTCCAAAACTTTTAACAGTTAGTTTATAAGTTTGAATTAAAAATTTCTGTATGATTTATGTTTTTTTTATAAAAAATAAAAAATACATAAGTTATATACGTTCTTTATTTATCTACTTCTATGTTTAATTTTTTTAACAACCTAGACATTATTTTAATAAAAATCATATTTTTGGTGATTTTGAAAAGTTTTAGTAAATGGACTTGTGCCCTTTTCGAAATGACAGGTTCAATTGTAAAAATGAGTTCTTTAAGCTTTCGTTTAAAAGAAAAGTAGTTACTTTGATGAATAAAATCCTTAGTAAAATTTTTTAAAACTATTTTATTCCATAAGAATGGTCCGCGATAATCAATACAAAATTTAAAAAGATTTGTTTGAAAAATGGGCTGCTTAATAAAATTATCATTCCGCAAAATGTATTAAATTTAAACATAAAACAAAGAATATTAAAAATGTTAAACTCATATATATTAAAAACTTTCATTTCAAATAATAAAGGCTTGGCATGAGTATAACGGTCTTTAAAATATATGAGACGTGCTACATGCTTCTGCTGACAATAAAGAGGTTTAAGTTTAATTTTCTTTGCACTACCCCAAGCAATGTTTGCATAGTTTATGTGACAATGAATAAATAAGTGATATAATTGTACTAAAGTACGTTTGTTTAAAACATTTCTTGCTTTGTACAATGTTCCTATACTTTTTGAAATTTTACTTGATAAGTTTTTAATGTGACTTTTCCATGTAAGATTTTCATCTATACAAACACCTAGAAAGTTGGTTACTTCTACTTGTTTAATTTGTATATTGTCAATAACAAGATGAGGCATGTTAATTGGCAGTTTATGTTTTTTGATAAGAGAATGGAAAAGAACCCATTTAGTTTTATTAAAGTTAAGAGATAATTTGTTAGTCTTAAACCAGTCGGATATTTTGATTAACTCGATGTTCAAGCAACTAAATAAAGTAGGAATGCTTTTGTGTGACATAAATAAATTGGTGTCATCAGCAAACAAAATTGTTATTAAATCCGAGGCTTTGTATAAATCATTAATATAAATAAGAAAAAGAATAGGTCCTAATATGGATCATCAGGAAAAACTCCCTGATTAAAGTGGTACATACCCACTACCTGATTAAGGTGGTACATATAACTTATTTTTGAAATAATATGTTAATAATAATTT
Organism: Hydra vulgaris; assembly: GCF_038396675.1. Lineage (NCBI taxonomy): Eukaryota > Metazoa > Cnidaria > Hydrozoa > Anthoathecata > Hydridae > Hydra > Hydra vulgaris. The sequence goes on along the minus strand of NC_088927.1, from coordinate 56,972,795 downwards.
TGAAAAAAATTATTATTATCATATTAGACGTAAAATTTTACAAGGAATGCATTTTTAAAGTTATTTTTTCAACATTTTCAACATAAATAGTGAAATAAGCACCTTTTTTAAGACTAGTTATTTTTTCTGACATAGTAACGCCCTTAGCAACCATCCTCTGACTTGGTTTTAAAGTTATATTAATGATCAGTTTTTGACGATGATAAATTCTTTAGCTGCTTGTTAAATTAAAGTTATTAGTCATACTTTGAAATTACAATTTAGTTTAGTTTTAGACTTGTAAAGCGTGCAAATCCATACTTTGTTTATATGTTATTATTACGCTTTTTTATTGACAACGTAGAATAAACAATATGCCAAGAACACATTCTAGAAATAAAAAGAGATCATTTGCTTGTAACCAGTACACACAAAAAAGAGAAGATCATTTAACAAATAAACAAAACTTTGCACCTGGCTCTTTACAATCAGCAAGAAACTCTAGTTCAGCAAAAATAAAATTCCACCCAATAGTTCTTGAAGACAAAGATGATTATAAGGTAGTCCCTAAAATGCAGAGATTTTTAAAATTAATTATCACACCCGCGGATAGACTTTTTCTCAAGTAGAATTGAATTCTGAGTCGAATGGCGACACGCGGAATGTCGCCCGACCAATATCTGCTGAGTTATTAAACGAAAACCCGATCAAAATGCATAAAAACCGTTTTTACAACAGCAGCAAATGCATTTTTACACTCGCGGAGTGAGTTAAATCGATTCGAAATTAAATTTTCTATTAGAAAAGATTTATTTTACGACTACTGCATTAAATCCAGTTACGATATCAATTATAATCTAAAGGGCGTAAAGTAATGTTGGGTTTTTTTTTTATTTTTGTTTTTGTTTTTTTTTTGCCGTTAAATAATACATACAGTTTCAAAGCACATAAATAAAAATAAATATTGGCAGGGCAAGAAGAAGACTAATTTAGTTTTATCACCGAGCCCTATTCTCACGTATTTACAAAAACCGTAATATTTAAATATCTATAGTTAACAAACTATTTATAAAAAAAAATAAAAATAAAAAAGTAAAATAGATAACAATTCCTTATCATTTAAAGAAAAACTTAAAGAATAAAACTTTAAGGAAAGAGTAAGATCATTTTTTCAGAATAATAAAAAATAAATAAGATATTATCGTTTATTTAAAAATTAAAATTTAAAGTAAGATTAAAAAATAAAAAGTAAACAAATTAATATACACCATAGAAATAACAAAAATAAACTAGTCAACTTCATAGAAATAACGTAAATAAATTAGCAAACGTCATTGAGGTAATACCATAATTAAGATATTAAAAAAAAAAATGTTGATACACTCAGTGACATAATTTTGTATTATTTATTTTATGTATTTGAGTTTTAATTAAAAAAAAAAGTTAAAAAACATTTAAAATCGTATATATTGAAATCCATAAGTAAGAATGCCTGTTTTGATTCATTTTTAAACTGCTCTATACTAGTTTTATGTGTATTTACAATTTTGGGAAACCTTTTCCACAAGTAGGGTCCACGATAAAGAACTGAATATGAAGTTAGTTTTGAATTATATTTTGGGACAACAAAGTTGTTACTTGAAAATTTTGTTGTATATTTATGAACTATTTTGTCAAAATAGGATTGAAACATTTTAGAAGATAATCCTAAATTTGTTTTATACATGAACATTAAAACTTGGTGTAAGTTGATTTTATATATATTTAATGCTCCAAGTATACGCAGAAGAGGCTCACAAGGTAGTGTTCTATTAGCTCCAAAAATTATTCTGCACGCGTGTTTTTGTTTACAGTACAATTTTTTTTAATTTTGTATGGTTTGTACTTGCCCATGCAATATTGCAGTAAGTTAAATAACAATGAATAAAAGAGAAATATAAACTTTTCAAAGAACTACTGCTTAAAAATTGTTTAGCCCTATATATCATTGCTAAATTTTTTGATATTTTATTTTCAATACTTTTTATATGTAAACTCCAACGTAAATGTTCATCTAAAATTACGCCTAAAAAGTTTACTGAGTTTTCTCTTTTAATGTTAGTGTTATTGATTATTAGATTAGGCAATTTGATGGGAATATTTTTTGATTTATTAACTTTGTGGAACAAAATAAATTTGGTTTTATCCACATTTAGAGAAAGTTTATTACTTTTAAACCACTCATTAACTTTCAATAATTGTTTGTTTGTTGTTTCAAATAGTGTATTAATATCACTGTGGGAGTAAAAAAGATTGGAGTCATCTGCAAAGAGAATACAATTTAATGGGTCTGTTGCTAAATTTAAATCATTAATATACACTAGGATCAACAGTGGTCCTAAAATAGAGCCCTGGGGAACCCCACAAGTTACGGCAGTCGGAATTGTTTGTTTTTGTTCATAAACTATAAATTGTTTTCTATCGGCCAAATAACTTTTGAACCAAAGTAAATTGTTATTTTTTACACCATAGTGTTCAAGTTTTTTTATTAGTATATTATGATTAACGGTATCGAAAGCTTTTGACAGATCAATGAAAACTCCTAAGGTAAAGTAGTTACTACTGAATGCACTTGATATTTGATTTACTAGTTCAATCACTGCATGCTCCGTTGAATTTTTTTTTTTGAAACCAAATTGTTTTGAATACAGCATGTCGTTTTCTGATAAGTGATTAAAATGTCTATTGTACATTATTCTCTCAAGTAATTTTGAAAAACAAGGTAAAATAGATATTGGCCTATAATTAGAAATATTTGAGTCATCTCCGGACTTAAATATCAGAGTGATTCGTGCAATTTTTAGCTTTTCAGGGACTATACCTGTTTTAAGTGAAAGATTAAGTATGTGAAATAACGAGGGTTCTATTATATTATATACTGATTTTACAACATTAACGTTAATTTTATTAAATCCAGCACTTATGTTAGTTTTAAGGCAAAAAAAGGCGGTTTGCAATTCAATTAGTTTTAAATTAGGTTCATCCATGACTTTATCGTAATTTTTTAAATAAGATTCAAATGGTGTTGAATTCATAGGAATTTTTAATGCCAAATTCGGACCAGTATTAGTAAAGAAGCTGTTTAGTTTTTCAGCAATAATTGATTTCTCATAAATTGTGTTTTTATCAACTGTTATTTTTTTTGGCAGAATGTTTCTCGCATGAATATTTTTTCCAATTATTTCTTTAATTACACTCCATGTTTTTTTAGTGTTTCCGGTGGCTTTGCTTAATAGCTTTGCATTATAAAGCTTTTTTGAGTTCCTTTTTGTTTTTTCAAATATACTTTTATAATTTTTATATGTCATTTCGTTTTTATAAGTTTTTTTTTTTGAAGTACTTATCATATAACTTTTGTTTTCTTTTTGAAGATTTTAGTAACCCGTTAGACATCCATGGAGTTAAAACAGTTTTGGTTTTTACAGTTATTTTTTTTTCAGGAAATGCTTTATTATATTGCTTGCAGAATTGATTTAAAATAGATCATATGCGTTGTTAACGTCATGTGACTGCAATACCAAATTCCAATCAACGTTGTCTTTTAAAAGATTTTGAAATTTTTTTACCGAGTTTTCATTGATTTGGATTGAGAAGGAATACTGTTAAATAATATATTTTTAGTAACTAGAAATGTTGGGAAATGATCTGATAAGTCAGTTTTGATTATGTAAAGACGGTTATTAAGATGGTTATTAGTTATTATATTATCAAGAAGTGTAAGAGAGTTGTTAGTCACTCTCGTTGGCTTGTTTATTGACGGAATTAAATTATTTTGAAGAAGAGTATTAATATAATTGTTAACATTATTATTTGAAGCATGGTTTATTCGGTCTATGTTAAAATCCCCAACTAAGTAGGCATGACTTCGGGTTTTATTAATATTTGTTAAGAATGGTTTAAGATAAGTTTTAAATTTTTTTAAGCTAGAAGATGGAGGTCTATATGTGGCATTTATAATTATTTTTTTTGTGGTTTTATTTATTGTTTCAATGCATAATGACTCACAATCTTTTTCATTTACACAGAGATCGTGACGTAAATTATAACTAATTGAGTTGTGAACAAAAATACATACACCCCCACCAACACCAAAACCACGTGGTTGGTGAACTGATGAGTAATTAATTAGTTCAAATTGGGCATTTCTTTCACCACGCTTGCACCAAGTTTCCGTTAGACAAATAGTTTTAAAATCGTGTTTTAATTCATCCAACAAAAACCTTTGATTTTTACTTTTTAAAGCTAGACCATTTTTATCGCAAAAAAACCTAAAACTTCTTTACTTTTCCTTTATACATAGTTATCTCACATATGCCAACATAGCCTGGGGAAGCACACACAAGACAAAATTAATATCTCTTTATCGACGACAAAAACATGCTGCTAGAATAATACATCATAAAAACAAACTGACCCACGCTAAACCCCTATTAAAAGAAATGAAAGCACTAAACATTTACCAAATTAATATCTACGCTAACATTTTGTTCATGCTTAAATACAAACTAGGATTAGTTCCAAACCGATTCACAGGAAACTTCTTTCAATCTAATATCAACAAATTTAACACAAGAGCAACTGGTAACTTTATTGTACCCCTAAAAAAAAAAAAAGTTCTCAATTTTCTATTTCTTATCGTGGCCCATATTTATTCAACAATTTAATTCCGAATTATACCTCGATTTCTCTCCCAGGCAATATAACTTCTTTAAAGTCGAAACTCAAAAATCATGTTCTTAATATGGATAATTACCTAGAAATGTTCTAGTTCTGATGGTAAATCAAAATTTACGCTCAAATTAAAATAATCAGCAATCAAATACATATGGAAAATGTAAATTTTTGTTTAACAAATAAAGCTAGTATTTTTATTATAAACCTCAACACTAACACAAAACATAGTTCAATTAAAAAGAAAAGAAAAAAAAGTTTGCAATAATAACATGTAAGACATTTCTTTAATGAGAATCACATTGTTTATATGTGTGCTTTACGCTATACCTCAAGGTTCTCGATGATAAGACTAATCTCAGTCTTCTACGAGTTCCCTACAACAACAAAACCCTTCTTATCAAGTCATAGCATACCTAATTATTGCTTCCTATACTTAACGGTATTTTGTAAAATGTATTGTTTTTTTGTTTAGGAAGTACAGTTTCTTTATAATATTGCAGTGTAAAAAAATTTGTAATTAATATGTAGTTGTGAAAATTTAAATAAAAAAAAAAAAAAAAAAAAATTTTCAAAATTTTTATTTAAACTTCGAATATTTATGTTTAAAATTGAAAAACTATTTTTATTTTTTTGAAGATATTGAGAAGATTCAATAACTGTATAGTATTGGCTTTCAATTTTTTGATTAAAGTTATTAGAGTCATCGACGTCACTGAGTGCGACATTTTTATCTAGAAATTCAATTATAAAGTTTTCCTCCATTTTAAAGTAACACATATATAATTAAACGCAAAAATAGTTAATAAAATAGTTAGTTTTTCTCCGCATTTATATCGAAATGAAACAAGGAAACGTTCTATATATTCGCAGATAGACTTTTTCTTATGTAGAATTGAATTCTGAGTTTGAATTCCGATCAAAATGCATAAAATAAAAAAAAATTCCTTTATGCAAATAAAAAAAAAATTAATATATATATATGTATATATATATATATATATATATATTCTCGGCTGACGATATCTTAAGCTGACCAATGTCGTCCTATTTATGAAGGAGAGTTTGCGCCAAATGTAATTAAAATTTATATTTTCATGGCGCTCTCCTACAAAAATAGAAGGACACTGATCACCTTTTATATATACTTTAGAAAAATATGGGAAAGCGTAGATATAATTAGGTTTACAATAAATAATATTTTATTATTACTACATTTGAAGGATAGGTAAAACGAAATATTTGTATCCAGTTCTCTGTTTATCTAATTAAATTGTTTATAAAGTTATTTAACAAAAATAGAAGCGCTGCAATGTCCTTTTTTTGAACATAATAAAGCTTTTCATTCATAAAAAGTTATTAACTGAAATTTTTTCAGTTAATAACTTTTTATTAACAAAACAGAAAACGGTTAAAATTAGTGCGCTTAAATTTGGCGCCAATACAGTCTTGAACGTATTTGAATAGATCTGCTAAGAAAAATTTAGGTTTTTTCTGAAAATATCATTTTTAACCATTTTATATCTGAGGATTTTTGGTTGAGTTTTTAATTTAAAAAAGGTGTAAACCTAAAGAAAACCTCGTTCGTACTAAGAAAGTAAAAAAATTTGTATACGATAAAATAAATCAGCCACTTAGTTTTCAGTTTGTTATGCAAATATTTGATAAAATAAGAACTGACAGTTTAAATTGCGATATCATTGAATCTGTGCCAATCAAACCTCACGCAGGAGAAATTTACATCTATAAACAGAAAAGTGAACTTGATGATGATTATTTATGCGATCATTATCGATTTCGAAACACTGGGAAAATGAAAAACCAACAACTTGGTTTAACAAAAACTTATTATAAAAATCAAATTAGCGAAACAAATGAATACAACAACGATTTTCAAAAACAAGTTGAATACAACAACTATTTTGGAGATCATCGCGCTTCAGTTTCAATTCCTCACGGAAATAGCAATTGTTACAGACCGTTAATCCGTTCAACAACAACTTTAAAAAATCTTATGAAGGCAAATGCTTTGGATATTGAACCACAAAAATTATATGAAAATTTTTTAACTCTATCAAAAAAAGACTATATCCTAAAAAATATTCCCTATTCTTTTATTGATGCTGAAGCATCGGTTTCACCACGCAACACTAAGCAAACCGAAAATATCAAATACAACGAAGTGAAAAACGGAGAATTACAAATGATGAAATTTACGAAGTCCAAGAGCTAGCCAATCAAGATTTATATGATTTCATCCATCACTTTGCTATTCCTCGTGACTTGATGTTAATTATGGCTCATCCAAAAGCTTTGGAGTTCGCTAATAAACTGATAAAAGAAAGCAGTGCCATTCCGTCATTAAAACAAATGTTATCTTATGATACAACTTTTAATTTTTATTTAAAAATTAAAAGTTGTATCATAGGGGACTTTTATGCTTCAATTTTAGTTATGAAAAACACTGATTTTGTAAAAGAACCAATATTTCCGGTGATGTTTGTAATACACGATAGAAAGCATGAAATAACACACGATATGGTTTGGTCAAATTTTATATATCGTCTTTTGTTACTGGATAAATTTGGAAAGAACATTCCAATTTTAATAGATCGCGAAAAATCAATCGTAAATTCAATAATGAGAAACTCAAATATTTCATCGAACATAATATTTTGCAGAAATCATGTTCTTCAAGACGTAAAAAGGTATATCAGCACAATAAAAGGTTATAAAGATGATTACAAAGTGTACATAACAAATGTTGAGGAACTATTCGAAAGTAACAATTTTGACCACGATTATGAAAGATTGAAACTGAAATGGTCAGCAATTTTTCTTAAATATTTTGACAAACATTTGAAAAATGACATTAAAATGCATTGCAATAAATAAATATATCACAGATTTTCAGCTTTCAATGATGTAAATCCAACAAATAATATTGCAGAACGTTTGAATAGAATGATTAAAGACCATAAAAAATATAAAGAGCTTCCATTAGATTATATGGTATTATCGTTATATAAATTTCAAATTTATTTTCTTAACGAATTTAATCGTGGCTACAAAAATCTAGGAAACTTCAAAATGGTTGACCAAAATCTCACCAAAAAGTTATTAGAAATAAGTGATTTAGAATTTACTCCATTAGATGATATGTTAGAAAGTATAAGTGAAAATCAAATGAAACCGATTCAGATTGGCATTAGTAAATCATTCAGACAATCTGCTAACACGTTGGCATCAATAGTTTTAAAAAAAGATTTAGCTGCGTATGAACCGAAAAATGATTGTTATACAGTAAAAAGCGCAATTGATGGCAAAAAACATCTTGTAAACTATAACGGTAATACTAAAGGATATACTTATACATGCCCTGCTAGAAAAAACTGTTATCATATAATATCAGTAAAATCATTACCAAACGCACCCCCAGGTATAATAAAGCCGACATACCGCTTAAGCAAATTAAGAAAAAAAAATAATTTAATTTCAAATTTTATGCACCAACATGACGTATTTAACAAAGACTTTAGACAAAGACTTTTGACGTATTTGACAAAGACTTTTTTGGTAAATATAAATACAGATATAGAATAAGGCAATCATTGGATATTAGGAGCGATTTCATTAAACAACAATTATATCTGCATTTTTGATTCACTGCGACTAAACAATAACAGACGAGAGCACTTTGTAGAATTAATAAAAATAACTCAAATTTCATCAACCCTTGCTCAATCAAAATTAGACATGAGTAAATTTAAATTCTCTTACAGTTTAGATTGCGAACAACAAAATAATAGTTTTGATTGCGATGTTTATGTTATATTGTGGGCTTATCAAATAATAAAAGGTCAAAAAGAATATGTGCCTATAGCAGAAGCAAGAAAGTTTATAAGGTATATCTACTGTCTTGGAGAGATCTCAATTACGTTTGATCGAAAAAAAGTACTAGAGAAGCAAATATTAAATCTTATTGTAAAAACTCAAAACAAAAAGTAAGCATTTGTATAACAAAGAGTATAGGTATATTTGAAATGGTGATGTCAAATATACACCAACAAAACAAAGATTGGACAATATGTGCTTTCATGCAAAGGAGACAATAATCATTCGCTCCAACATTTATTATGTGTACTATGCAGAAAATGGTATCACGATGGCTGCGAAAAAAACAGTAACAAAACTTTCTTTAAATGTTCATTGTGTTTAAAGGCGTAGTATACATAAAAACTAACTATGACGCAAATAGAAAGTTCATAAAAACTAACTATGACGCAAATAGAAAGTTCATAAAAACTAACTATGACGCTAATAGAAACTCTAAGTTATAGTTGTTTCTTACATAAAAAAAACATTCTTACATTAAAAACAAACTTATTATAAAAACAGTTTTGTTACGATTATTATACTTATTTAAATTTTTGTTAATTTGTTTTATTGATTTTTTTTAGGGTTTCCGTATAACAACAACGCAGGCATTCTGCGTAATGGCACTTATCTTAGAAAATAATTTTGAATCAGTGTACTCAGCGGGTTCTTTGTCATTGTTGTAAAAACGGTTTTATTGCATTTTATTCGGGTTTTTGCTTGATAGCTTTGCACTTTAATTTCGAATTTAAATTCAATTTAACACATTTATATAAAAGTTATAAAAACCTATTTGAAAAACTTAAGAAACAAGGTAAAAGAAAATTATAATTCAAATCTTTTACAAAATAAGATTGGTAATAATAAAATAACTTGGGATGTTATAAAAGCAGTAATAGGAAAGAAAAAGATTGATCCAGGTAATATCCTGCCAACCATTCAAATACTGATAACAAAAACATTATTATTAATGACAAGATTGCTGAAAGCTTTAACAAGTATTTTACAAACATCAGGAACACACTAGCTGATAAAATAACTCAAAGTAAAAAAATATTTATATCATATTTAAAAGAAGTTTGTAATGGACTTATCTTCTGATGAGCTTCGAAACGCATTTAAAACAATACAATCAAAAAAGAGTCCGGGCCTTGATGACATTAGCTCTCAGGTGGTTAAAGAAATTTATGATGTTATTGAATATCCCCTATTGTACATCTTTATTCTCTCATTAAAAAGTGGAGTTTTTCCTGAACACTTAAAATTAGCACGCGTAGTTCCGATATATAAAAGCGAAGATAACTCTACTTTATCAAACTATTGGCCTATCTCCATACTTTCATGCTTCTCGAAAGAACTAGAGAGAATAATGTACAGTAGACTTTTTTCGTACCTCCAAAATCACAATATCCTTTTCAATAACCAATACGGATTTAAAAAAGACCATTCAACTGAACATGCAGTAATAAAGTTAGTTACCGAAATTTTGAATGGGTTTGAAAAAAATCAATATACACTTGGAGTATTTATCAATTTGTCAAAGGCGTTCGATACAGTAGATCACGAAATCCTCCTATACAAATTTAGTAATTATGGTATGAAAAAAAAAATCTAAAATGGTTTAGTTGCAATCTAAACAATCGGAAACAAGCTTTATATTACAATAACACTTACACATCCATTGAAACCATTACTTGTGGCGTTCCCCAGGGATCTATTCTAGGTCCTTTGCTTTTTCTTGTCTATATTAACGACATATTTTTAGCTTCTCGTATAAAAAATTTTATTCATTTTACTGATGACACCCAAGCTTTCTACATCCACTAAAATATTAAAACTATTTTTAACACAGTAAATTAGGAGCTTGAAGAGCTAAGCGATTGGTTGAAGGCCAACAAACTTTCCTTGAACATTGAAAAAAGCAAATACATTCTTTTCACAAAACCATCAAAGTCAGACACGTTACCTTTAAAACTCCCGGATCATTTAGATGACAAAACAAAACAAAATTAAAAAGAGAATTTTCTTTGAAGTTTCTAGGAGTCATTCTAGATGAACATATTAGGTGGAAAGAGCATATTAAGTTGTTAGAAAATAAAATATCTAAAAGCATTGGAATTATGCATAAAACTAAGTATATTTTAAACAAAGTATGTCTAAAAAACTTATACTTTGCATTTGTTCATAGCTACATTAGCTACTGCAATGTTGCCTGGGCAAGTACTTACCAATCAAAACTAGCCTTAGTCTATAAAAAAAAAAAGCAAGCATGCCGCATATTCACAGATGGATATATTAGTGCTGAACAAATAATGAAAGAACTGAGAGTTCTTAATATTATGAACAAAACATCTATTGCATCCTTCAGTTTATGTTTAAATTAAAAAATGATTTGGTCCTAAAAATATTCCATAATTACTTCCAACTTATTGATCATAAATACGAAACAAAATATTCTAAGGAGAAGGGGAACATGGGGCAAGATGACGAACGTTACGAAAAACGCCTGTATCTTAGTCAATATCTGTCCCAAAAATTAAAACTTGATTTAAAGTGATAAAAAATCATTCCGCGTCACTGATGTATCAAAAAACCACTCTAAAAGTAGAAAAAAGCTAAGGAAAAACTCATTAAACAATGTTAACTCAAATCGTCATCTTGCCCCGCATACGGGGCAAGATGACGATTTGAGTTAACAAAGTTTAAAACTTTAAGAAAAGAAAACTCTATGAAGCTATAAACGCCTCAAAAACCATCATCACAAATTCTTTTTTATTAAAAAAGTAATACAAATAAAGGTGTAACTTTTTAAACTTATAAATTATACATTTATATCGGTCAATGCAAAATAAAACAGTAACAACCTAGTAATCAGTTTGTAGCAAACTCCAACGCAACACAATAAAACTATTGTCGAACAAATATTGTATTTCGTAATAAAATAATGACTGAACAATACAAGAATAGCAAACAGTACAAGTAAACTTCCGTTTAATATAGATTACGGACAAGCCATCTTGCACCGGTCATCTTGCCCCATGCTAATACAATCTTTAAAATGAATCAGAATCAGTATATAATCAAATTATCATAGCCTAATACTTTCTTGTATGGCTTCCAGTTTAATTAAATTAAATAAAAATTTCTCGCTTACCTTTAGCTGGTGATGTAGCGATGTAATAAATCAAGTAAAACGAGGATAAAAAGTTTTTTTCTCAATGTCGGAAAAACTTTTTTAATACTTAACTTTCGTCACAAAAATAATATTTAAAAAGAAACCATTGATAAATCTAGTAAAATTTAATCTACTTCCTTTTCAGCTAAAGACAACTGTTAAATTTAGTTTTGCTTAAGAGATAACTGTAGGTCGTCATCTTGCCCCATTCGTCATCTTACCCCATGTTCCTCTACTGCTACACTGCAACCATTTTCTATAGGCGCATGTGGATTATGTCTTAAAAGCGTACTTAACTAATTTTTTATAGTGTATTTCAATAAATTATAATTATCAAAAAATAATGAAAATTATCAAAAAATAATATCAAATTTGAAAAGAGGTTAATCATAAATGAATTAAATTCAAAAGATAGCTGACTATTTTCTATAGACGCAGTTCACATTTTTTTAACAAAACTATCAAAAAAAATGTTTTCATCAAGTTTTTAGTACTCAATTGGACCTCCTTTGCGCTAAATTACTTGATAAATATGTTTTGACATACTTCCCACCAAGTTTTCCAGCACTTTTGGCTCCATATCATACCAGCACTCTGATACCGCTACTTTTAGCTCTGCCACAGAGTTATATTGCTTCTGGTCAGCATAGATACGTCTTACAATGATTTCCCAGATGTTTTCAACAGGATTCAAATCTGGACTGCAAGCAGGCAACCACATTTGCTCGATTTTTTAGCTTCCAACCAAGCTTTAGTCTTGTTACTAGTGTGAATGCTGGCGTTGTCTTGTTAAAAAACAAACTTTTTGCGTCGGCATTTATTTTTAAATGGAATCAAACATAATTTTAGCACATCAATGTATTCAGAACTTTTCATTTTGCAAGATGTAAATGCTAAATTTAACTTTCATGTTGCACAAAACCCAAGCCAAACCATCAAAGATCCACATCCGAAATTTCTTGTCGAAAAATATTTGGGTTGTCTCCTCAAATCACGCCAGTAGCCACTAAAACCATCAGGCCCATCAAGATTAAACTTTTTCTTGTCCGAATAAATCACCTGGTATTGAAAACAAAAATATTCAGCTGTTTAGACATCTTACGTATTTATGAGAATTTAATCTAAAATTTCTTACTTGTTCCCAATCGCGTGCCATGTTATCGTGGGCGAATTCCATCCGTTTCTGTTTGTGAACGGGCTTCAAATTTGGTGCTTCATTCATTTTTGATCGTACAATGTGTGGGCTGTCTTTAAGACCTTTCCTAATCGTCTCCTTGCAAACATTTAAACCCAAATCTGACTTAATTGTTTTCAAACTTTTTGATGAATTTGATGCGAGTCGAACAATTCTCCGTTTTTCACGGCCTAAAACCATAGATTTCTTTAGTTTCCTCTTGATTGTAGCATAGTCTGTTGGATTTTTCAAGAAATTACGGATAATGTGATCTGAACTCTTTAATCTTCTAGCAATTTCTCGATTTGGAACTTTGTCTCGATAATAAGCTAATATTTGACCTATTTCAATAACGGTAAGGATCTTTCCTTTTGGCATTTGGTTAAGTTCAACTTAATTTCGACTCACAAAATAAAAAGTACTACAGAATATTAAAAATTTGCAACAAAACTCGTAAAAACTTTAGTGCGTCTATAGAAAATTGCCACGTGAATATTAAAAATTTAGTTATTTTACTACAATAAAGACAATTAATAATCAGGTGCATAATGGATCATTGTTTTCCTACATATACTTATTCAAAAGTACCGTTAGAACAATTTTATTACCACTGTAACACTGTAAATCTGCTAAATTCTACATGCGTCTATAGAAAATGGTCGCAGTGTATATTCTATAAATGTCTTTGTGACAATCGAAATTCTCAATATCTAGAAGAGGACCACAATTGTGAAACTCATTTCTCACAAATGAGATTAAAACGATAAACTCTTTTCAACATTTTAAATGCGTTGTTAAACAACAGTTACTTGACCTCAACGTTATTGAATAAATCTCTTATTTTTAAAAAACTCTTACACGTCTTGAAATTTTTTTTTGTTTCCACAATAGCTAAAAATGCTTATGATTATATTTATAAAAGTGCATTTAATTGTATTTATATTAATAAAGATATATTTATTTGGCTATTTTAATCTTAAGCGTTTTATATTTATATATATTTAAATATCTTATAACTTGGGTTTATCTTATATTCAATTGAATTTAATGTAAAATAAATTAAAATTAACGGGGAAAGATGATAAAAAAATCGTCTTCTGCTTGCTCCAGTCGATTTGTTACGTTAACGATTTTGTAAAAAAAAATTTATATTGACGAAAAAGATTATATATTTATCTATATCTATCTAACATTCCGCAGGTGTGAAAATGGATTGTTGCTGTTGTAAAAACGGTTTTTATGCATTTTGATCGGGTTTTTGTTTAATAAGTCAGCAGGTATTAGTCGGGCGACATTGCGCGTGTCACCATTCGACTCAGAATTCAATTCTACATAAGAAAAAGTATATCTGCGAAGATATAGAACGTTTCCTTGTTTCATTTCGATATAAATGCGGGGGAAACCCAACATTACTTTACGCCCTTTAGATTATAACTGATATCTTAACTGGATTTAATGCAGTAGTCGTAAAATAAACCTTTTCTAATAGAAAATTTAATTTCGAATCAATTTAGCTCACTCCGCGGGTGTGAAAATGCATTGCTGCTGTTGTAAAAACGATTTTTAAGCATTTTGATCGGGTTTTTGTTTAATAACTCAGCAGGTATTGGTCGAGCGATATTTCGCGTGTCACCATTTGACTCAGAATTCAATTCTACACAAGAAAAAGTCTATCCGCGGGTGTGATATTCAATTTTAAAAAATCTCTGCATTTTCGGGACTACCTGATTATAACATTATTATTAGTTTTGGTTTATTGAAATCTTTAGTTGAAGAGATAGCTAGTTGCTCTGATTGTGGAAATAATATTAAAGTTGAAAATAATGAAATTAAGCGACAAGGATTTTGTTTAGAACTAAAACTATCATGTGCCTCAAGTTCTTGTAGATGGCATCAAACTTTTAAAACTTCAAAGAGTATCTCTTATGTTCAAAACAAAAACAATGTCACTAAATATAATTGCAATAAATTATTTGCAACCAATGTTCAAATGGTGATAGCATTTAGAGAAATTGGTAGAGGACATAGACATAGACATAGCCATTACATCTTTTACATCATTATTAAATAAGCCACCACCTATTTCTTTAAAAGCCTATAATAGTATTATTATATTTTGCAGGGTATATATACTAGTGTTTGTAAAGCATCTATGACTAAAGCAGCCATGGAAACAGCAAAACTAAGAGAACAGAAAAGTGATGAAACAATGACCTGTACAGTTTCTGTTGACGGTTCATGGCAGAAGAGAGGACACACCTCGCTAAATGGTATTGTCTCTATTATTTTAACTAATACCGGAAAGTGTTTAGACTATGACGTCCTTTCAAAAATGTGTCGTAGTTGTGCGATGTGGAAACATAAAAAACAATCTCCTCAATATGTGAACTGGAAACTCAATCATGTTTGCCAGGCAAATCATGCAGGTAGCTCTGGTTCCATGGAAGCTATTGGGGCTGTTAAAATGTTTTCTCGTTCCATATCTGAAAATAATCTTATGTATACCGAATACATTGGTGATGGCGACACTACATCATTTAATCAAATGCAATTATCTAAACCTTATGGAGTGATTTTAATTACCAAGCTGGAATGTATGAGACACATTCAAAAACGTGTAGGTACTCGTTGCAGAATTATTCGTATAATTCATAAAAAGAAAAAGTTATTTGATGGAAAAGGTGTCTCAGGAATAGGTAGACTCAGTGAAAAAGCTATCAATACTCTAATAACAAAATTATTTTGGTAGGGCTGTTAGGCAAAATTTTGGTAACATTTATTTAATGAAAAAATCTATATGGGCAACATTGTTTCACAATACAAACTTTTTTGATGAAAATGTTCGTCATCAGTTTTGTCCACGCAAAAAAGATAGTTTGTGTTTATGGCAGGCTGACAAAATAACAGGTAACAAAACCTATAAAAAAAAACTTGAGCCTTCCAATTGCAATTAAAGATTTATTAATTCCAGTTTGGCATGACTTAACAACAGATTCGTTGTTGTTAAAATGTTTGCATGGCCAAACTCAAAATAGAAACGAATGCTTAAACAGTATGGTGTGGAAAAAATGTCCTAAGGAGATTTTCGTATCTAGAAAACTTCTTGAAATAGGTATTTCCTGGATAAAGAGAAGGAAAATGTCATAATCCCAGCTTATTCAGTAGGCAATAAAATCATAATGTTTTTGTTAGTTTAATTTTATTTTTGTGTTTTTTTCAGTATTTAATTTTTAGCGATTTTGTTAACTTTAAAACAAGATATTTCAAGATCCACATAAGGTTTCAGGTTGAAATTTTCACAGTACATTCTTTAGTTTTAATAGCAGGAGGTAAACCAAAACTAATGTTTGATACAAAAAAATAAAAATGTTATGGCACTTTTTATGAGCATTTACTATACAAAATAATGTCAATCAGTAACAAATATCAATATCTTTTGAAATATTTTATATTATGACTTAGTTTTGGTTCAACTACTGCATTTCTATACAATAAAAAACTGGTAAAAATTTGAAATCTTAAACTCTTTAAGTTTTCCAGATTTTATGTTTACAAAATGTCATAAAATAACCCTTTTTTTAGTATTAATCGAGGCAAAAAGGCTTGATCAACTATTTTTTTAATTTAATTTTTTCAAGTTATTTTGTTTTGAATAAAATAAAAAATAGTAAAATGTTGTGCATTTTGTTATTCTGATTTTTTGATTTTATGGCTATGTAGCACCTTAATAGAGCATTTAAAAATTTGGAAAAGTATGTCTTTTAAAACGTCAAAACAGTTTATAATAACGTTCCCATTGACATCATCAATGTCAATGGGAACGTTATTTGACACATTTATTTGACTTTAACAATTTATAAGCACTTTCAAACTCTTCAAAAGACAAATTAAAAAAATTTAGATACGAGTTTAGAGGGTCATATGTTGCCTGAAATGATTTTTTAGGGTTTGGAATTGTTTCGGCTAGGTTTTGTCCTACAGATACAAAATATTTATTAAATTCGGAAGCAATTGTTTTTTGATCAAGAATAAAATTATCGTCTACTTTAATAACTGAGGGCAAAGATTGCGATGTTTTTTTTAGTGTAACCCGTAATTTCGTTTATTAGTTGCCAAGTGCGTTTCGACATTTATTTGTATTTTTCAAGTAAATTAGTGTTGTATATTAATTTTGAATTTTTCCTAAGGCGTTCAAATAGTCTTACGTAATTTTTATAATTGGTCTTACTCTCAGTAGTTTTTAATTTTAAATATTTAATATAAAGTTTTTGTTTAATTTTAGATGATTTTAGAATACCTTTAGTAATCCATGGCGATTTAATTTTTTTATGTTTGTAATTAATTTCTACTTTGGGAAAATTGATGTCATATATTTCATAAAAAATTTTAAAAAAGATTTGTTTTCATTATAAAAAATTTTCGCATAAATATCTATTAAAAAGAAAATGTGGAAATGATCAGATATGTCACTTTAAATAATGCTTTTTTAAGCGAATTATTAAAAATATCATTGGTTATAATGTTATCAATTAAGGAAGTTGTTGTTTGAGTAATTCTTGTTGGTTTGTTTATTAAAGGAACTGCTCCATTTTCAAATAGGCCATTATAAAACCCATTAATGTCTTTTTTGACGTGATACTCAAAGCAATTTAAATTCAGATCACCTAATATGTAAAGTAATTTCTTTTCGTGGTTGATTTTATTTACAATATCTTCATGTAAAAATTAACTAAAAGTTTTAATTTCGCCAGTAGGTGGGCGATAACAACAGCTAATTACAATGTTTTTAGTTTTATTGCTTAATATTTCAATCGTTAAAACCTCTATATTGACGTCAGAAATACTCATGTCATGCCTAACAAAATACCGTAGGTTTTCTTTTACATAAATAATTAAACCACCGCCGCGTTTATTTATTTTCCACCCTAATGAAATTAAATTATAGCCCGGTATTTTAAAATTATTATCTAAATTTGAGTCAGCAGAACTACACCAGGTTTCAGTTAGGCAAATTACACTAAAAATAGTTAGATTTTTCTCAAAACTATTGCAAAGATTTTCAAAATTTTTTTTTAACTTCTTATATTTATATGAATTGCATTAAATTTATCACGCTCAAGAAATTATTTTATTTCAAAAGTATAAAAATAGCTGCAGTTGCTTTGTAAAGCATCTGTTTCACTAAAATAACTTTGATCCGGATCGGACTCTTTGTTAAGTATAAAATCACTAAATTTAAAAATATCAAAATTTTTAGAGCGACTTGAATCCATTTTTGTATTTAAAAACAATAAAAATTAAAAAAGATAAATAATAAAGATAAAATCAATAACTCTAAAATAAAAGAATTTCTTAAAAGTCGCGCGTTACAAGTTTATTATATACAACTTTCGCATATTTACCTTTGGCTCTTAAATCTTTTGCTTCTTTAAATAACTGTTTTCGCAATTCTAATGTTCTTTCGCTGTAGTCTTCATTTACGTAAAATCGATCGTTCCACAATTTTAACTGAACATAGTTATCCAACGCAGATTTTTTGTCTTTGTAGTTTAAAAAATTTAACTATTATGGTTCTGTTGTACTTTTTTCCATCGTTACTTTTTTTCCCTGTCCTGTGCGCCCGTTCAATTTCAACATTACTTTTAAATCCAAGTTTTGTCTTGAAAACATTTTGAATCTTTTCCTCACTCAATTCCCACGTTTCGTTTTCATCTTCTTCAATTCCCGTAAACCTCAGGTTATTTCTTCTGCTCCTGTCTTCCAACTCAGCTAGTTTGTCTTTGACAACAACGTTTGTAATATCATTTTGGTTTGATGTTAAGTTTGGCTTTTTTTTCATTTCAGAAAGTTCTTGAACAATTGCTTCATATTTCTCGCTAAGAAACTCCGCCTATTTCCTTAGTTCATTAGTTTCTTTTTTTAGTTTTGTATTTTCTTCTTGAAGATTTAATAGCTTAATTTCCATTTTATCAAACTTCTCGTTAAATATTTTTAATAAAGTATTCTCATGAATATCTAACAGGTCTTTAATTTGAGAAACGGTAAATTTAGCCATATTAATTTAGTTTACAAAAGCACGTCCGTTCACGTCAAAAAAAAAAACTTCACCCTGTAAAGTGCACTGAATGGTGCGCAATAACTTCAAATGAAATTATTGGGCCATAAATTTTTGAAGATGATAATGGAAATGCTGTGACTGTGACAGGAGAGAGGTACAGAGCGATGCTTAAAAATTTCTTATTGCCAGCAATTGAAAATCGAGTTGGAATTCGGTTCCAGAAGGATTGAGTAACAGCTCATACTGATAGAGAAAGCATGCAATTACTCCGGAACGTTTTAATGAATAATTTTTTACTGGATAGTTTAACTATTTTAGGGTTCAAGCTTATAAAGCTTTTTAAGATGACTCTATTTTGCTGCTTTTTGTACTTCTTTATTATAAAAAATAAAGTTAACAGGTTTTATCAGTAAGTCAAATATTTATAAATTTTTAAGTGAATAAACATAACTGAAGATTAATAAAAAACTTTTTGGCGGTAAGAGCTTACTGGAACTAGTTTTCCAAATATTTTGTAGAATGTCTCATTAACTCAATTTTCATCACACAAGATTTGACTGGACATTAAGGATTCTTTTATTGATTGGATAATTATGCTATTTTAATAAAAAGAAGTTTAAAGATAAATAGTGATAAGTTTAAAAATGCAAATCGTCACTAATCTTGATATAAAAATAATAATTTTGTTAATAAAGAATAATTTTGTTAATAAAAATAATAATTTTGTTAATAAAGAATAATTTTGTTAATAAAAATAATAATTTTGTTAATAAAGAAATTGCTGAAACATTTAATAGCTTTTTTATAAATATAGGAAAAAAGCTTGCCGGTGCAATTCCTGAGGGAAAAAAATCATTTAAATTTTTTTTTGAAAAAATCTGATTCCTTCATGGAGGAGTCGGAGCTTTTAATTGATGAACTTCGACTAGCAATTAGTATGCTGAAAACAAATAAAAGTGCGGGTCTGGATGAAGTTAACCCTGATGTTGTAAAAGCGGTCTCAGATATTATAGAGAAACCTCTTTTTAAAATTTTTAATCTTTCCCTAAAAAAACGGCATTTTTCCTGACCAACTAAAATTAGCAAAAATAATTCCGATATACAAAGGCGGTGATGACTCAATAAAATCTAACTACAGACCAATTTCCATACTTTCTTGTTTTTCCAAAATACTAGAGCGTATTATGCACAACAGACTGTACAATTATCTTGAAAAAAACAACATTCTTTATCATAAACAGTTTGGATTTCGCAACAACCATTCCACGGAACATGCAGTAATTGATCTTGCCAACCAAATTTTAAATGGTTTTGATAACGACAGTTACACACTCGGAATTTTTCTAGATCTATCAAAAGCATTTGATACTGTCAACCACAAGATTCTAATTTATAAACTACACAATTATGGAGTAGTTTACTCCAATTTAAAGTGGCTGCAATGTTATTTACAAAATCGTAAACAAGAAGTACCATATGACTTAACATGTTCCCCATTTGAATCAATAAATTGCGGAGTTCCCCAAGGATCAATACTTGGACCCCTGCTGTTTTTAATTTATATTAATGATATTTATTTGTCTTCAAAAATACTTAATTATATTATTTTTGCTGATGACACAAATGTTTTCTTTTCTGACTCAAATTTAAAAAATATATTTTATATTGTAAACACAGAATTAATATATCTTAATGAGTGGTTTGAAGCAAATAAACTTTCATTAAATATTGAAAAAACGAAATATATTTTGTTTGCTAAGTCATCTAAATCCGAGAACCTTTCACTCAAATTACCTGAACTAACAATTAACAATATTAAAATAAAAAGAGTTTTTTCAATGAAAATACTAGGAATAATTTTCGATGAGAATTTAAATTGGAAAAGCCAAATAAAGCTAGTCGAGAACAAAGTTTCAAAGACCCTGGGGATTATGTACAAGACAAAACATCTTTTAAATAATTTATGTTTAAAAAATTTATACTTTTCATTTATACATAGTCATATTAACTATTGTAATATTGCCTGGGCAAACAATCATTTATCTTTCCTAAAAATTATTTACACAAAACAAAAGCAAGCAAGTAGATTAGTTTTGGGCGCAAGTAGATACGAAAGTGCCGAGCCGTTACTCAAGGAAATAAATGCTCTAAATGTATACAAACTAAATATATACCATAACTTGTTATTTATGTTTAAACTTCAAAATGAAATGATTCCAAAATATTTTTTTAAAAGTTTCACTCGAATTAATCATAAATATGAAACAAGACATTCAATGAGTAATTACTACATCCCACTAACATCACTCAAAAAATCTGACTTCTCGACTATATGCCGGGGACCACGCTTGTGGAATTCGGTTCTTGACGAAAATATGAAAAAAATAAAATCTATTGCTACATTTAAAAGAACTATAAAAAAACACTTACTAAATTTAAACAATACGTACATTCTCTCATTTTTTTGAAAAAAAAATCGAAATAGTTTTGTATTTTTAATTTTTTATGTACTTTATTTAATTTTAATATTGTATTGAATATGTATATGCATATGAAGCGAATTAAATTTTTTTTTTTTTTTGTTTATTATCTTTAATATGTATACGAATATGTACAGATTTGTAATTTTTTATTTGTTATTTCATATTTTAACTTTATCTTAAATTTCTTCTTTTTTTAACTTTAAGTTCTTTTTTTAACTTTAAGTTCTTCTTTAACCTTCTAAAATTTCTAACCAATTTTTTTTTTTTAAACTTAATAATTTCACTCTTTTATGTAATATTGGAAAATGTAAAATTTAATTGTATTTTTTTTTTTTGTATTTCACAAAGGGGCTTGATGATAAGTCATTTTGACTTCTACTTGCCCCAGTCAGCTTGTAATTATATATATTTGTTTAAATTTATAGATAACATTGTAAAATGTGTAAAATGACGAAATAAATATAAAAAAAAAAAAAAAAAAAAAACATGGAATCCCATTTGAATAAACTTGTGATTGCATGTAAATAGTGTTTTTATTCATAAAACTAACGGATCACTTCTCTCACTTTCTTTACTTATAAGACTTTTATAATTGTGGCAAAGTTTAATTTTCTAGTTAAAGTTAAAAAAGATTAAAAAAGTTAATCAAAAAATGGCAAACTACATCACTTACTTTAACATTTGCATTTAGAATTACTTTATTCCACCTTTATTTTTTTTCTTCATTTTTAGGAAATCAATATACTGAAACTTTCATATTATTAGATTTTTTTAGAATATAAATATTTTGTAATACAGACATAAATACAATACTCTTTACCCATATTTTGAAATTTCTTAAAAGGCGAATATAATTTAGCGTAATTTAAAATAAGCCTCCAGTCAAATTTTTTTTATTTTTATTTTTTTTTTGTATGTAAAATCACCTTCCGAAGGTTAAAAAGGTACTACAGACAAGGAGGCTACTTAATTATGATTCTAACCCTTTCTCAACTCCATAACTCCGAAACACGAACCGAACGAAACAAACAAGGCCACTGCGCTGAGATACAAGTTGAGCACGGTAATACGCCGTTTTCACGTTGGCAAAGCCTGCAGTATAGATCACCATGGCTTATATTTATAAGTTACTTAGTTACTTGTTTTGCGCATAAGGTTTTTTTTTTAATTTAAAAAGTTTTTAAAAGGAGTACGAAAATCTCAAGCTTTATTTTTAGGTCTTTAATTTATCTTCAACCCCTGGTGTGTGTCAAGGTTACTTGTGCTATTAAAGCATCGCTTACTTGCAAAAGATTGTGAAGGGAGGAAAAAAGTTGATAAAGAATCTTTAAATCATCAACCACAGCATTTTGAGCAATAATATATATTTTAGAACAAAGTATTGTTTTTTTATTTATTTTATTTAAATTGTACTTGCAAACCAGTAATTGGCATAATAACATTAAATGTATATAATTTCTTTATTATGATTTAAATAATGAATATTTTAAGAAGCAATACTTTATATTAACTCTAAAAACTATTTTAACTTTTTTAACTTAAAATATTCACTACATTATAATAAAATCTCTTTTACACCTAAATGCTTCCTAGTTACACCTACATGAATAGTTACACTTAGTTACATATAGTTACTCCTAGTTACACGCTCATCTTTTATTAGTCTAGGGTGACCATATTTATCCGGAATAGGAGTTTTTGTCAACTCTTTTCTTCCATAATACGCAGTTCCAATTATATTTTTGTTGTTAGATTTATATGCTTCAAAAATTGTATTTTCTTTCGTTGCATTATTCTTAGTACTTCAAATTTTGTTTGGGTCCACAGTAAGATGTGACATATTAGGAGAAGGATAATCTGCAGCATTAAAATCTTTTAGTATACCATATAGATACTGGACTGCTATTAGAAGTATTATGCCTTATTGCAGCTGTAGCCACGTGAGTTACAGCCATTTTATTTCGCTTTTTATTTGTTTTGAGATTTCTTGTAACCAGTGATGCCAATTTTCAAAGTTTTTTATCGAGTATCTTGTCTACCAGAGTTATTTGCTTCGTTTTATAATTGTATTTATATTATATGCAGTATAATTGTTTCTTTCCATAAGATCGTAACCTAGTTCCAGAATTTAAATTCGATATTGGAACCTAGTTCCGAAATCAAAAACTTGGATATTTTAGTGTCTCTACGAGTGATTTTTTAGAACTTAGAAACGAGGGTTCCAATTTAGTATTTAATTGAGTTGGCACCAGTTTAGTAAGTTCTTTGCCTAGTTCTTTTGTATTTAAATTATGTTTTCTACATTAAAATTTATATCGTATGGCTTATCTTGAAGTCTAATTGTAATTTTACAAATTTATTCATTTATATTTTTACTTAAAACCAAAGTTACATCAAAAAAATCAACTTTATATAGGTCTTTGCAAAAGTATCACTATTGAATAATTTTAAAGTATTATTATCTATTTCTTCAGCTGAAAGAAAAACAATTAAAATGTTGTAAAAAAAAAAAAATTTTTGAGGCCTGTCATTAAATTTTAAAATTTTATATTTTTTGTTGCTTCATTAAAATTAAAATTAAAAAATTATAGTTAAAAATCACATACGAAGACTACAAAGTGTTTTGAACAACGCACCATGTACCTTAAGGTGGGCTGAAAGTTGTGTAAAAAAAAAATTTGCAAATCTATAATTGGCAGGGCAATAGTTGCTCAATAATAGCATTAGTGAAAACAAAAAAGTAGAGCTCATAAAGTTGTTGGTCTTGGGGTGCCCCAACACGCTTGAAATATCACTAATTTTATGCAATTTTGTAATTTTTTGACATTTTACATACAACTAAGCAATTTTTAATTTAGTTACTTAAAATACTTGTACTACACAGTACACAAGTACACACTACACATACAAATAAAATGTTTCAGTCTGTATTGTACTTTGTTGTCAAACGTTTTCATTTTCTTTCTGGATTCAATACCAGAAAGGATAAATTCGTCTCGTTGTTCAGTGATGCCTCAGTCACCAGACAAATATGTCGCTCGGTGGCTTGGGTGTGGCAGGGAAATTGTGGCAGGCTCCTAACAACTTGGTTATTCCTGTTCTTAACGCAGTCTTGTAGTTCTGCTTGAGCCTGGTGTTTGTCATCGGAGGTTCGCAGCGGTCTTCGTTGTTTCAGTTTACCAGGTCTCTGTCATTGAAGTTTAAACTTGGAACGCGAAATTGTAGCAGTGCTTTTGATGTGTTCTCTTTCCGTTCAGCAAGTATCCATCTGCAGCCCAGCTCTCTGATGTGGTCTCTTTCATCAGCTAGTATTGCCAACAAGATGATCTCAGAATGGCAAAATTAACCGTTTCTGGCAATTACGGCATTAACGATCACTTTGAGTTCCGGTTTCATGTATCTGGAAAACTGTATTAATCTCCACATATGTCGCGATCCTTCCGTGCACGCCGACCTGACTTTAATGTGGAATCATAGCGGTGCATACACAGTCATGACATACGTGACAAGTTCCACAAGATTCTCGGAAGGAATAGCTGTCGCTACATATAACCGAAGCAGCCTGTTAGCCGTAGTCAACCATCTTAAATGTACCACCGGCCCGGGTTTTTGCATCGCAAGATCTTCAAGACATTGCCCAGTCTTTATTGTTTTACACATGTTGAACAAATATTTTTGATCCGTGCTCAAATCAGCACAATCCACAGGAGGACAGTTGATAGCCACAAATGGTAAAACGGGCAATTCTTCACATATCGGCAGTAAACTTCCAATGGGTCCAGAAAACAATTTTGGACCACTGAAGCGGTCTACCAAGGCGCTTTTCGAGCAAATGGATCACACCTCGGTGTGTGCCGGTATTGACATTAACGCTATTGCACCCAATAGCCATTAGATCCTCTGTTTTGAATTTATTCTCCTTTAGAAAGTCCCAGATACCTGTAGTTATGCTCTCGGCTCCTCCACTTGAAGGTGTAATGTGGCCTAGATACTCTGAATTCGGCTCGCGAACTAGACACACATGTTCTTCTACAATAATCCGTCCAGGGTTTTTGTTACCTTTTCTAGTTTGCACTCTGGTCTTATCTTTGCGGCCATGGAAATAGAGCCCATTCAGTTTTTGCTGGAATGCCTAGGTTTGTAATCGCTTTCTGACTTTTCGCCGTTCTCTGCCAAGTTTATTCTTACCTATTACCATTGATATGTCCTCCTTGTGTATAAGACCAACATCTAGCAATGTTGCACTGATAATAGCTGCAGCACAATGACCTGGAACTTTATATCTGTTGCACATCTTAGCAACATATGGTAGTTCTGGTCGCATTTGTTTCTTGCGCTGCTTGTTATCAATATCCAATACGTTACTGTCAGTAGTGTCAGTGGTAACACTGAAATCCGGATTCATTGCATCCATTCTTGAATCGTTTTCATCAGACGTTGCCGAAACATTTACATCGTCAACTTGTTTATCAATTTTGATACATTTGCAATGTTTTCCATGAAATCATCAAATCGTCTTTGGCATTTTTGTCGTAACACGAGTTTCTTTGCAGTTCTTACATCAACGCAGCCAATCATCATTTTTCGTTGATTTCGTTGGTCCGTCAAGAAGCTTCTCTCCGCAGGCGGCACCTTATGCTCAAGTTTGCATCTGCAACTTGAATTTTAGATATTGCAATCTGCAAAATCGATACATTTGCAGATTGCAATATCTAATAGTTGCAGATCTGTTTCGGTAGCAAATCTTTAAGTTGCTTGGTGTATGCCGGTGTCACGAAATAAATGTTCCCCATTACAGAATTTCCCCCCGGCCGAAATATTCTTTCCGGGGGGAAAATTTATTTCGAAATAATATTTCCCCCCTCGTAATATCTGTTCCCCTATCTGCGAAATAAAGTTTCCTCCGTGATATTAGTTCCCCCTTAATACTTAATAATATACAAATTGACATAACTTGCGCAATTAAATGCGCATATAGATAGATCTAAATGCTAAATGCTACTTTTGGTTCAAATGCTAAATTAACAAAATCTACATAAAAAAACAAAGTTTCGCTTGAATCGAACGCATCTTTCATAATTTTTTTTGTTATATAAAGTTTTTTCATGCAAATCTCTAATAAGTTGCTAACAAATTATACGTTTTATTGTTAAAAAAATAACTTCGTGCAAGTTTAGAACGTTTTTAAATGTTTTGAAAAGGTTGTTTGGAATTTTTGTTTGTATATTTATGATTATGTTATTCAAATCTATATAAGTTTTATTGTTATGTTTAGTAAAATAATACTATAAATTGCAAATAATTTTTATGATATAACTTTCATTTCATATTTATTATAGTTATTTGCTTTCTGTAACGAACACGAATACTTGCTAACGTTTATAATTCAACTAGTTAATTAAAATTACAAATTACTTGCAAAAATAAGTTGTTTTTATATGATATAATGATTTAGTTATTTTAAACAAGAATATGGAAAATGAAGAAAGTAAAGCTCTGCAAATGTATCTCGGGAAAAAAGAATATCCTTCTAATTATACGAAAGACGATAAAAGAAAACTTCGAAAGAAAGCAGAATCCTTCCGGTTGGTACATGGAGATTTATTTCATATCGGAAAAAAAAACTACAAAGTGTGGTAACTGGAGAAAATGAACGAAACCGTATAATATAAACTCTCCACAGCAACATAGTTGGAGGATGTCACTTTGGGCAAAACGCCACTATCAAAAAAGCAACTGATAGGTATTGGTGGAGGTCGATTTCAAAAGACATACGAAAATTTGTAGCATCCTGCCCTGAATGTCAACGTGCGAATCCTAACAACAAACCATCACATGCGACGCTTCATCCAATCCCAGTACATGACATTTTTCACCGTTGGGGAATAGATCTAATTGGTCCGTTGAAAGAAACTAAGAGCGGAAAGAAATAGATGGGCTGAAGTTGATTCCATAGCAGCAAAAGACGCGGAATCTGTTCATCGTTTCATTCTCCGTCTGGTATTCAGATTTGGAGCTTGCTACATTCTACTTCATGACCAAGGACGCGAGTTTTGTAACAAGCTCGTGGAAGATCTTTTATTGATATTAAATATGGAATCCGCCAAAACATCAGCATATCATCCTCAGATTAATGGACTGACAGAAAGGTGATAAATGGTTATACTTTTTTTTATCTTTGTACAGTTTTAATAGTAACTTTAAATTTAGTTTTTTATTTAAAAAAGGAGCATTAATTATTTGCTTTAAATACAACAGTTACTAACTATAATTTATTTATTTAATCTGCACAATAGGTTTAACCAAACATTGATTACCCATTTAATGAAGCTCGTAAACAACTAAGCAAACGACTGGGATGAACTACTGGACCCGGTGGCTTTTGCATATCGAATAAATAAACAAGCTTCTACGAAATACTCTCCCTTTGAGATTATGTATGGAGTTAAAGCTCAGATTCCAATTGATTTAGAAAACCAGACAAGAGAAGTTTTTCAATGGGATACCAAAATCGATGAAGCCAAACAAGGATTACGAATGAAAGATTTCGCTGAAAAAATTGGTGCGAAAAGAAACGCAGCTAAAGAGAACATTGCAACGGCACAAAATATTCAGAAGAAACGTTACGATATTAAACATTCAAGTCAATAATTTGCAGTTGGTGACAAAGTTTTGAAATGCAACAGACGTAAAGACACACGAATGGGCGATAAGTTGGCCCAGAGCTTTCACGGCCCTTACACGATAATAGAGCTTTTGGACAAAGGAGTTTATCGGTTGCAAGATAAAAAAAGAATATTGAAACAAACTGTTAACGGTATCAACTTAAAAAGATGGAGTGAACAACGGGATACAGCTATGTCAAATCAGTCTGATGCCTCCGATCAGAATAATGATGAAGTTATAGCAACAGAAACAATCGATAATCAACAAATGGTTTCAAAATCTGAATACTGGATTTCAAAGTACGATCTGACCATTGGAGATAAACAGATCCTGTTTTCAAACGCATGGTTGAACGACAGAATTATTGATGCAGTCAATAAAATGGTTTCAACACATCTTGGTAACAAAAACATTCAATCAACTCTTCTAGTTCAGACACGATCTGGGTTCAAAGCAGTTACCTGTGAGTCCATCATCATTCTTCACGACGTCAACCATTGGGTGACAACTGCATTTATTGAGAGAGAGGTTTTGTATTTAGATAGCCTTCATGGTTCTGTTTCAAACTATGTTAAAACTCAAATGAGACAACTGTATTTTAATTTTGTTAATACCGAGGGTTTTCTTCCAGTAACTGTGTTACCATGCGCACTACAACCGAATGCATCAGACTGTGGTGTTTATGCAGCTGCCTTTGCATTTCAGTTGGTCATTTATGGAAAAGATGGTACGACGCAGACGGTTAAAAACAAAATGATGCGTTCACATCCCATAGCTGTTTGGAAACATCAATCATCAAACCTTTTCCGATAACCGTCTTACGTAAACGTTGAAAAAATAAAGCGATGCAAACTATTCACATTTAGAACAATTACTGAACAATATTTATAAGTTATTACTGTAAAATGCTGTAAAATACAGGTAATACTGCTAAATTACGGTTTTATTTTATTTGGTTCTTTTTTTTTTAAATGAAATATGGAAGGCATGTGAAAATTTCGCCTTAAGCACCGCCATGCATATCGACGTTCTTGGTATAGGTTCTCGTATTTAACGTTATGGCATGTTATTTTATAATTAAAATAGCGTAACAATAATTATAATAATATAAATAAAAAAACAAACAAACCCTTTACCAAAATTTTGCAACATTTTTAGCGGGGGAACACTTATTACGGGCGGGGATGAAATATTTTATCCTCCCGGAATGTTTATACTAGAATAAACTTTCCGGGGGTAAGGTTTGTCCCGGTACAAACTTTCCGGGGGAAAAAAATATGGGGTGAAAATTTATTTCGCAATACCGGATCACATTGTCTGGATTTATATGGTTTTAGCAAGTTTCTGTAATTGCTGAGGAGCATTCTGATTTTCTCTACAATTCGTTTGTGTGATATTACGGGGATTGACAATTTGATCCATATATGCTCGATATGTTGCGCTGTTCTTTCTGCGACTGTGGAAGCTGCAGGATCCGGAGCCCTGTTTGTCAATTTCATCTCTCGTCGTATCAGCAAAAACTTTCGCATTGTATCCGACTTTGTTCGCATTTTATCCGACTTTATTGGCAGCTGGGTCTCTTTAGCTTTGGACGGATATCCGAAAACCGGACAGCATTGGAACTTTCTTGTCGGCTTCTTCGATGCGCTGCGCATGAAAACATAAAAAACACGAACTCAGTTATTGCTGAGAAGCGGCCAATGTATGTAAACCTAAACCCTAACCCCAACTTTAACTTTAACCCTAACTCTTCTCAAGTTAGCATAAATTGCTAAGTTCTGTCAGGTAATAATAATACGGTTATGTAATAATGCAATAATGTAATAAATATAGTCGTACCTCTTACCTGAGCATTAGTCAGATTCTTTGGCTACTGGGTGTCATAATAACTTTCGACATTCTTTGTTTTGCTGAAAAGTACATTAAGTTAATTGTATAGCATTTACTTTATTTTCGTTATGAATAAGTGATAATAAAGAAAGCATAGAATATTTACAACAGTCTGTTGCATTACCTAACTATTTGACTCTGTTTCACTGCCCTTAATTATAATTATGGTTGCTTTTGGTACTACTTCATTGGAAGCTATACCATTTTAAAACCAAATTGGGCTGTTTGGCAGTCAT
The DNA here is from genome assembly GCF_038396675.1 of Hydra vulgaris. NCBI lineage: Eukaryota > Metazoa > Cnidaria > Hydrozoa > Anthoathecata > Hydridae > Hydra > Hydra vulgaris. Next base: position 56,942,548 of record NC_088927.1, on the reverse strand, counting down.
AAAATTGGGACTCCATGGAGCTTCACAAGATGACTTCCAAAATTTAAAATATTTTGCACAATAACTAACAAGGTCATGAAGCAACTATTGCACGCCCTGCCTTTTCCTAGTTTTCAAGACAGTTTTTTCAGCCCACCCTACCGTACCTTGCACCATGTAACTTGATAATGGAAATTAGGTGGTGGGTATTGAGGATGTATATATTTAGAAGCACACATATGAAAATTTGCTTTTGTACATCAATTTCAATTTGTAATAAATATAATTTTTCATATAATTTTTTTTTATCTTCATTTAAAACTGTTTATTAAAAAAGGAAAATCGTTTTGAGAATTGGCCTTAATAATAAACCAGTTTTTAAACTAATAAAGTAAATTATTGGGGTTCAAACATTATTTTTCTCTAAAGATCTTATAAACAAGTTTAATTTTCCTTTTTACTTTAAACTTTTTAAAAAACTATGCTACCAATTGATAAAAGAGGAAAAAAACGATTAAAATTATTGAACATGTCTAAAATTAGAACAGAAATTAAAAAAACTATACATGGTGAAAAAAAAATATTCTTAATGTTTTATGCTCAACTTGGCAGTGACCTATTACTAGTCAATGGAGAAAATTCTCTTAAAGGGTGTATTAAAATCCGACATCAGCGCAGAAAATGAGTTAATTGTTAGAAAGATATTTGGAGAAGCTGAACTAGCTAATTATGCTTAGCATAATTAATTTAACATCCACAAGCATAATATTAGTTTAACACCCATTAATGCGGATTCATACTCAACGTAGTTAAGAAGAGATCCGAAGAAAAGTATCGCGTTTAGGCCTTTTCGTTTTCAAAAAATACCGTTTCATTTTGTGTGCGTTCTGATTGGTTTATTTTTTTTTTAAATCTTGAAGCTCATGACATTATTTACAAATATTCGGTGATTTTTTTATCTACGAGTTTTAAGTTTTAGCCTAATACTATGGTTTTAGCTTAATACAATGGGGCAGAAGTTATGCAAAAGCTGAAACGCTTCTTTTTAGTAATTTATTTAAACTAATAAAAAACTATAAAATTATATAAATAAGTCAGAAATTGTATTAAAAGCATTTTCTTATTATTACAAAGCCCTAGTGAGTAATATTTAATTCTAAACAAGTTTTTGTGATTCCAGGAAAAAGCAGTTTTTGTCAAGTGTTAAATTCTGCATGACAACTTTTTTTTAACTTCAAAGCCAATTTCTGTTAAAAAGTATGATGACAAAACAGTTTGTTTCCTATGTTTGAACAGATGTACTCAAGAATTGACAAGTTTTGTGATTGAACAAATCAAGAAATCAGTTTCATTCACATTTGACTTTTCTGACTCACGAGTTCCAAGTGGAATATGCAATACCTGCAGGGTCCTTTATAGAAAAAAGTGCAAAGGTGAAAAAGTGGCTCTCCCGAAACTTTATGATTTCACAAAATTCCTGGTTAAACCAGAGACACGTGGTCAGCCTTGTGATTGAATTATTTGTCGAATTGGTCATTTGAAAGCATTTCAAAAGCACCTTTTGGACAAATCAGAATCTTCGGGAACTTCACAAAATCAAAGAAGATGTCTCACACTTGTTGCAAGAGGAGTGTCATATCAGTGCATTCAATACACCTTCCTAGAAAATCTTAAAGAACTTGCTTCGAAGGATCTAAAAGCCAGTGAACAGATTGCATTGACTGACTTATCTCAGCAAAACAGTCCTCACCTCGTGGAACTGTCAGAATTGCGCAAAGTGGTGGAGGCCGTCCAATGCCAATTACTCCAGGTAAAGGAAACCTTGTTGCTCTTATCAACTCGTAATAAACTAAATCATTTGAATTAGCTGTTTGTATATAATAACTAATGTCCCCCTTGGAAATTTGTTTAACCAGAGAGTTTATCGAAGTCTCGCCCTCTTGGAGTAACCTATCAAACAACAACGGACTCGAGCAACTCTAGCTGTGATCTACAACCTACTTTGTGTTTATCGCATATTTGTATAATAATATTTTTTAATATATTAATAAATTGAATTCGTTTTACAATACCACTCTTACGTACTACAATATGGAGCCCGCGGAGAATACGAAAAGAATATTTTGTCCTGAAGTCCACGATAGAGACTAATAGACAAAATTAAAGAAGCGATATATAAAGAAAGAGTTGAAATCAATTAATCAGCTAAGTGAATTTATTATTTGTTTATGAGAATTTCTATTTAAGGTATACGTTAAGATTTATTTACAACTTATTAGTTGGATAACGTAATAGTAGATAACGTTTTAGTTGGATCGTTTGTCGATCGTTAACTACAAATTATTATTCCTTATTATAGTTGTTTATGTGATAATTGCATTTTATTGTTGTTTTGAAATATTTATTTCATGATTATTTATTAAGAAATTTATTTAAGACATTATTAAGAAAATAGTTTAAGATGTTATTGAGAATTGAGGTTCATAAGATTCATTTGTTAAGTATAATTGTACACAAAGTTATTTAAGTTAAGGTGGTTCACCTATAAAATTTTTTTTTTGATAAAAATAAGCTCTACCAATAAATTTTTTTTTTTATATAATAAAATAAATATTGAAGAATTGAAAAAAAAAAGTTGAAAGTAATTTTCCTCGATTATCCATACTTTTTTGTACACTTTAGTGTAAAAAAAATGAAAATTTCATCACAGGACAACTAAAAATGTTTACATCAGATAGTGCCAAAAATTTACATACTGGTTCTAAACTACCGTATCTCTCATTTGTGCCATGGTTTTTAAAAATACATGCTCCTGTGTGATGATATTATTATTTTTTTAAAGATTGCATTAAATATCAACATTATTGCGTGTTACATTGCATAAAAATAGTATTTCCCATTATCAGTATTATAAATCCATGACATAAACGAATCTCTTAACTATAATAAACAAACTGTGAAAATTTCAAAAAGTCAAAAGCAGGTGTTTAACTAAAATTACAATGTTTTGAACTTCTGAAAAATTGTAAAAACTAAAAATCAAGTAAATCAAGTTTTAAAATTATTTTTATAGTTTTAGACAATTACAAGTTGAATAAAAGCATCAAAAACCCCCAGCTTCATATCCCAGTTGTTCCTTTTAATTTTCAATATCAAGATACCCTTTTTTTATTGTTCTTAAAATTTTCCTACGCTCTTTAACAGGTTGACGAGATTTGTGTTCCATACGTGTTAATTGAAGAATATCGTGTTTCTGTGTTTTAGCGGCTGTTACAAAACCATCACATCCAAATGATGATAAAACTTCTCTAATACCATTTCCTCCATCATTAAAATGTAAGACTGCAGAGTATACTGCCATTTCAAAAACCTCTCTGGTAACAAAAACTGATTTTGGACACTTTTGCCACACTAATGAATTAAGACATTCATTAGCATTTTGAGTTTCCCCATGGAGACATTTTAATAACAAGGTATCAGCAGATAAATCAAAGAATATAGGCTTAATTGTATCATGAATCCACTTTGGTAGTGATATTTTGTTTTAATAGAAAGAAGTTCCTTTGATTTTATCATATTGCCAATTACACCATGTGTTTTCAGACCGTGGGCAAAATGAATGTCTAGAGTTTTGATCCAGAAACTCCGAGTGAAAAAGAATAGCAAAAACTGCTTTCTTCATATCATAGACATTACTTAAATTTTTTCTTATAACAAGACCATAATAATTTTGCATACTGTTTATAGCAGACTCAGTCAATTTATTTCTACCATGAATTGGGGTCTTCGTACTTTTATATGACTGTACAATACTGCGCAATCGTGATCCCATTCGCTTTTGAGCATGTCCTACACATTCAAGTTTTTCTGGTGTTATACTGTAAGACTTGTAGGGCTGAGAATCAATAACTTCTTTATAAGAACTTGAATCGCCATCTACAAGATATCTATCATAAATGTTATAATTTTTAATGGAACGACTGAAAATGTTTATCGCACCAGCACTTTCCATAGAACGAGAAGATTTTAAATGATTGATTGAACAACTATGAGATAGTTTCCAAGTTTTATATTTCAAAGAACCTTTACGACTCTCCCTCATTTTACATCCCTGACAAAACTTAGAAAGTACTTCTACATCAACACATTTGTCTGCACTGATTCCAGACAGGTAACCATTTAATGAAACATATCCTCTTTTTTGCCAAGCACCATCAATTTTAATACATCTTCTTATTGGTTCATTATTAAAGTCTATTTCCTTACAAGCTGCATTTTTCATGGATACAATGGCTACATTCTTATATTCCTTTGCAACTTTTTTTTGTAAGTAATTAAATGAATTGTTTGTCATACTAAACATATTCATGCATTTTGTAAATTTCTCCATTCCCCTGAAACCTTTTCCTATCTCACGAAAAGCAACAACAGCACGTAGGTTTGCTTCAAACACAATTTTCCTTGAGACTTATCTGTAGTTGAACACTTCACTGATGTGTACAAAGACTCATTCCAATCACAACAAGTACAACTAATTTTGAATACATGACAAATACCCTTTCGAGATGTTAGGTTATCTGTTAACGTTATTGTACCTGAGTGTAAACTCAGGGCATTTTGAAGTGATACTATTCTTTAAATTCCAAAAGTTTACAATACATAAATAATTTCCATTGTTATTAATACTTTTGTTTGTGTCATTGGATTGATATTTTTTTCCAACTAATTTTCTTCCACTTGAAGAGGCTACCTTGTGTTGAACAGACACAACATTTTGCTTTTTTGCTTTTGTGAATTGATTTCCATGAAACTTTTTCTTTTTTAAACGCACAAAGTTCTGTTTGTTAGAAAGTTTCACAATCTCCATATTCCTAGCATGAAACATTTGTATAACAAATATATATTAAGCTGAGATGAAACTCAAAGCAACTCAAAGAACAGCAAAAAGCCTTATTTTTAATCTTAAAAAATGTGCTTGTTACTTGAAAGCATGACTAAAAGTGTTCATAATTTGCATAACAAATAAAGCAAAGTATACATAACATTCATAATTCAAAAAATATAATTTAAATGAGTTAAGGATAGGATGATATAAATAATTTTTTGGTTGCCAGTATGTTGCTATGTGCGTTGCTATGCGTTTTAAAAATACATAGTACAAGATTTTGTTTAATAACAAAAAAACTAAAATATATTTTAAACTTTTTTTTTACAATAAGAAAGCTGAATAAATTTTGTACAAAAATCATCCAACATAGAAAAAACGATTTTTTTTTGAATTTTGTGCCTTTTTTTATAGGTGAACCACCTTAATATATAAAGTCGAGGTCAAAGGTTATATTATTATTTATTATTATATTTGCTACGAGGGTTCAAAAGGGAACATGCGTCATTTAAATACAAATATAAATAATTTCCTTAACGTCATATATCAGACAGGCTATATTCCACTAATTAATAAACCCACAAGAATAACTAGAGAAAGCTCAACAATTATTGATCAAACAATCATCAATGAATTCAAATCAAAAATAAAAAGACGTATATATTTAAATGCGACATTTCAGACTACTTCCCTGTATTTCTTATCTCACAAAAATGTGATAACATTTATGCACAAAAAGTTTAAAAAATTACGCGAAATATAAATGAAAAATCCATGAAAAATTTGAATACTCTTTTATCAGATTTAAATTGGGATGACCTCCTTGATATTGAACACCCAGATAAGGCATACGATAAGTTTATTGATAAATTACAAAACTTTATAATACGGCTTTTCCTGTAGTTACAAAATGTGTGAAAAAAAAAAACATTATTGAATCCATGGATAACGCCTGGAATTATAAAGTCGTCAAAAAAAAAAACAACGATTATATAATAAGTTTCTCAAAAAAAAAAACTTTCAAGAATGAAACTAATTACAAAAATTATAAACGTGTTTTTGAGATGGTTATTAAAAAATCTAAGAAATATTAATATACTGAGCATTTAATAAAACATAAAAATGATCCAAAAAATACTTGGAACATTATTAAGGAAGTAATTGGCACAAAACAAACTGACAGAAATAGCCTTCCTATAAATCTAAACATTGCAAATAAAACTATTACAAATAAATCTTTAATTGCTGAATCACTTAATCAATATTTTGTCAGTGTAGGTTCCACTTTAGCGTCGAAAATAGAAACTACTGAAGTAAACTTTGAGCCATATTTTACTCCTAATAAGACCTCTAAGATGGATAATTATGAAATTATTGAAAAGGAACTCTTAGATACAGTATATCTTTTAAAACTAAACATAAGTGTGGGGTATGATAATATTAGTAGTAACGTAATTAAAAAATCGATAAAATACTTAGCAATCCCTCTTTTACATATTTTTAATCTATCTTTAAAACTAGGTATTTATCCGGAGAAACTTAAAATTGCGAGGGTCATATCTATTTTCAAATCAGGAGACATTTCAAATCCTGAAAATTACAGACCAATTTCAATTCTTCCTTGCTTCTCGAAAATCTTATAGCGAATTATGTATAACCGAATTTTAACTTTTCTTAATATAAATAATATTCTATATAATAAACAATTTGGATTTTAGCCAGGGTATTCAACTGACCATGCCATTATTAATACTGTTCGCGATATATTTAAAGCATTTGACGAAAGTAAGTTTACCCTCGGAGTTTTTATAGATCTTAGCAAAGCCTTTGATACAGTAGACTATGGCATTCTGATAAAAAAACTTGAAAGTTATGGAATTAAAAGCACATATTTAGAATGGCTCAAAAATTATCTAAGCAATAGAAAACAATACATAGCACACGAAGAAGGAAAAACTGATTACTTGACTATAACTTGCAGTGTTTCCCAAGGCTCAATTCTCGGTCCACTGTTATTCCTTATTTATGTAAACGACTTTCATAAGTTTTCAAATATTTTAAATTCAGTTTTATTTGCAAATGACACAAATTTATTATATTCTAATGGAGATGTCAGCCTTTTATTTAAAATAGTAAACAAGGAACTCTTAAACCTAGCGAAATGGTTTAAGGCAAACAAATTATCATTAAATTTAAATAAAACTAAGTCTACTTTTTTTCATAGAATTCACGATAAAGACAATATTCCATTAAAACTTCCTGATCTTAATATTGGTAACTCTAAAATAATTAGAGAGTCATCATTAAAGTTTTTAGGAGTAATACTTGACGAAAACTTGACATGGAGAGAACACATAAGAACGTTAGAAGATAAAGTTTTAAAAAATAATGGCATTCTATACAAAGCTAAGCAATTATTAAACCAAAACTGTTTAAAAAACTTACATTTTTCCCTCATTCATTGTTATATAAACTATGCAAATATTGCATGGTGCAGCTCTAATGCTTAGTAAACAAAAACACGCTGTCAGAATTATTTCAGGTGCAGGTCGTTTTACACATTCTAAAGAACTATTTAAAAATCATCACATACTTAATGTTTTTCACTTGAACCTTTATCAAATTCTTATATTTATGTACGAATTTCATAATAAATTAACTCCTATAATAATTAATACATTTTTAAAATTAACCACGAGTACCCTACAAGATTTTCAAATTACAATTAGGAGCAACCTAAAATGCACTATTTGGCTACTAAATTTTCTATTGCCATCAGAGGTCCTAAATTATGGAACAATTTGTTAAATAACCAACTGAAAAATTGTTCTTCGCTTTCTCTATTCAAACAAAAACTAAAACAAAAACTTCTTAACGATGTTAATGAATTAAATTCTTTTTAAGATTCTTTACTTCGTCGTCGTCTTTTTTTTTTTTTTTTTCTTTTTTAACACCTATCTTATTAACTGGTCTTTAATTTAAATTTGCCTTAAATTCTTCTATTAACTTATTTTTAATTTTTAGGTGTAATTATTATTATTTTATTTTTTATTTTTTTTACGATTTTTTTTATTTTTATTTTGATTATATAATCAAAATAATCTATATATAGATAAGTTACTGATCTTAACATACTTGTAAAATTTCTATTTATTTTTTATATCGTACAAAGTAATTTTATGTTTACATTTTATACATTTAGATTTAGTTCCTGATTGTTCAGCTTTAGCAAGTATTTGAGGGTTGCGAAGACTCATTAGCAAATTTGGCGCACCCTACGAAATTATTAGTGATAATGGATCTTGTTTTACAGCCAATGAAACAAAATAATTTGTATCCACTAAAGGCATTTTATGGCACTTCAATGTTGCAACCGTTCTGTGGTGGGGAAGATTCTTTGAACATATGGTACGTTCATTGAAGAGAGTTCTCAAAAAAATATTGAAAACTGCAAGATTATCTTAAGTGTTGGATACATTTCACAATACAAAATCACTCCACAGATGAACAATTATTCATCTCGTTCAAAATTTTTTTCAGGCATTTGATGAAAATAAATATACGCTAGGTGTATTTATTGATCTTAGCAAAGCGTTTGACATTGTTGATCATTATATTCTAATTAAATAAACTAGAAAATTACGGGATTAAGCACTCAAATTTTAAATGGCTTCAAAGCTATTTGTCAAATAGAAAACAATACATTTCATTTAGCTGGGGAAAAACTGATATGAATATAAAATGTGGTGTTCCACAAGGATCAATTTTAGGACCACTCTTATTTTTAATTTATAGTAATGATTTAAGCAAATCTTGTAAGTTACTAGACACTACTTTGTTTTCGGATGATACAAATTTGTTTCACGCTTGTTACGATATTAAAATGTTGTTTAATTCAGTTAACATGGAACTCATAAAACTCACAGAATGGCTTAATGCAAACAAATTATCAATTAATTTAGATAAAACAAATTATTCTTTTTTCCATCGCTTTCATGAACGCGATAAAATCCCTTTAAAACTTCCAAAGGTTTATATTGGCAGTCAATTTATAAAAAGAGAACAATCATTAAAATTTTTAGGAGTACTCCTTGACGAAAACGTTACTTGGACAAATCATATACATTATCTTTAAAGTAAAATCTCAAGAAATATTGGCCTACATTATAAAGCGAGGCCATTTTTAAAACAAACTAGTTTAAAATTGTTATATTTCACCTTTGTTCATAGTTATCTGAATTACGCAAACATTGCTTGTTGTAGCACAAATCAAAACAAAATTAAAAAACTTTTTAATAAACAAAAACATGCAATGAGAATATAATATAAATCTAATGTAGGCCGTTTTACTCACTCCAAAGAACTATATAAATAGTTAGAATATACTCAATGTCTACCAAATAAATATTTTTCATCTTTTAATTTTCATGTATAAAGTTAATAAAAGAACAACACTAAACATTTTTAATTCCTTATACAAAATAAATAAACATAGATACTTAACCAGATACTCCAGCAAGACCTATATTCAGCCTAAATGTTTTTATGCCGCAACTGAGTTTTCATTATCCATTAGAGGACCAAAAGTATGGAATAAAATCCGATCTAATAAATTTAAAACTCTTGAAACTCTTGACGAATTTAAAGTAAAATTGAAGCAAATGCTCCTAGTTAGTGATGGAGTGCTTTTCTTTGTCAACCCTTTTATGGTTTTAATTGAAGCATGCTTAAATACTAACCATGAGCGAGATTAGGTTTTTTCAAACCGAGACGAGACCGAGATTAGAAATTAGTACTTCTCGTGAGACCGAGAACGAAACGAGACAAGAAATTTAACAAATTTTGAAAACAAATTTATTAAAATCCAAAATGGATTTTGGATTTTAATAAATTTTGACAAATAAACACAAATGACATTTGTCAAATGTAAACAACTTTTTCAAAAATTTACTCAAATTTTTTTGCCAAACTTTTCCAAGAAGACATTGTTTCCTCTGATTAAGATGATTTGTTCTACTTTTCCTGGGTGTAAGTTGTGTCTGGATGATCGGACGACATTTCCACCTGAGCTAAAAACTCTCTCTGATCTAGTTGAACTTGCTGGAATAGCTAAAATTTGTCTAGTTAATGAAGAGAGTTCTGGCAATGTATTTGAATGCAATTTCCACCAATCAAGAATCGGAAAGTCTTTTTTGGCATCAGGGAGATAATCATACTGGCACATATCGCTCAAAATAGGATTAAGTTCAGATGTTGGCTCTTGTGTTTCAAGTCTGACGTTTAACTTGCGCTTCAGTTTTAAATTAGGGGACAAATCTGCTGAATCGACTCTGGCAACAGGTTGGCACTCAACATTATCCTTAATCTGTGAGGCTAACCATTCTTTTGTTGTGTGAAATGTTTTGAAGAGCTTCAAGTAAAGTCCCTTTAAAGCAGGATTTAAGTAGTTTGCTGCAGCACTCAATAAGTTTCCAGTGTGACAAAGAGGAAATCTTTTCTCAATGCAGCTTTTCAAGTTTTTTGCATACAAGACACCGTAGCCATTTTTTTCATCCGTCTCAATAAATTGATCAATTTTGTCATGGATTAAATAAAGAGAATCGGCGACAGTGTTAATTGTTGGAATAGACTCAGCCGACCACGTTTCTGTAGCTTCTTTAAGTGGTGCCAAAATTTCTACTGCTCCCTCGATTGATTTCCACTGTAATGCACTGATGGTCTTTGAAGAAAAAATATCTTCATTTGCACATAAGCTGATAATTGCACTCTTTAGATGTAGGACAGAAGCCATGCAATCCAGTTCACTGTTCCATCTTGTGTAAGAGATTGGCGTAACTGTCTAAAATTGATTCCTTGATCGTCTGATTCTGATTTAAGCAACTCAGCTGCAACTGTTGACTGGTGAGTTAAAGAAGCAAAATCTTTGCATGTTTGCAACGCATCATCCATTCCAGCAGTCATTCCAAATGAGTCTCGAACTGCACATTGCAAAATATGATTGTTGCACAAGTATTGGTCAAGGCGCATGTTTCTTGCCTGGTCGTTTACACAGTACATTGGCAAATCAGCAGGCAAATTTAGTTTTTCTAAGAATGAATCCAGCTTTCCTTCAATTAAGATACCCGTGTGTCTGCCTGGAAACTGTTGTAAATGGGGTGTCCAGTGATGCAGTCTCCAATTTTCGTCATTAGCATGAAAAGTCCATGATGTAGCTGTCCTGAGCTCTAGAAGTCCAAAGGTCAGAAGTAAATGCAGCACTTTTTAGATTTGGCGTAATCTCCGTTATTTTTTTTCGAGGTGACGATAAAGTCCGCTTGAGTTTCTATCTTTTGTTTTCAAAGACTTTTTGCACGCCTTGCATTCAGCACCGTCACTTGTTTTTTGAAAATATCTCCAGATTTTGTTTTTTCTTGGTGACATTTTTGCTCGTTGAAATGAGGCAAGAATATTTCTTTTCAATATGAACAATATGTGTCAAGTTGAATTCCACTGGTAAACTAATGAAATTAAATCGAAAGTGCACCATTTTATAAAAAAAGTTTTTGTATTTAAAATCTAATTAAAAATATTTAAAATCTAATTAAAATTTTTTAGTTTGATTATTTTTAAAAATCTAATTAAAAAATCTAATTAAAAATCTAATTAAAAGTTTAATTTGTTTTTGTCAAAAACAAATTAAATTTTTGATTTGATTTATTAAAATCTCGGAGTCAAAAGTATTAATTAATTAAAAAAACAAATTATTAAGCATTTTGTAAATTATAACAATTTTTAATTTGGAAAATAATATAATATTTAAGTCTCGTTCTACTTCTCGCAAGAATATTTTATTTCTTGTTTCTCACGAGAAGTCCCATTTCTCACGAGAAACGAGAACGAGACGAGATCTCGCTCATGGTAATTAAATACATATAAATATATATATATATATTCTATAATTGGAAAGGTTCAATTTCTTGTTAAAAACCTTTTTTTATTTTTTATTTTTTATTGCAGGTTTTACTTTGTGCAAATTTATATTAATCTTTATACACTTATTTATTTAATACTTATTACTAAGAATTTGTTATTTTACTTTTTATTGACTATTTTATTACTTTAATTTAAAGTAATAAAAATTTTTTTTTAAAGTTTAAAAAAAAAAAATATTTTTTTATAATTTTTAAATTCTTTAAAAATGACCCTGTAACTTTTTGTTTTTGTTTTATCTTTTTAAAATAAAGTCTTATTTTATATATATTGGTAACATTTATATACTATATACGAAATTATTTTTTTTTTAACGGAATCATTCTCGGGGCTTGGCGATAAGACAAGTCTTCTTCTTGCCCCGGCCATCTGTAAACTGGAAATTTATATTTTTATACGGCAAAAAATTGAGAGATAAAAAAAAAAAAAAAATCTTACGAAGAAGTACTCACAATGTATTTGACTCGTCCAGTGCTAACAACAACAAGTATTTATCTTAATACAATACTGAAGCCATAACAGCTATTTGTATCGAATTAGTGTTCAAAAATATAATAGTTTTTATAAATTGTTGTTATAAAAATAAAAGAAACCAAATGTCAATTAAAGTTTTAATTTTCGCAATAATCAATCTTCTTTGTGTTTATCGCATATTTGTATAATAATATTATTTAATATATTAAGAAATTGAACTCGTTGTACAATACCACTTTTACGTAAAACAACAAATGTTAAGTGATTCTACATTTTTTGATGTCAAATATCTCACCAAAGATGAAAGGTTTGGTCATTTATATTTTAATTGTAATGACCCACTTTTGGATGCACACAAGAATGTCTTGAAGTTATAAGTTGCACATCTTCGGTTATGATTCAGAGTCAGTTAAAAGAACAATTGCCTGGAGGAAAATATCACAATCCGGGTAATGATGTGCTTAAGGACACTCAAAACTGCCCGCGTACTAACGTTGTGTCTGAACGTGACTTTGCTTACTATGACCGCAGGATAAAAATGAAACTTAACATGACAACAGTAGCTGTAGCTGGTGTCATCATGTTTAACAACAACAAAACAGCTGATTGGAAGTTTATATACTAAGATAACAATTAACACGACTTGAAAGATTGCAAATTATATAAATCAGGAAAACAAGATGAATAGGGCAAATTCCAATTATGCTTTGCGTAATGAAATCCTGACAGTGTTGCTATTCATCAATATAGGAATATTAGTAGTATTGCGAAGACATTGTAAATACTTTTCCAGATACAACATATGAAGAAAGCGTATGGGTAAATCCAAACAAGTTGATTGAAGTCCATTTGTTTCTTATGTCATCTGCAAATAGAGCAACCTTTGAGCTTTTCAGGATCATCATTAATTTTTATGAAATATTAACCCATTACTTAGTGACACTTGTGTAAATTCGGAGCGTTTAGTACCACAGGGTATTTGTGTTTTTTGATTATGCTTTTATTGTTGTGATGTTTTGTATTGATAGACAACTTGGCTTAACTTCTTGCTGATGTATAATGTTAAAAATGGTTATTTGATTGTTTTGTTACTGATTCTTGCTACTTCTAATCATTCACTGCAAGCCAAGAAATTAGTTATAGAATAAAAATATTTTTTTTTATGTTATTTTAATTTTTATCTTGTCCATAGTCAAAATAAGCAACCTCAAAGAGTAAGTTTCTTATTTTATACTAATTTAATTTTTAACATGTTTAATTTTTAAACAATCTGCTTATATATATATGTATATATATTTATATATATATAAATATATATATATATTTATATATATATATATATATATTCATTTGCTGTAAGTTATTTTCATTAAAAGTTAAATTTTAACTTTATTGATGAATCTTCTGTAAGGTGAATAGGTCATTCTGTAAAATCCCGACAGATTTCAATTTACGCAGTAATTTACTGACTGGTCTGTAAATTGTTTAATAACTTCAAAACTGCCTTTACGCAGTAATTTACTGACTGGTCTGTAAATTGTTTAATAACTTTAAAATGATGTACTACTTGGATTCCATGATTTGTTTATGTATATTTGTATGGTATAATTAAAAATTAACTCCAAATTTTATTTTCCAAAACTAATTAAATAAGTGTCAAAACTAATTAAATAAGTGTCCTTTAGTCTGTAAAAAAGAATTGTCAGATTAAAAAAAAAATTGGATCATTATGAAAAATTTCGAGTCAAATTTAATAACGGTTCAAAATTATCAAATATATTCAAAGTTGATATGCCCAGTTGGTTTGTGCAGTCCTTATGCAGTAATTTACCGACCGGTCTGAAAATCATACAGTAATTTCAAAATGATGTACTTATTGGATTCCATGATTCCTTTATGCATATTTGTATGGTGAAATAATAATATAACACCAAATTTTATTAAAGTGAAAATATATTGATTTGATTTGATTTGGACTAATTAATTAAAACTAATTTTACTGAGGAAAATTAAAGCTTGCCAGCAAAAATTAAAAATCAAATTGTTAATTTTACCAATGTCAAAGGTATCAAAGTTTTTACAAAAAAGAGCAAAATTGACATTGTTCTATATAATAATAAAAATGAACACTTTTATGTGCAACCAATTAAATAAGAAAATTAAAAAAGGTTTAATAAGATTTTACCTTGTTTAAATACATTTTTTTTTTCAGTTAATGATTAAAAAAATATTTGAAAGGATGTAAAAGTATGTAAAAATTATTATTATAAGAAATTATTATTTTTTTATTCTTTAATATTTTCTTTGTAGGGAATTAAATTGAACAATAAATTTTTATGTTTTGCTTAGTTGTTAAAGCATTCAAGTACACAACATGTAAAATCCTGACTTAATTTTTTTGTTTTGTTTGTTTTTTGGTTGAAAAACATTGTTTTTGTGTACTTGTTATGGTAAGTATTCAATTACTTATCAGTGCATCAGTGAATGGAATTGAAGTCTTGTGTGCATTGTGAGTGAGTTTGAAAAGTTAAAATTTCAAAATAATTTATCTTTATTTCTTTATTTAAAACAAAATGAATTTAAACAAATTCTAAAAACAATTTTATATAAAAATTTTTATCATTAAGAACTCCTTTATTTTTATTTTTTTTTTTTTATTGTTTTCTAACTATTTCTATAAAATTTATAGAAATAGTTAGAAAGCAATAATAAAAGTTATTATTTCTATTATTATTATTTTTTAAATTAATATTATTAATAAAATTATTTGTTGTAACTCCGTTAATCAGGTGTCTGCATGAGTGACTCCTTTCTCAATCAGATATTTATATTTATTCTTAATAACTATATTTTGATTTTATTATTTATAATATTATAGATATTCTTATTATTATTATTTTATTTATTATTTTTAATGTTTTTATTGTTATTATTATTATTAAATATACCATTGTTATTATTATTATTACCTTTATTTTTATTAATATCATTATTTTTATTAATACCATTATTTTTATTGTTATTAATACCATTTTTATTATTATAGTTATTAATAATGTTATTATTATTGTTAACGTTATGATTTTTAGAGTTGTTATTGTTTTATTCTTATGTTATTACTCATTATTATTAGGTGTTTACGCATCATTAGTAATTATACTATTTGTAAACATCCTTGAATTGTAAAAGCATGTAATTCAGAATATATTGATTGATTGATATAATATATCAACGTTTAACGAACGTATTAACGTTTAATATTAACATTTTTTTCGAACGTGATAAGAAATATCTTTAAGCATTTTTTCATCGTACCCATTTTCAGTAAACACTTGAACTAAAAAATTTAAAAAACGTTTAGCAAATAAAAATGAAATTCTTCAAACTCTATTAACCTTCCTACAATTTCTTTACCATGGATATCAATAATATCTCCCAGAAGAATATTCAGAAAAGCTGGTTACAGAACTGTTTTTAAGTCAAATGCTAACCTAAAAACACTATTAACGTCTAGAAATAAATCAAAATTACCACGCAACAGCCAACCTGGAATCTATTTAATTAAGTGCAAATGCTCCAAAGTGTATGTTGGTGAATCAAAACTTAAAATAAGAACAAGGGTTCAACAACACCAAAAACTTTTTACTGAAGGCAAGTTAAACCAGTCTGCATTAGCTTTGTATGAATTAAATTGCGATGAGAATATTGAACGGGATAGGGCAGAAACACTTAAAGTTAAGGATAAAAAATTTGAAAGAAAAGTCCATGAAGTCTTGGAGATACAAAAACATCAATGTTCTCCAATGTACGGTGGTATGATTTTGGACAATGGACAATATGTTAAAACAAATTTTTGGACTTCATTTTTTTTTTTTCATACTCAAGTAAAAGAAGCCATTATAAAGGTGACGTCAAAAATTAAAAATTTTTGTTGTTGTTTAACGGTCACAATTTTTGTAGTTATCTTAATATTAATCTTAATATTAATACTACAGAAACGTTTAATGTTTAATGTTGTTTTATTAGTTATGCTTTGAAAGAACGCGTTCTCAAAATGCAGTCATTTGAGAAAGATCTCTAATGCGAGTTGAAACTTTTTTCCTTATGAAATTTAATTATTAGTTTAGGTATATTACATAAAGAATCATACTAAGATAAATAATCATCGTTAAGATCAAATTAAAAATAAAGTAAGTATATAAAATAGTTGTATATACATATTTATTAGATAAAGTAGAAAGGATTTAAATTTTTATTAGATGTAGCAAGGATTTTAAGTAAAAAGGATTTTAAGTTTTTAACTCGTTTATATTTTGTTTGTTTTAGCTTTTCTTTTAGCAGTTTTATTATTTTGTTTTTTAGAAGGAAAATAGGGGTATGGATGTTATTTAAAGTTATACTAATGCTATTTCCATAAAATGGTTATTACTACTTTGAAATTTCTGTGATGCTATTAACTATTTTTGTTCTTTTTAGTAAGTTCAGAAAAATTAAATTAAAATTTTGTGCCAACGCTGAAATGGCATGTCACATGTTATTGTACGTAAAGATTAAATTTTGTTATGAGGATTACAGTTCTTTTGAAAAAAAAGGTAAGGAGTACTGTTTGTAAATATATATTTTGTTTACTTTGAATCTTTTTAAATTTTCTGGCCTCATTTTTTAAAAATTTTTGTTTGTACACGTTTATTGTTTGCACTTATGCTATTTTGATATATATGTGTATGTGGTAATAAGTGCTTTATAATTGTTTTATCAATGTGTTTTTATGATAATGTAAAGTGTTTTTTATTGTTTGTGTATGTGTTAATATGTTATATAATTATTTTTAAAATTGTGTTTAAATATGTATATAAGGTATATATTTAACCTTATATACATATTAAAACACATTTATTATGTTTAAAGTTGGTACATATGTTTATATTATGTTGCTTTTAAGTGCTGTGACTTTGTAAACGTGTAGAGTAAGATTTATCAACTTTGCCAGCCAAGTGATGTACTTATAACAGAGGGTTACACGATAGTGTTTAGTGTCAAAATTACATAATAATGTATTTTAATAACATTTTGCTTAATGTTGTTACTTAAGTTCTGTTAAATATGAATTTTATCTTACTTAAGTTATGTTATATACGTTTTTATATTAACTTATGGTGTGTGCTATTGTTGTGTGTTGTTGCTGTGATGTTTTTTTGTAATATTTTGAGTTGATAGACATTTGGCTTATCTTCATGTTGGTGTCTATTGTTAAAAATGGTAAATAGGTAATTTTATTAAAAATCACTGCTTTTAATCATTCACTAAAAGCCAATACAAATTATTTTGCCATATATACAATTTGTTTTATCTCAATTTGATTTTTTGTCTTTAGCACTGTTTACTATATGATTTTGCTATAAATATTTTGGAATCATGATGTTCCAGCATAAATTATTTTGTAAAAGCTAACATGAAATAATAATATTTTACAACTACTACTCTGTTATATTACAACAGCTTTTTTCTATAAAGTGCATTGATTTTAATTTTTTGTATGTAATGTTTTTCTTATTTATTTACTTATTCATTTACAGAATTTTAGATTTATCAGATGATGTATTAATGTGGTATAGAAAAACGATATATTGTAAAGTTTTGTGAATTTTTGAAAAAAACGTTTGCTAATAATTTTTTTGAAGAAATAATTTTTAAGTTTGCAACAAAGGGTTTGCAACGTTTTTTTTTTAATTTTTCTTTGTTAGCAGTATGTTTATTATTAGCATTGCATGTTTTTAATAATTTTTTTTATTATTATTTGCTAAGCTAATTTTTTTCCAACATCTCCTAGCTGATATATATAAATTTTTAAAGTCATAAGGTTATTGTATAATTTATTTTAAATGACAGTCTGTTATATATAAAAATTATTTGTGTGTGCTATTTAGAGTAGAAAAAAAATTATATAGGAAAGATAGCAATCTTCAGGATTCGTTTAAGATTTTTTGTTACTACTTTTAATTAAAAGTGAAGTTTAAATGGATGATATTAGGCTAGAAGCAGATATTAGTTTAGAAAATAGAAATGTTAATAGGTAAGTTGTTTGTGGCACAAATGAAAGAGATAGACTTAGGTGAAATGAAATTATTAATGGACAAAATGCTGCTCCGCAAGCAGCAAATAATTCGAACCCAAATGAGGAGAGCTTGGTTAGGCGAGTTAAAAATAATCGTCACAGAAATGAAAGAGATAGACTTAGGTGAAATGAAATTAATAATCGACAAAATGCTAGAAATGCTACTAGATACGAAAGAATGCATTGTATAGCAAGAAGTAATACTATTCCAGATTATAATTATTTAGGAGAAATGAATTATATTTGTCAGCATTGTGGTGCTAAGAAATTTCCTGATGAAACATATTTTTTATGTTGCCATAATGGAAAGGTAGTTTTGTCGCAACCTTCATCATTTCCACAAGATTTAGAAGATTTATTTAAAGGAAACTATGCAGATAGAAATGCCAATCTAAATTTTTTTAAATATATTAGAAATTATAATGCCTGTCTTTCTTTTGCTTCATTTGAAGCTAATGTAGTTCAACCCATGAATCATGGGCCGCCATGTTTTAGAATTTGCTTTTTAAGGTCAAGTTTTTTATTGTATTGGTCATTCTTGGCACTTCAAACCGAAAAGTACCAGATTTTTCAAAACTAAACATGTTAATAATTTTATATAACTTTTAATATATTTAACATGAATATTTGTACACTGAAAAAAAAAATCATACTTTTCAACGACACCTTCTTTATTACCCAGATCTTCAAGGTATTGTCCATAACAGTAGAAAGTGGTTCTTAAATGAATTCTATCATGCTTTTCAGCACATTCAATAGCCTATTACATAAATATTCTATCATGACATTGTATTTGAATAAAAGAAAAGTACAAATTACAAGAACAAACTAAAAGTACAAATTACAAGAAAAAACTGAAAGTACAGAATACAAGAACAAAATGAAATTATAAGTTACAAAATCAAACTCAAACTACAGAATACAATTACTAATTGAGAGTACAAGTTACAAGAGCTACTTGAAAGTACAGAATATAAGAACAAATTGAAATTACAGAATACAAGAACAAACTGAAAGTACAGAATACAAGAACTAATTTAAAGTAAAAGTTTCAAGAACTAATTAAATAACAGATAACAAGAATAAACTGAAATTACAGAATACAAGAATAAATTAAAATAAAATGTTACAACAACAAACTAAAACCTTTTATATTATAAATTGACTTTAATAATTAAAAAACAACCTGAGTCCAATTGTTTGAAGCTTGATAAAAGATATTAAGAAGATCATATCGATGACAATTCTTGTACAACTGCTCTGCTTCTTCCTAATTTAACACACATAATATAACTATAATTTATTTTAGTAATTACTAATATAAAATTTTTAATTATGTTATCCTCACAAATAAGAGAAACAGAGATTAGACCCATCAAATCCCTGAAAGTATTTTAAACTTTTTTCTTTTTGTAGTCGCCTTGCTTAGTAAAGTTGTAATAATTATATTTTCAAGAAAAATATATTTTGATTTTCAATTGTTAACTATATTTCATTTAATAATTAGTGAAATTCAATCATTTATGTATTATGTGCCTATAGCTGTTGTTACCAAACAAAAAAATCAACAGTTTGCAAAAAAAAAAAAAAAAAAGGAATAATAACAATATAAGTTTTGGTTTCATTAATACATTGATTGAAAAAAATGTTTATTATGGCTGATTTTAGTTTGTAATAATGTTTTTAATAAATGCAATAAAGAAATCATTTTTTCATTCTAAAAATAATATTTTTGACAAAAAAAAAAACATTTCATAAGATCACTAAACATATGAGATAATATAAAAAGTTCAAGCATTTTAAAGTATACAACAATTATAAACAGTATTTTGCAATACTAAACAATTTTTCTTATAAGTACGAATATATTTTTAAACTGAAATTAACTAGGCATGAAAAATTACTGCTGACAGCATACTGTATGTCACATAGGCAGAGGCATTCAATACTGCAGCAAATATTAATTTAATGCCCCTGCATTAAATTAGCATTAACATTTAAAATGCTAATTTTTATCTAAACAGATTCTAAGACAAAGAAGAAAAAAATAATGAAAAAATCAAACTTTTATTGCCATAATAAATGTTTTCCATATTGTCGTCTGTCAGGTAATACTTCCTATAAGTAAAAAACACTTTTTTTTTAAAGGAGAAGTTTAAACTCATTAAGCTTAAACAACTAGAAAAAATAATCAACAGACAAAAGATAAATCTTGTTACAAGAAACATAACTTTATTAATATTTGAAAACTTTTAAATTTAATGGAATAGAACAGAATTTGCATAAAAAATATTACTGAATTTTTGCAATAACTCTTAATTGAAACGCACTGCTAATACCAGTACTTGCAGTGAGTCAGCACAAGCCATATTTTACTAATTGGTAACATGCTCATCATTTAGCAAAATAACAAGCGTTTAAAATTACCTGACAGACAATGGTATGTAGATTTCAGTATTACACTATGAGTGACATTTTATGCACAGCTGTATCTGGATTGATACGCAAGTGTGTGTGTGTGTATATAAAAGAAATCCTTTTGCAATGTCAAAAAAATAAATAAAAACTACTCTTGACCTGCAAATTGATGCCTTTAACAGTTAGAAAAAAGCTTACTTAACAACATGATAAAGCCAAGGTACCAAAAAAGTGTCCATTTTTATCACTAAATAATATTAAAAATAGGAAAGATTTTGCCAGAGAGCATGTGGGCAGGCCATTTTCAGAATGGCAAAATATTTTTTGGTTATATGAGACGAAAATTAACTTGTTCGGGTCAGATCAGCAAGACCAAGAAAAAAAGAACATGATTCTAGATATACTGTAAAAACGGTCAAACATGGTGGTGGAAGTATTAAAATATGGGGTTGCGTTTCATATTATGGAGTAGGCCTCCTTTTTTGGATTAATGAAAATATGACCAAAGAAATATACTTAAATATACTGGAGAATGTTATGCTACCATTTGCAGAAGAAAATCTACCTTTTATTTGGACTATCAACAAGATAATGACCCAAAGCAGACAGCGAAGGTAGTAAAAATTTGGTTCCATAATGAGACAATTCGGATTTTGAAGAGGCCAGCCCAATAACCGAACATGAACTCAATAGAAAATCTCTGAGCACACGAAAAATAAATTAGGAAAACTTATTAAGACCCAAAATAAAAATGAATGTTGGAAATACATTTCAATAAGTACATTCCAAAAATTAGTTGATACTATGGCAAAAAGATGTGCAGCAATAATTGCAAATAACGGGTATACACCCAAATATAAATAAATCATGAGTTAATTAAATTTTTAGTTATCATTGTTCATTATTTTTAACAAATTATATATTTAATTTTAGTTTACCTATTTTTTTGCATAATAGATATTTGTAAAAATAAAATATAGTAAATAAATTTTGCTTTGTTTTTGTTTCATTACATTAAAAATATTAGTTTATGGTTAAATTAATTGTATTATAACTAATTAAATAAATTAGATTAATATTAAGTACTTATTTCATACAAAAAGTCAAACTATTCAACAATTACTTATTATTTTGCACACCAATGTGTGTGTATATATATATATATATATATATATATATATATATATATATATATATATATATATATATATATATATATCATTAAACATATATATCATTATATATATATATATATATATATATATATATATATATATATATATATATATATATATATATATATATATATATATATATATATATATATATATATATATATATATATATATATATATATATATATATATATTATATATATATATATTATATCTCGATAAAAATACTCATCTTGAGCAGATGTTAAATGCACCCAGCTACTGTCTTGTAGAAGGCCTCCTAGGCAAAGACTTAAGGGGTAAACAGATTCTATCTGTTGACCAGCCTCGCACCCCTTCTTCATCTATTAGGCTGGCGCAGATGTATTTAAATACATTGTTTCCAGTTTAGGATGTTGAATGCTGGATCTTCTTGACTCAATGCATGGGTTTTGCTTGTGTCTCTGTTTTTATGACTAGGCAACTCATTCTATTATCTCCTAATGAGGGTACAGCTCTAAAACTCATATTTATGGTTCTGAGGCCGGCTGGTAGTCAGGTTTCCCGAACTCTGTGGTAGTTCTTAGAGAGGCTGATTCCATCAACAGCTGAAAAATATCAAAGTATTAACAGTGCCATTTTGCGCATGGATGGTGTCCCTGTTTGTACTTTTGGAGTGCATTGCGGAGGCCACATTTGGAGATCTTTGCTACGGCTTAGGGTTTATTAGTAGTAATAAGGCAATCGCTTAGGCTATTAAACGGTGTTCTGAGTACTATCTATGTCAAGTTCTTCAATCTAATTTAAAAATGAATAAAGTACCAAAAACTATAAAACACAAAAAACCATCATCATCACCAAGTTCTCTAAACCTATCATTCACTAATATTCGCGGTATTCGAAGTAACTTTTCTTCTGTTGAGTCTTATCTCTTGCAAAGTTCACCAGACCTACTTGCTCTTTGTGAGAATAATTTGAGTTCGGCTGTCTCATCTTGTGATCTTAGTGTTGATGGTTATCTTCCTCTAAATCGTAAAGACTCCAATAGTCACATGCTTTGCCTCGGCATTTACATTCAATTCATTTACAAGGCATTTACATTCATTCATTTACAAGAATTTACCCATTTGTCGTGTAACTAGGTTTGAATCCACAGACTATTCTTTCGTGTACTTTCGTTTAGCACCACTTCACTCTATTGCCTTTCTCTTTGTTCTATATCGCTCTCCTTCATCTCAAGACTGCACACTTTTTGACTATATTTCTGATCATATTGACCAAACCCTCTCTCTTTATCCATCAGCTAATGTAGTTGTTGTCGGTGACTTTAATGCTCACCACTCTGAATGGCTTGGCTCTAGTGTCAGTGATTCGGCAGGCATTAAAGCCCACAACTTTTGCCTTTCTCAATCCCTAACTCAAATATTCAACTTTCCAACTCGCTTTCCTGACAACTCGAATCATTTACCTTCTCTACTCGACTTATGTCTTGTTTCTGATCCTAGTCAGTGCTCAGTTTCTCCATATTCACCCTTAGGTTCTTCTGATCACAGTTTGATCTCTCTAAAACTAATATCTCATTCTTCTTCATCACCTGAATCTCTCCTATTATCGAACCTTTTACAACTACAGTAAAGCTGACTGGGATTCTTTCCGTGATTTTCTTTGTAACGGCCCTTGGGTAGAAATCGTTCGTCTTCCTGTCGACAAATGTGCTTCTAACATAACTTCGTGGATTCAGGCTGGATTGGAATCTTTTATTCCCTCTCGACAATTCCAGGTCAAGCCTCACTCTCCTCCATGGTTTTCCTCACACTGTGCTGCTGCGATTGCCAATCGAAACCGTTACTTCCATATTTATCATCAAAACAATTCTCCAGAAAACAGACGTCTGTTTATTACTGTTAGAAACAATTGTAAAAAGGTTTTGTCTAACGCCAAAACCCGCTATTCTCAGGTCATGAAATCTCGTATCTCATCCCAAAAATTAGGCTCTCGTGACTTCAGGAGAATCTTTAATAATATCAATAATAAAGGCAAATCTATAATTCCACCTCTCTTGTTTGGTTCAGACTTTGTCACCTCACCTAAAGACAAAGCCGAATTGTTTCAACAAACAGGTTGATCCATTGCTTGACATTCGTATCACTCCAGCTTCTGTATCTAAAGTGATTTCCAGCCTAGACTCTTCTACAGCTTGTGGCCTGGATAACATACCTGTTATTGTCTAGCAGAAGTGTTCTCCGGAGCTGTCGTCTATACTCTCAAAACTATTCAACAAGTGCTTATCAGAGTCTTGCTTTCCAGCCTGCTGGAAAGTGGCATCTGTTTTTCCTATCTTCAAAAATTCTGGAGAGCGATCTGATTCGTCTAACTACCGTCCCATAAGTCTTCTTCCTATCATAAGCAAGGTTTTTGAATCTTTAATTAACAAACACTTAATCTCTCATCTTGAATCTAATAACTTAATTTCTGACCATCAATATGGATTTCGATCTTCTCGTTCTACAGCTGATTAGCTAACAGTAATAACTGACAGGTTTTATCGTGCATTAGATAAAGGTGGAGAGGTTAAGGCCATCGCACTTGACATTTCAAAAGCTTTTGATAAAGTTTTGCATGCTGGTCTTTTCCATAAGCTTTCTTCTAATGGTGTATCCCGCAACATCTTTAAGATCATTGAATCCTTCCTTTCCAATCATAGCATGAAAGTTGTCCTCGATGGACAACACTCTTCTTCTTATTCTGTAACTTCAGGGGTTCCTCAAGATTCTATCCTTGGCCCTATCCTCTTTTTAATTTACATTAATGATCTTCCAGATATTCTCACATCTAAGGTGGCATTGTTTGCTGATGATACTACCATTTATTCTTGTCGTGATAAGAAACCATCACCCTCTGATTGCTTGGAGGGGGCATTTGAGCTTGAAAAGGATCTCACTTCTGCTACAGCATGGGGCTCATAGTGGCTGGTGAACTTTAATTTAGATAAAACTCAATTTTTTTCAGCCAATCGTTATCGCAATAATTTAGATCTTCCTATATTTATGAACGGTGATGTACTCGATGAGTCACCTACTCTTCATCTTCTAGGATTAACTCTTACTTCCAATCTTTCTTGGAAACCATATATCAAATCAGTTGCAAAATTAGCATCTGCTAAGGTTGCATCTCTTTATCGAGCTCGTCACTTTCTTACTTCGGATTCTATTCTCTATCTCTATAAATCTCAAATCCGGCCTTGTATGGAATACTGTTGCCATATCTGGGGTGGATCTTCTAATGATGTCTTCTCTTTTAGACAAGGTGCAAAAACGCATTGTAAACATTGTCGGACCTGCTTTTGCAGCCAACCTCCAACCATTATCGTAATGTTGCTTCTCTTTCTCTTTTCTACAAATACTATAATGGGCACTGCTCTAAAGAGCTAGCGTCTCTTGTGCCATCTACTATAATTCATTCTCGTGTTACTCGTCATTCAATTAAGTGACATCCTTTTTCTGTGACTGTTCCTAAGTGCTCCAAAAACGCTTATTTGTCTAGTTTTTTTCCTCGAACATCACCTCATTGGAATTCGCTTCCTTCATCTTGCTTTCCTGATTCATATAATTTGCAATCTTTTAAGTCGTCCGTCAATAGTTATCTTGCTCTACAAACTTCATCTTTTCTCTTTCAGTAACTTCCAACTTTAATTAGTGGCTGCTTGCAGCCTTGTTGTTAGAGATTGTTTATAATATATATATATATATATATATATATATATATATATATATATATATATATATATATATATATATATATATATATATATATATATGTATATATATATAGTACTGTGCTCAACTTGTTAATTGGCCTTGTTTGCCAAGGTTCGTGTTTCGGAGTTATAGAGTTGGAAGTGGGTTATAACCACAAGTAGCCTCCTCATCTGTAGTGGCCTTCTTGGCTTCCGGGAAGTGAATTATAAATATATATATATATATATATATATATATATATATATATATATATATATATATATATATATATATATATATATATATATATATATATATTTATATATATATATATATATATATATATATATATATTATATATATATATATATATATATATACATATATATATATATATATATATATATATATATATATATATATATATATATATATATATATATATATATATATTAGGGTATTTCATATTTTTTCAATTTTTGGAATTGAACTCGCAAATCGATTTATAAATTGACCATTTATATGAAAATAAGTTAGAGTAAAAAAATTATATATATATATTCCTTTTTTAGGGTTAGCTCGGTTTTGGGCAAAAATGTTGGGTGTTTTAAACGCCTGGCGGGGACCTTAAGATTTGCCCTACAAAATTTTTTATTCTTAATGATAATATATTTTGGATTGAATATTAATTACATAAAATGAGCATGTTGAAAAATTTAAGAAAATATTTTACAGAATCTTCTGAAATTGGTGAAAATCCAAATTTTTCTTTACTCAAACCTATTTTATAACTCGATGGCGCATTTTATAACTTGGATGCATATCTTAATTTTTTCAACATGCTCCTTTATGTAATTAATATTCAATCCAACATATATCATTATTAAGAATAAAAAATTTCATAGAATAAATTTTAAGGTCCTCCCCAGGTGTTTAAAACACCCTGCTTTATTGCCCAAAATCGAACTAGCGGGGACCCTAAAAATGAAATATGTACTATAGCGGCATAAAGTAAGTATACACCATTGAGTTTTGCATACATTTATTATTTTAAGCAATTAAAAACACTGCAAATTGTTGCAAACACAATTTTTATTTATCAGAATCATCAAAAACAACACTCTGTATCAAGAACATGCAGTTTGATTAATATTTAGTATGGTAACCTCGCGCTTTAATAACATGTTTCATACCGTTTGGCATTGACTCAAACAGGCGAGTAATTGTAACATCATCAATATTGTTCCATGCATCTTGCAAAATTAACCAAAGACTATCCAAGTTAGATGGCCTCTTTCCTTCAATGTTCTTTGCCATAACGCTCCACAAATTTTCAATCGGATTCATGTCCGGGCTCTGAGCAGGCCAATCAAGTACTGCCACCTGATTACGCCAAAGAAAATCTGTGACAGTCTTGGCCTTGTGGCATGGTGCATTGTCATGCTGAAAGAAGAACTAGTTAAGTTGCCCAAACAGTGCATTAGCAGAAAGAAACATTGTGTTTTGTAGTACATCAATGTACTGGTGTTGGTTCATACTTCCAGTACATCGATAAAGGTGCCCAAGCCCATAGCCAGACATATACCCCCAAATCATTAAACTTTTTCCTCCATGCTTGACAGTTGGCGCAATACAGTTTTTACTAAATTTTTCACTAACTCTTCTTCGCACAATTACTCGTTTGGAACTAAGGAACAACTCGAAAGAACTTTCATCACTGAACAGGACATATTTCCTATCATCTACTGTCAAGTCTTTGTGTGCTTTGGCAAATGCCAATCGTCGACGAACGTTTGTAGCTGAAAGCAGTGGCTTCTTTGCAGCCACACATCCACGAAGACCTGCTTTCAGAAGGCGCTGACGTACAGTTCGAGTTGCCAGAGTAACCCCATGTTCTTCAGAAAGTTTTCGACCGAGTTGAGGGGCAGTGAGTCTACGATCCTGCAAGGACATTCGAACTAACACTCTGTCAGTGTGTGGAGTTGTTTTCTTTGGTCTAACAGATCGCCTCTTATCAGCTGTTGAACCAGTTTCGATATGTTTATCTATTATTTTCTTAATACCCATTGGTGTTGCTTTAAGTTCTCTGGCTATTTTTCTTAAACATGCACCTGTTTCTGCCAAGAACACTGCGCGAAGTCTTTCTTCTGTTGTCAGTCGACGATATTTGGGCATACCTTCAAATATAAAAATGAATAATTACACAAAATATATCAGACAAATGGCTAAATATGAATAATGAAAAACCAAAAACATTAATTAATCAGTATTAGCTTAAACTAACAAATTGTAACTAAAAATTCTCTAAAACCCAACATGCATCTCAACAATGGATAATAATAATAATTTATTAATGACTTGGCCTAAAGTCAAATTTGGTCAGAACCATTTTGAAAGTTTTTAGGACAATAAAAAAAAGTTATTTGTTAATTGTTATTAAAAACTTAATTATAATAACAATACTATAACATTGTAAAACAATTACTAACCTTGTCTTCAAAATTTGCACAATTAAACAATACAAAGTTAACTCTTTAAAGTTTAATTTTTAGTACACAACATGAGTCACACTTGCTATTGTAAACAGGAAGTGCAAAGAATATTGATTAAGTAAATTCACAGAATGCAATAATTGCTTCTATTATGTTTCTAAAAATAAGAAATACCACATTAAACTATTATTTTTACGATTTGGGTAGGGTGTATACTTACTTTCTGCCGCAATAGTATATATATTTTTTGCTAAAACTTATTTTCATATAAATGGTAAATTTATAAATCAATTTGCGAGTTGACATTTAAAAACTGATAAAATATGAAACATCCTTATATAATATATACATATATATATATATATATATATATATATATATATATATATATATATATATATATATATATATATATATATATATATATATATATATATATATATACATATATATATATATACATATATATATATATACATATATATATATAAATATGTATATATATATATATATATATATATATATATTATATATATATATATATATATATATATATATATATATATATATATATATATATATATATATATATATATATATATATATATATATATATATATATATATAGAATTAACAAAACTCAACTCAAAAATTTTAGAAAGATTTTTGTATAATAGAACATATAACCATCTAACTATAAATAAAATATTATATAATAATAAATGTAGATTTAAAAAAAATAACTTGGCTGAACATGCAATACTTCAACTAACTAGAAGTATTTCAAATTTGTTTAAAAAACCACAATATGCTGGAGAATAACAATATGGTGGAGAATAACAATATGCTGGAGAATTCCAGAAGGATTAAATCCTTTAGATTTTACTAGATCCATTGCTTTTATTTACATAAACGTTCTTTATAAAGCATCAAATTTAACAACAAATGTTTAGTCATTACGCAAACCTTTTTTTAACTGACAATAATTTATCAATATTATTAGAAAAAAATGAATAGTGATCTCCATTAAACAGATCCTCTTTTATCCAGTTTTAGAAAAAAAAATCTACTTCAGAATATTCCTTTTCTGTTTATTGATAATACTGAAATAAAGAGAGTCAAAGTTAGAAATAATTTAGATGTTTATTTTGATGAAATTCTCATGTGGAAAAATCGAATTAGCAATTTAAACAATAAAATAGCTAGAGGTATAAGAATGATATACAAGTCAAGAAATCTCTTAAGTAAAAATAATTTAATAGAATTTTACTACTCATTTGTTCATTGCCATATTAATTATGCTAATACTGCATGGGGTGGTGTAAACAAAAGTATACTAGAACCTCTTTATCATTAAAAGAAGCTGCATGCCTTATAAACTTCAAAGACCATTTTAATCATACCAATCCTCTCTTACTTAAAATGAATATTCTTAATGTAAACAAGCCTAAGGTTTATAATGTCCTTTGCTTTAAAGATAAATGCAAAACCAACACCTCTCGTTTTTCTTCTTACAATTTATACTCACATAAAGAAAAAAAACAAATACTATCTTTGAAATAAAAAGTTTATCCAACAACCTTTTTTGCACAAAAAACTTTTCTAGATCTTTGTATTTCTTATCAAAGAACTTTTTTATGGAACAAAAAAGTTTCGAAACATTTTAATTTTTCTCAATAATGGAATTACAACACATTTAAAACGTAAACAAATATTTTTATCAACTAATAAAATACTTTTATATTTTTAATTTTTATTAAGTAAAATCTTTCTTACTCGCTTCTAAATATTTATATATATGAATTTTGACATTCCACAAAAAAATATAGATTCAACACTATAAACGTGACAAATGTAATTAAAAAACAAAGCTAAGGGCCTTGTTGTCAATACCCTTAGGGTCTTGACAACAAGACCTTTAGGACTTCTATGAGTTTTTCTTTTTTTTATAAACCTATATTATACTTTTATTAACCTATATAATATATTATTGAATTGATTATAATTTTAAAACGACTAATATTGTACAACATTTAAAGTTTCTTTGATGGCTATTTTTATTCAGTTAAAAATTTAACAATTTATCAAAAAAATTATTTATTTTGTATAAAAATGTTTCATCATTTTACTCAGAAAATGATTCTCAACAAAAAATTCAAAAAATACTTGTAAAAAGTTTATTCAATAAATTAATTAAAAGCAACAAATAAACAATGTCATAACTACTTCATTATATTCTTTATCTCATTCTATTCTGTTCTACTTTAATTATTTAAAAAAAGGTTAAATATTAACCTTTTTAAAGAAAAAAATTTTAAAAACTATAAACTGACAAAAATTTAATCTAACAATGTAACAATTACCGAGTTTTTACATCATGTCTAACCTGCATATTATCTGTAGAAGGAAAAACAAAAGCTTCTAATGTTGTGCTATCTAAACTACATAATACTTAAGAATATAAAAAATACTATTGAGCAAAAAGATGTTTTACAAATCAAATTTCTGCATGCTTTTATGGGATCTTAATTTAAATTAAAAAAAAATATCAGCATAAATAAAAAAGTATACCTTTTGATAGACTTGATAGCTTTAAAAGCTTCATCCATATTACCAATTGCAGATAAATAGCTGTAACTCATCATGGCTGCTTTAGTTACCTGGTCGCCATTCTGCAAATTCACGCATCGTTTTTCTTGCCACACATCTATGCTCTCTATGCTTCTTTGCCACACATCTATGATCTCTATGCTGACCCTGTCATGTAATTGTTTACTAAACTTATTTAAAATTAATCTTTTTAAACAGAAATCAAAATAAAAAAGTGAAAAATATTAACTTGAAAAATTAATAATTTGATAAAAAAAAATCTTGCTTTTAATAACATACTGATTGAATGAAGTAACAAAAAGGCATATCCATCCCCAATAACCCTGTACATAAAAAAAAATATATTATTCAAAATAATCTTTTAAACTTTTTCAAATAATGACAAGTGTAACAACAATAACTTGAAATTAACTTGTTAAAGTACCAATTATTGAGGCATAAAAATGATTAACCTAAATATGGAAAATAATTAGGACATAAAAATAATCAACCTAACTATGGAAAATAATTAGGACATAAAAATGATTGACCTAACTATGGAAAATAATTAGGGCATAAAAATGATTAACCTAACTATGGAAGAGATTAAAAAGTAGAAAATTAAAAATTAGAATAAGTTGTTTTTTAAAAACGCTACATTTATGCATGAATTGAAAAGTAAAAATTATCTTATAATTATAAAATAAACATTTAAAAATGTATGAACTATACATAAAAAAATCTAGTCATAAATCTAAAATAAATGTCATCAACAAAGAATTAGCAGTCAGCAGGTAAACTTTATCATTACCTTCTTGTAAAATGTTAGAGTTAAATAGCTTCAAAATTAAAAAAGTATAGAATAATTATTTTCTACTTTTCTGTTTTAAAAAGTTTCTAATAACATTTGTTTAGAGCATATAAAACTTACTATTATAAATAAAATGACATTTTAATTAACCGGCAGTATTCTAAACTGCTTCGATGAGGTAAATATTATACTTTATGACTAAAAAAAATGCATAAATGGCCCGTTATATGGTGAGTATTATTTTTTGGATAGAGTTTAATAGTTTAATAAAACAAAACAAATAGTTTAACAAAACAAAGACAAAGTACTTAAATATGTAAAAAGATAAAAAAAATTATGGTGTTGTAAGACCCAATTAAAATTAAGTACTAAACTAATGTAGGTGAAACTCCATCTCCAGGGACACAATATACTTTGTATAATATACTTTATAACTACTTGATTTAATTATAAAGTTTTGGACTTAGAATAACCTAGATAATTTAATGAACACATCTGAATCAGTTTTAGGGCCAAATATTGCTTTAAAAACATCTCTAAACATCTCATGGATGAGGTGCCTGCAAAAAAGCATAGTAAATTTTTTTGAAGTTTTTTTTTCAAAAAACAAAAACAAAACAGTTAGTCTGTGTAACTAGATTTCCTGCCCTTTCATCATTTTTTGGTATAATAAGAAGTTTTTCTACCTCTTTTCCCAAAACAATATTGGTAACTTTTTTCTCTGATCCACCAGGTATGGCTGGAAAATGTTTTCCATCAACATAAATAATCAATGGCCTATCCACAAAAAAATTAGCTTTTGAATTGTGAAAAACTAAAAACAGTTCTAGATCCTGCTCCAACAAAAATTACAAACAGATAGTGAAAACTTAGATTAAAACTTTTAAAAACATTTTCAACATCATACACCAGTGGATCTGAAGTTCGAAAAACTGCCGATCTTGCAGGCTTATAAATTTGACTTGAAAATTATTTTTTATTGCAATAAAAAATACAAGTTTATAAACTTGTAGTTTTTATTTCATATTTTTGAATAATATGGCTGATGATTGCTGAAAGGCATGAAACTTTAAGTTCTATTATAAAGTTGTATTTTTTTATTTAAATTACTTTAATATAATTTGATCTATTTTTTTTAAAAAAATATTGATCACTCTTAAACAGACAAGAGCTGTATTTCCAACAGTATATATATATATATATATATATATATATATATATATATATATATATATATATATATATATATATATATATATACATATATATATATATATATATATATATATATATATATATATGTATATATATATATATATATATATATATATATATATAACCCAACTTTAATCTAAGTACTTAATAAAACATATAAAAGTAGTAAAAACTTTTGATAGCATCTGTTAGCTGTTGTTTTGTAGCTAACAAATCATCAAGTAATTCGTAGTTACTTTCTCAGACATAAAATTGAAAGATTGAATTTTATCACTCTCTACTTCCCACACATACAAAACAGGGGCAGTGATATAGTTGCTCTAGTAAAAAAGCAAACCTTTATAAACTAATTTAAAAAAAAATCCAAACAAAAAGTATGAAGACTAAAAATTTCAAAAAAATACAAAAAAAGTACAAAAAATACAAAAAAAGTTTTAAACAAATGTTTCTGATAAGAGCTGGATCTTGAACATCATTGTGATTTTTATTTTTATTATTGTGGATCTTGAATTTTTGCAAATTTGTGAGTCTTAGGGACCTTTTCAATTAATATGCTTGTATGCTCATCTCATGGCACCAGATATCTATGCAAAATATTTTGTGTGCTTGTATGCTGAGCTCATGGCACCAGACACCTATGCAAAATATTTTGTGTGAGAAAAAAATTACACTCATTTTTATTTACAAATAAATTGCTTGTAGTAATAAAGTGATAATAAATTTCTTTTATTTTAGAATTTTTTTTTTTAGAAAAAAAGATTTCATTTTTTTAAAAAAATGAAATCTTTTTGTTAAGAAAACAGAACACTTCTTAATTCAAAATTTTGTAATTGAATCTTAATTTTTCAATATTCAGAGATTTGGCAATTTTGTTTTCAAAATCGTATTTATATATCTGACCTATCGTTGATTGTAAATTTTAAACAACTACAATCATCTTTAATCACTTTATTAATAATATTCATTGGAAAAGATAAGTTTTAGGAAATAGTTCTTTGAGTCATATCCATTTAAGAACAAAAATTGGTAATATTTTTTCTTACATAATTATGTTAATTCTATCACTTGGAATTTAACCAGTTCTATTTTATTTGAAAAGCTTTAAATTATTCATACAAAGATTTTCGTGCTATTTAAAAAAAAAACATCGAAAACATCACCATCCAAAAACAACCATCAAGTTCAAAAGATTTATCATCAAAAAATCATTTACGTTTAATTAGTTAGAGACTCAACTAAACTTTTAAACATTAAACTAAACTTATATTTGCACTATCGTTATTCAATAAGACGCTCAATACTTTATTACATAAAGTATTGAGAGTCTTATTGATTATTTAAGTCTTATGATAATAGTCTTAAATAGCAATTTCATTAAAACAATTATTAATCTTTACTTCAGTTACACTTTTTTTCAACAAGAAAAATTTATTAAATTTTTTCCTAAAACTTATTTCCCAAACAAATCAAAGGGTTTAGTATTATTTTATGCATCTTTAAAATTAGCATGATCTGATTCTAATCATTTGCTCAAATTTTTACTTTATTTTATTCAAATTTTTACTTTATTTTATTCAAATTTTTATTTTATTTTATTTTATTAATATTAACAAAGAACTTAAAACAAAAGCAACAAATTTAGCAAAAAGCAAAACTTGGTTTCACTACTTAAAACAACTAAAATCTATTAAGTAATTCCCTGACTTTGCAACAGTGTTGCATAATATTAAATGACCAACTTTCGTCATCTTTTAGGCAAATTTTATTGAATGGTCTTTTATTTATTTCTGTCTCTGTCATATCAAATGCTCGACACATTTATTTTATTTTTTTTTTTAGAATTTTGAGAACTTAAACCAACACTGACATGAAAATTAAAAATTGAGATTGACTTTGATAGTGAGGTTAATTAAAAGAAAAAAAACAAACAATAACATAGTGAAGTTTTACAATAGGAAAAAAAATCATGGTTTAGTGAGATAAATTAAAGAAAAAAATCAAACAGACTTATAACATGGCGACATCAATTAAATGACAAAAAACAAACTCATAACATGGTGACATTATTAAAAAGAAAAAATAAACTCATAACTTTTAAACATTTTAAAAATCAATAATGTCTGAACCTGGTTTAGATAAATATGAATTAAACTAACAAGTCAGGACTTCATGTGCCAGCATAAATAAGGCAAATTCAGTTTTTTAAAGCTAATGTTTGAGACTATCAAGCAAAAAAGAAAAGCAAAAGAAACTATTTATTGCTTTACTACCAAAAAAAAATCAAGATGAATGAAGAAAAAGAATGGAAAACAGTCAAAAATGGTCAAAAACTGCATGACCTAATTTATCGACGACCTCTTGATTGTTAGCTTTTAATTCATCTTTGATCAATGACCAATGGCTTAATCTGGTCTCTTCAAAGTAAAACTAAAAGTTGCAAGAACAATACCTCTGTAAAATAAACAATAAAAATTGCCTAAATATATGAACAAAAAGTTCCTATTTAGCTTAAAAAACAATGTTTTTTTTAAAGAACTTTTATAAATATTTAACATTGAGTTATGATACAACACTATTTTTTAATTTTTTGCAAACAAATAAATATATCTTTTACATTAGTTTTTATTTCCTACTAAATAGTGTATTTTTTAATCTTTTACAAACATGCAGATCCAAGTAACTTGTGAAACAAAAAACTTGTAAATTTAGATTTAGAACAAATTGCAGACATTCTGAAAATTAAATGCTAGGATAAAAATTTCATGCTAGGATAAAAATATAATTCAAACATTTACACACATTTTGAGACAAAACATAAAAAAATAAAATCATATGTTTACGCACATTCTGAGACAAGATAGCAACTTTTGTACCATTGCAATTGATTTTATTCAGTTTATTAGTTTTGAAATACAATCTTCCAAGTGCTTGGCGACACTTACTTGGCGAGCTTCCCTAAAAACTGTTTTAAAATAAAAATATGCTGCATAAATATGCTAATGTTAATTATCATATTAAAACTTACCTCCGTGATAAATCATATATTTTAGGTACACCCCTATTTGTTGCAACTACCATATGAGATCCACATATATCCAAATCAAAAGGGTCACCTTTTTCCAGAAACGTAAGTTCTTGTTTTACTGTGCCCTAGTTAAAGAAACATGAAAGTATAATGAAATAATTTGAAAGGACTTAAAGCAGCTTGAGTATAACACTACCTGAAAATGTTCATTACCTGAAAATGTTCACTAAATAAAAATGATCACTACTTGAAATGTTCACTACCTAAAAACGCTCGCTACCTAAAAATGTTCACTATATGAAAATTTTTACTACCTAAAAAAGTTCACAACCTGAAAATGTACATACACTGCAACTTTGTGGGTATCACAAGTAAAACTTCCTATCAAAAAATAGAATTACATAAGAGAAAGAAAATTACTATTATTAAAGCATTAAAATTTGTATCGGGGAGGATGTAATAATAGGATAAAACATATGCCAATAAGACAATATTTAAAAAGTACCTGCAGATCTAATAAAAGATTTATTTTCAGGTATCTCATAAATTGCAAATTTTTTGCCATTCCATATTGCAGCATGATTCTTAAAATAATTCCATAAAAACAAAATGATTGCATTTAAATTTTTTAAAGTAAAATTTAAATTAGGATACATGAAATTTAAGGAAGAAAACTACATAAATAAAAAATCAAATATTTTGATTTTGCTATTACTAAAAAAGACTTTCACTAATGGTTCTTGTAAATCTATGTTTTAAAAGTAACAAAACACTTACATTTCCACGGAAACTATAACTCATGGTAGCTTTGTTTAGTATTGTAACCGAAGATACACAGTTGACAGCTGTTAGCCCCAGACTGGCACCCCACTAGAAAGTAGAAGTAAGTTTGTTAATAATGTATAATGGACTGGGGTTAGTTAAGAGACTTTTACATTTTCACAATTTTAAAAAGAAAAACAATTGTTGATTTTTTAACTGTCATTTTTAAATGTTTTTGTAAAATTTTTGAAATATTGTTATTTAGCATATGTTTTTTGTATACAAAACTTTAAGCACGATTTTGAGTTTTCACAACTATCTGCCTCTAGATAAATGGCCAACCACTTTAACCATTTTAACAACTTTCTACTGCTTTGAATGATTCTCATACAAATCTCATGTACATAAATATTTATACATGTTTTTTTATAAAAGTCATTGAAAAACGCAATTTTTATTTTATTTTAACATTAAAACTTAGCATTTTAAAATTAACAGTATATATATAACAACTACAAAATAAAAAGCAAAGTAAACACTGATTTGCAAGTTGAATGAGAGAATTGAGCATTCATTCAATACTTGTAAAACTAAATTTATAAAAATTTTTTAAAATAAAAGGTTGGAATATATTTACTTCGAGATGAGTAACACTCCCAACAACATCAGATAAAACCCATAACTGATCATCATTTTTTAATGAGTTGTACTTCCATAGAGCAACATGCCCTTGGTCTGTGCCACCAGCTAAAGTTACTATAAAAACAGAGATATATTCAAATATAGTTAAACTTCATACTGCTATTTTAGATTACTTTATACATTTTTTTTGAAGTACATATATATATATATATATATATATATATATATATATATATATATATATATATATATATATATATATATATATATATATATATATGTATATGCATATATAAAATCTATTAATTATTTTTTAATTTTTGTTGTTGTTGTGAGGACCTTCATCTCTAAAACTCAAGCCTTGACAAATATTGAACCAGGATAAGCACGGTACTACCAGGGGCATGTGCAATCTTTGTCGAAAATAAACCCTATCCTTTAAACTACAAAAGACAGGTTTCTTTTCAACATATATTTCAACTCCACCTCTTATTTAACACCTTCGCCTATTCTATTGTATATAGAATATCCCTCTAAATTTACTATTGACAAAGTTGTAAACCATTTTTTCATTATTGCAACTATTTTGAAATTTTTAAAACCACAAAAGTTTAAATTGTCTAACTTTATTATCAAGGATGAGGCATTTGACTATATTAAAAAATAATACAATTAATAAAATTAAATAAATAAAAAGATGACAAAACAAAATTAGGATGATGACAAAATACACTAAAAAGATGACAAAGTACATTAAAAAATAACAAAATAAATTAAAGGATGACATATTTACTTTAATTTGTTTATTAATTGCCTTTAACTATGAATTTGACAATAATACATGGATTACATATCTTAAGGTAGCATTGAGTTGTCTTTCACTGTTCAATTGAATTTTTTTTCTTAATTCATAATTTTCCATTCTTTCAGTGCCAGTTAGATAAGGAGAAATAAAACCACTTTTTCAACTTGGTTTTTTTATCACCTAATAGCTTTGCTTTTGATAGTATTTGATTTCAGCCTACCTCTCTGCCTAAGAGGCTCACGAACTCCATTTAGGCACTACCACACTGATGTTGGTTTAGAAAATGCGCAAAGAGAACTTATTTTGATTGTATTTGTAAATACAAATTGAAAAAAAAAAATCATACTGAATTAAATTAAAATTTTAAAATCATTAGAGAAAAAAAAAAAATTTAAACGCATTTAAAAGAATTGTTACGAAACAAATAACTTATAATTATTGATCTTTTTTAAAGTTTTTAGTTTACGGTAAGGCTTTAAATAAAATAATAAATTATTTATAATGATACTTTAAAATAAACGCATTTCGTGTAAATTTTTTTATAGTAAGTATGATAAATTTTTTTATGATAAATTTAAACGTTTAAAACTATTTTTCCATGTGTTTTTAAAAATCTTTTAAAATATTATTTTTATAAGTTACTTTAAATTATGAATAAGTTAAATTAAATCTTCCAATGATTTAATTGCTTTATTTTTTTTTTGTTAATATTTTTACAAAAAACTATTCAAAAGTTTTTGTTAAACTTGACATACTAATCAGAGCATGAAATGATTAAATATTACAATTTTAAAAAGACTACGTTATTTTTTTAAACAATTTTTTTTTTGCGCAACTTTTTTAAAAAAATTTTTATACAACCTTAAAATATCATACTTTTTTGTTTTCAATAATTTAATTTAAATAATAATAAAGTATTTATTTTGTAGAATTTCATTCCTGTCTGTCAAAATGTCAGATTACTTTGTTAATTGATTAGACAATCTGAGGTTTTAGCCAAACAATGTTCGATGTCCGACCGTCAAATTGAGCCCTGAAATATATATATATATATATATATATATATATATATATATATATATATATATATATATATATATATATAATTTTTTTTTTTTTTGAAAGTCAAAATGTGAAAAAGTTTAATCGTTATCATTATGTATTAGTAGTAGTTGAAAATTTCAACCTTCCAAATCAACTCTAAGGTAAAGAAGGTGGTTTTAGGCAATTTCTATATAATAAAATATTATATTTCGAATTTATCTTTTTATAATAACATTTTTTATATCAGGAGAATTTAGCAAACACATTTTGTTAAATTTAAATGTTTTATTAAAATTATTTATATAACTATTTTTTACTTATTTACATATTTTTATTTATAATACATAACAAAAAGCATTAAAAAATAATATAATAAATAACTTTAATAATACGTTAGAAAAAAAAAAAAAAAGATTTGTTTGCTAATTCTCCTAACATTAAAATTTAAATTAAAAGATTGCTCGCGGACAAATGAAAGTTTAACTTAATAAGTAAATTTTCATTTCATTAAAATTTATTTTTCAATTGTTTAAGAGACTTTTTTCAAATAATTTGTTAAGTTTAGATAATTATAATAAAAAGCAACACGTGTATGCTGTGTATGATACGCACTTTTTTTGCTTAGCAAAAAAAATATTTTTTAATAGATTTATTTGCTGTTACAAAACAAATACTGTATTGTAAGCTACATTTTATACTATAAATTTATAAATATGAATAAATTTATAAACTGTACTGTTAGCTATATTTTCAGACAATGGTTTCAGGAAAAAAATGCCAGAATGCAATACTAGAACCAGCTGAAGATTTGAGAAAGGCTTCAAGAAAGCGTAGACAGTTTAATTTATTAGGCTTTCTTCTGCAAAGCTCTGCTCCACTTCCGACTTCCAATGACTGGAGAAATGCTCAGAAGGTTTTACTGGGTCAACATTAGAAAAGAAACTAGGTAACATCTGAAAGATTTCTGAGTTTTATCTGTTTATTTGTACATAACTATTTGATATTTTTTTAGCACTACCAAGATGAACTGTAAAGTTGTGCTCTTGCTTCTAGAAAAACATGTAAAGAGAATTGGCAACAATCAGAGGTCTTTGCATTTTAAGAGAACTAGTAAGCTGGATTCAACTACAATTTCATACTCACAGAGCAGCAAATCTGAAATAAAATTACCAACACGGTCAATGAGTACCAATCCGTAAAAAAACTCAAGACTCTAAGTCTACCAGAAAGAACCAAATGCAAGAAATTAAACAACTTTCTATATGAAAGCAACTTCTTACTCCCAAATCATAAAGCCAATATTTTTAAGTTGATAAAGAGCAATCCAATGAGGAACAAAGAGTCTTGAAAAGAGGAGATTATTGAGTACCAATCCTTAAAAAGACTAAAGACTCTAAGTCTACCAGAAGGAAGCAACTGCAAGAAAGTAAACAACTTTCTAAATGAAAGCAACTTCTTATTCCCAATTCATAAGACCAACATCTTTAACTTGATAAAGAGTGATCCAATGTGAAACAAAGAGGCTCGAAAAGAGGACATTAAATTCCTAAAGCAATGCCTCAAAAGACACATGGTCA
This sequence comes from Hydra vulgaris, assembly GCF_038396675.1. Taxonomy (NCBI): domain Eukaryota; kingdom Metazoa; phylum Cnidaria; class Hydrozoa; order Anthoathecata; family Hydridae; genus Hydra; species Hydra vulgaris. The sequence continues at coordinate 56,901,855 of NC_088927.1, read as the reverse complement.
ATATGGCGGGTATTGATAACGCATTTCAAAAAAATGCGTGTACGATAAAATACAGCACACTTGGTATATAGCTTCCCAGCTTGTGGTTTTGTCTCTTGCTGACAGGGATCTAGATGCCGACTTCAAGAATAACATCCTTAACAAATTGCTGTATTTTGCTGTTCCAGAAAAAAAAATTTATGGTACTTGAGAAACCTGGAATTCAGCCAGTCGTTGTTCCAATGTCATCTCTTGATGATTTTGTCACGGAGCAAAGTTATCTTTTCTTTTTTCTCTTAGAAATCACTAAGGAAGAGCTTTTAATGTGAAAAAAGAAACATTTTGCAAGCAGCTATACAGAAAAGTATAGCTGCTTGCGAAAGTGAGAGAGCCACTAAATCATTTGTCAAGTTCTCTGCTTGCGCAAACCAGCTTGCAGTGGTAAATGATCGGGTAGAATGTTACATAAAGCTGATCTGAGACTTTATTGGAAGGACAAATAATGAGGATAGACTTCAGGATATTCTTCAGGCAATTACAAAACATTTTTATACAGGTCTGTAGCATGTAAATTGTTAGGGGGAGGAAGTCATTTCTGAAAAGTTAGGTAATTTAGAATAGCAAACACATATCATGCTGATCTTTAATAACAAAAAAAAGAAGTCAATTGCACTTAACAATTTACACCTAACAACCCCTTCCCTCAACCAATGTACGTGCATGTTATACAATAATGTAAACGTAAAACTGTTTTAAGTATTTCCATATCATTTTATTTAATAAACTAAACTATTAATTTTAAATACTAAGAATTTTAGAGTTTTGATTTAGGGATGGCTAAAATTCCGTACATTTTCAATGCCGGAATTTCGGGATTAGAAAAGTTGCCCTCGGGAAATCCTGGGATATCCCGGGATTGAATAGAAACAAACACAATTGTAGAAAGAGAAGTATAAGAAAAACTAATATTTTAAGTACTCGTAAGTATAGAACTACTATGTATCTACAACTTTATTTATTCAAAAAAAATAGAGTAATACGTTTTAAGTATTTATCAAATACTTAAAAGTGATTAATTTAGTTATGGTATTAATAAAGTACTTAATTCATTAATGAACCTAAGTAGTTTAAATTATAAAACAATAACTTAAAATGATAACACAGTATAAATAAAAATAATAACTAAAAATAATATGAACATGCATGAATATAAATGAGTTATATTTATTTTTGAAAGTACTACCCTAAAAAATCAAAGTGTCAATCATTTCATCGCTTAATCCTATTTGATTTTTTGAACATAAAAACAGAGAATGCTCTTTCAGACTCCTTAATTGATGGCCATATAGATAATATATAATGATATTTTTTTTTTAAAGGTGTTCACATCTTAAGCTACTACTTTCAAATAACAGTATTTTTTTTTGAATTTCAATAGTTATTTTTTACTTTATAGTTTGTGCTTGTATTGCTGTCAAACTTTATTCCATCATTTCATTTAAGTTGATCATTTTCACTGTTTTGACATTATTCTACTTAAGTATGCTGCTGTTATTACATCTGCCGAGTTTAAACACTTTATCAGGTTTATCATAACTTTTTTTATTTTAGGTTTTTGTATTTGATAGAAAAACTTCTGGGATCTTTTATGAAGTAACCTGGTCATGAAGATAAACTAAGCTTCTTAACGCTGTTTTACACTATTAAATTCGGTGACTCAAAGCATCATACAATTGTTTTCTTATTTTAAATTGTTGTTCTTTTATTTTTGTCAACATAAAATTTTATGCATTGTCAGAAGCAGGGATGCGGAATGCCAAAAGGACTCCGGTTTTACATCTCTACTTTTTCCAAGTCTGTAATGTCCAGAAGCTCAAGACATGTTTAATGACTTATGATCTGGTATAAGAAATAAATTCATGAGTTTTATTACTTGAAACTTATTGTTTTTAAGCCCGGAGTCCTGGAGTCCTGGTGTCCTTGCCGCCATTATACTTAAGGACTCCGGGTTCAAAAAATGATTGTTCCTCTAACCTTAAAGTCTTAATTTTTTTCCTGTTAGTAGTCCATAAACTTATTTATATTTTTAGAGCTCCTGGATACCAAAAATACGGATAAAGTAATCTTTTTGTGACTTTCAAATCCGGAGTCCATTTTGGGACTCCGCATCCCTAATCAGAAGAAATTAAATTTGCGTCTTGTTGACAAAATACTAAAACAGTTGTTTTATTGGAAGTAAAAGTACTACTAAATCAGATATCATTCTATATTCTTTCTCGTTCACCTTTATTGAATCATCAATGTTAGAATCCACTTCTAAATCGAGAAGTGCCTTTTTAACACAATAACTTTTTTAATTTTAAATTCACTAATTTCTCCATCATAAGTAACGAGCTGCGCCATCGGGTTTTGCAATCTATGATTAAATGAATGATCTTTCTAAACTTAATTTTTACGTACTTTTGTAAATAACTTTCATTTTTGTTTGGGGACCTCTTAAACATTTTTACTATTTTCCTGACATTTTTGTTATAACCAATAATTTAGTTAACCAATAATTTAGTGCCTAATTTTAACTTCAGATGTTTCATTAACTGTCAATGAATCATTTGAATCTCGAATATAATCTTCCTCTTCAAAAACAATTTCTGCTTAAAATAACGATAGCTAAAGTTTATATAATAAATGAATTTAGATAACTTCATTATTTAAACAGACGTTAAGTAAACTTTTGTAGTTTAATAAACCTTCTGTATTTTGATAACTTCATTAACTAAACTGATGTTAAACTTATGTAAACCACATTTGTAATTAAATTGAGTGGATATAAAAATGAAATTAAAATCACGCAAACATTGGAATTAGAATGAATTAGAAAATTTAAAATAAATAGGTATTTCTTCTATCAAAAATGTTTGATCTTCCAATTTGCAAGTGCTAAACTCCATTAATTTTTGATATTATATTAGTTTTAATATTATACTATATATACATTTTTTATGTTTAATCGTACAAAATCTGTACAATTAAATATATAAAAAATGTATACATAGTATAATATTGCAGATAAGCAATAATGTTTTTAGCTTGCATTTTTAATAAAATAAAGAAAGAGGGCGAATAAAAAGAAAACATTGCAAAGGGGATAAAAAGCTACAAAACCAAGTCGCTACCATTCCAAAGCCTATATTTACATTTTATGACGTAAAAATTTCTCAATTAAAATTAAGCTTAAACTTCTTGTATTTTTTTTTATGACGATCCCAAAATCCCGGGAAATTTCAAAGACTAATCCCAGAATTTTGGGACGAACAATTTGTACAAAATCCCGGAAGTTTGGAATTCCAGGATTGCCATCCCTACTTGGATTATTTAATTATTTTACAAAATAACTTGTCTTTTTAAGTTTATTTATTATTGTCTAGGTTGTCTATAAAAACAGAGAGCAAGTATCCAAGAAAGTTACAAAGAAGTACCTGCAGAAAATACAATAAGTATCACAACTGTCATCACATTTTTGTTGCCTTTCAACTCTATTTAGAGCTGTTATATGAAATAAAATTGTCACACAAAATCTGTATCTTCCTTATTCTATTAGATATATTTTAAATGGAAATAAGTATTTTGTGAGTGTTTTAAATTTAGAACTATCTATATTGGAAACTTTAAAATATGATATTTGGGAAAAATTCTTTTATATAGAAATTGTTTAAAACCACCTTTTTTACCTTAAAGTTTGGAAGGCTGAAATGGTCAATACAAGCTACTTAAACATAATGAAAATGATTGAACTTTTCCACATTTTGAAAAAAAAATTTTTTTGAGACACCCTATATATATATATATATATATATATATATATATATATATATATATATATATATATATATATATATATATATATATATATATATATATATATATATATATATATATATATATATATATATATATATATATATATATATATATATATATATATATATATATATTTATTATATATATATACATATTTATTATATATATACATATATAATAAATTTATGGGTCATTCTCCTGAAAAGTAAAATTTTTAATAGTTAATTTTATAAAAATTAAATATTAAATTTTTTAAACCAAACTTTTCGTGGTTATAGCTTTGAGTATATGTAATCATTTGAAAGTTATTCACACAACTCGTCAAATGTCAGTTTACTAAAAAAAAATATAAAACTTATAGCATAACCCACAGACGTGACGTAACTTTACCACAGATGTGACGTTAAGAGTAATATCACTTATGTTGTAACAGCTATAAGTGTTGTTAAAGTAATTTTCAAAAATAATAATCATCTGTTATCAATAGTTTTTATTAGCTAACATGAAATAGTATATGGTACAAGTTTTGTAAGTGTATTTTGTACGTATATTAGCAAATGTTTTTGAATGGTAAATCTTGTGGAAAACTGTATTGCCCCCTGTTGTTGAGGTTTGGCTGGCACAATATAAACACTGCATCGCCTTTATCGGTGACAGAGATGTCATCTTTCTCCGGAAACGTGAAAAATTCCTGGCCATATCTTCCCAAAAAATTTATGACAAACTCATTTCCATCTGCAACTAAGGCTTGAATTAACCCAACAGAGTATTTAACAATTTTTTAGGAAGTTTGAAACTTCACAATCACAAAGTCATTCATTTTAATAGACAAGCTGTCCTCCTCACTATCGCCGTAAACACTGTGATAACTTAGTCTTGTCTTTTTCTTTTTACATTTACTTGGACCTTGGTTTTCTTGTGATATATTCTTTGGATATTGTTCCTTCAGCAAGTGCTTTCTTTCTTTTCAAGGATCGTTGACCTGGTAAAATATGTTAAGGAATTTTTTAAAACAGAAGCAAATAAAAATACTTATAAAAAAAAAATTAAATAACAGTTTAATAAAGTTTTTGATGCACAACTTATTTCAATATTTTATGAAAATACAAGGCTCGCTGAAAAACTAAATATTAATGTTCAAACATTCTTGATGGCTAAGTACCTATAACATTTAAGCAATTCAAAAGTTTGCAATATTCAATATGAGCCAATATAAATTTATACATAAAAATGATACGAGGATGAAGATCTGTCAAAGATTCAGTAGGGATTAGTACTTCTCCAATACAATAGTGATTGCATTTTGTACCATTGTCATATTCAGTGCATGTCAGCCTTCTCATATACAAAGTTTCTTTTTTAGTGAAACTCCAAAACACCTCATGAACTTGTAAAGTTTCCTTGAAAGTTGTTAGGTTTTTGGGTACACATTTCTCATAGAGATTGAAATATGTTTTTTTAATAGTATAGATGGTTATACTTAGACACTTTTCTTTTATTTCTTCAACCAAACAAATAATATCAGGAATATCGTTCCCTTGTCCTATTATGCCGTTCTTTTGATACATCTGCCTATTTCATCAGGGGCACCTTTTCCGTGCCCCTTTTCTGTGAAATGCCATCACATTGTTTTAGCTCCAAACTCTTTTCGAAAAAAAGTACCTAGCAAATAAAACATGGACTTGTTTCGGTACTGTTGAGAAGTACTATCGCTAAGAAAATGAACTGTTTCAATGATAGGCAGCTTTTCTTTCAAGTCATTAATAACAGGCTTTAAATGTGCACAGATTCAAATGTGCACAGATCAAACAAAGTCGTGTTGCCAGTTATCTGAAAATGTACAGTAAGATTTGGCCTTTATTTTGTTTTCAGAAATACTGTAATAGTACGCCACAACTGTATGGATTGACACTTGGTTTCTTGATCCACCAAAATGGACCGATTGAATTTCTTTTGAGTATTTGCAATCGTAATTTTCTGAAAAAGCACAATGAATGAAAATATCCCTTGGCCCCAAGTTATTTTTTATTTCTGATGTAGCTTTGTACTGGTGTTTTATATTGCATTTTAATTTACAAAATGTGCTATTTGATGTTGAATTGAACTCGTTTTTTTGTTTAAAGTCAATATACAAATTTAACATTGTATCATTCAATAGTCTTTTCTGTTTTTTCAGTTTGTTTCTTGTTATTGTTTCTAAAAAGTTTTGTACTTAAATCTTAAGTTTTCGTTGTTTCAGTATATTTGAGAGTTGAAAACAAAATGCTCAAAGGAAGTAAAAAAAAGCAAGCTTTTCTTTACTTCCTTTGAGCATTTTGTGCCACTAGTCATTTTTTTAACCACCTTTCGAGGAGTATTATCTTTTGCAGACTGTAGTCTGTAGAATTTTTGTTTGTATTTATCACCTCTTAAACAATTTGTTTTTTTCTACTAAATTTTGGATTTTTTTGTTTAACCTATCTCTATACACTCTACGAACTTTTAGCCCGCTGCTATTTCTGGAACTAGATTCTTGACTGGGACCAGGAAGTACATTAAAGTCTAGTTCATTGTCGGTAGGAATATTTACAATTGGACTTTCAAGTGGTGTTGACAAATATTCAATTAGTTGTTGTCTTTTCTTTTTCATTTCTCGACTTCTTTTGGTCCTTTACTTCCAACCTTTTCTTACTGATCTTTTATCGCTTTCTGAAAGTTCATGAATTTTCTTCCGTGTTGCTTTTTTTCTTTCTGTCTTTTTGTTTTTGTTCTTTTATACTTTTCTGGGTTTTCAGCTTTCATCTTCTTCCTCGCCTTTCTCATACTTAGTTTTTTCAAATCTCTAGTTTTTTCTATCTTTACCATCTTTGTAATCTATCAGGCTAGAAACATTTATCTTTTCTCTAATAATTAATGAGCAAAGTTTTAAAATATTAAAAATAGTATAAATAGACATTAAAAAATCCATATACAAGTAAAATTGTTATTTGTTGTCACGTCTGTTCCACTGGTGTCACGTCTGTTGCTTCCTGTATTCCACAGACGTGACAGATTAAAAGAAAAAGCCTAAAAGGGGTGCTATGTTTTGAGGCTAGGACTCCATTCTCCTTGGAGTAAACATGTCCAGGTAATAGCTAGTAATTAAAATTATTGCTTATAAAAAAATAAATTTATATACTCTATAAATATTTACCACAGATGTGACACACTCACACTAACAAAATCAACTTTTAAAGCTATTGAAGCTTATTAACACAAAACAACTCCACCAAACCTTCCTTCAATTTTACTCATTAATAAAAATGTCTAATATTTCAGCTAGGGCAGTAACAGAGAGCACTACTGCTATATCCTACAGCTTTTTTTTGATGCTAACAACTCTATCTACAAACGTAACACTTGAGCTGGTGACACGAGCTTCAATCACATAAAAGTTACTTTGAAAATATTATATAACGGGTGATGCTGAAGTTATCGGACAAATCCTAATTTCATTATTTGAGCATAAAAATTAGTTTTTGTGGTTTTATGCGTAGGCATAAACGTTCTATAAAATATAAACTTTATTATTTGAAACACAATTATTTAAAATGAGGTTAAATGCAGCTGAACGAGAATTTTTTCAAAAGCGACTAAAAATGTTTTTTGTAAATAAACCTAATATAAAAAAAAAAAAAAAAAGTGTAAATCCTTTTGAAAAGGAAGGATATGCTCGAAGTACAATATATGATAACCTAAAATGACTTGAAACTGTTCAATCGTTTTCTGATAGAAAGCACCCTGGTCGTCCGACATCCTAGACTAATAAGAGAAAAGAAAGCCGAATTAGCGAGACTTGTCAACAATCGAAAAGGAGTCAGTCAGAGAAAAATAGGTATTAAATTCGGTGTAAATCAATCAACAATTGGTCGTCAGTTAAAAAAAATGAATATTAAATATAGAAAACGTGAAAAGACTCCAAAATACACTAAAGAACAACAAATAAAGGCAAAGAAAAGAAGCAGGAAACTAGTTAACCAACTCTATAACACAAAATCGCTTCTAGTCATCGATGACGAAAAATACTTTTGTTTTGCAGGGGACAACATGCCTGGAAATTCTGGATACTACACAAGCAACAAAAAGACATGCCCAGAATATGTTCGTTTTATAGGAAAAGAGAAATTTCCAAAAAAGTTAATAATGTGGATAGCCATATCTGAGCGTGGTATGTACGAGCTATTGTTTCGCACTTCCAAGGCTGTAGCGATCAATTCATCAATCTATATTATTGAATATTTAGAAAAACGACTTCTTCCATTTATTCACAAGTATCATGGAGACTTTAACTATTTATTTTGGTCAGATTTAGCAAGTTCTCATTATTTTAAAGATTCTCTAAATTGGATGGATCAATATGTCTATTACGTTGATAAAGAATCCAATCCCCCAAATGTGCCTCAAGCACGACCAATTGAAAATTTTTGGGCACATTTGGCACAGAAGGTTTACGAGGGAGATTGGCAAGCTTCAACAGAGCAAGTTTTGATTGATCGCATTAAACTAAAACTACAAGAAATTGATTTAAACTTTTTACAGTTGCATATTAAAGGCGTCAGAGCAAAATTGAGATCCATTGTAGATGGTGGTGTTTTTTTCATATAAAAAATAATATATTTTTATTAAAAGATAAATGCTTTATTTAAAAAAAATATAATAGTAGTTTGTTTTTTTATTTATAAATAAGTTATTGACGCTTTTATTTTGTCCGATAACTTCCGCATCACCCGTTATATACCTACTAATAAATATTAATTTTATGAAAGATATTTTGTCAAAAAAAAAATTTTTAAAAATTTTTCCGAGCACAAGCTGCTATTGAAGAAGACCTAAATTTCTATCCAGACCAGCAAACATACAGGTAAGAATATCAATTATAACGTAGCCTTTTTGTAAATTTCTCTATATTAATCAAATTGTTAGTAATCAAACTGCTTTTCTGAAATTTTTCAGCAGCAATCTTGGTACTTTGCCCCAAAGGTTGCTGTGTAAATTCTGGGAGATCCAGATTTTGAAGAGACAAGCTGTTCTAGACAAGCTGTTTACCTTTGAGGTACCAGATATCAACACTATTTCCAATGGTTAACCTGATGCTGTCCTAGTTTTACCTACCTCTGAGGTAACAGAGTTGATTACAGAGGAAAGTTGGGCTCTGTTCATTGTTCTAGGCATACAGGACGAAATTCCTACCTGGAAAACAGATTTAGCTGCTGGAAAGCTGGAGAAAAATGATTCCTATGTATCATTTTGCGAGTTTGTTAAATCTTCAAATGTTACAAATGACTCAGCAGAGCGGAATATCAATCTAATACAAAGATATATCAGATAATCAGCGCATTAAAGGAGGACAAAAGGCAAGATATACTGCTAGTTGTCAGAGAGCACAGGGCGTTAGTATCATTAGAAGCTGACCAAAGTGAACTGGCAAAATTGTAAAAAGTCTGTTATAGTAACAATATTTAATTTTAAACTAAAAAATACCTTTCCTAACTTATATTTTTTTTCAAAAAGAATATTTATTTTCAGAAAAAAACAATTATTTCTCGTATTTGCATAAAAACCTAAAATCATCTTCCAGCACTAAATATGGTCCAAGAGAGGTCAAATTTGGTTTATAAAATTATTTTTATGTATCGAACAGGTATTTATACCGCGACCTTTCATTTCTGAAAATCGCGATATTTTGGCATAGCCTACTATCCAGCCATTGTCGAAATGACCAAAAGAAATACTAAAGTCTTTAAAAATTCTTGAGGAACTTGATTTAGAAGATCATTAACTGACTTTAGTTAAGGCACTCAAAAAGTGGGTTCAATCATTTGAACTCGTTGCCTTGACTTTTTTCTGCTTCAAGGCTCTTCCATGTGTCAACAATGTCTGCAGAATATGATACAGAATGGGACAGCTCAAAAGACAAAAGATGTGTTTTTGTTCATGTTGTGTTCTCCATCTCCTTTTAGTGATAAAGAAAAACTTAGTCAGCAAGAAAAATGAAAAGTCTTAGCAAATCTCTACATAAATGATGTAAAAGAAGTGGAGTTGATTGAAGTAATCCGTCAATGTTCTGAGGCAATCAAATATTTTTGATTGCCTTGCATCTAGTGTCTTTTATTTTGTAAGGTGCTTCAAAAATTTTTAAGAAGTTTCAAATTTTAAAGGAGTAGAATAAGTCACTGACAAAAGAATTTAGTTAAAAAACTTGTTATATCAGTTGATTTATATAAAAGATAGGTAGGTAGTTTCCTTATTAAACACGGCCCTTCCTAAAACCAAGATACAATACATTTTAAAAAGGACCTTGCTAGACCATCGCACAAGACAGACTTGACAGTTACATTTATGTTTTTTCTTGTATAGAAAACCATTTTTTATTTTTTGTTTCTCAAAAAATAAAAAATGGTTCAAAAACAGAAACTCAATGGTTCAACTCAAAAACAGAAACTTTTGGGTAATCAGTTACTGAATCAGGATTGGTTTCACGACAATACATATCAACAATAAAAAAATTAAAACAGCCAAAGCAAGCTAATATTGGCCACAATTGTTTAGTGAAATATTTAAAATTTTTAAAACTTGCCCTGCATCTTCGGGAATTCCACAACTAGATTTTGTAATATTTCAAGAAGTTCATTAACTAATTTGCTATTCCATTTATTTCGAATAGGAAAGTTATAAAGTTGTAGATTAAGTATATTAAATTTTAAGAATTATCAAGATAATCGCTCTCTGTATCACTTGAATGTTTTTTTTTTTGAAAAATACAATTCTGCATCAGACTCTGCAATGTCGGAAACTTTCGAGTAGTAAGAACTTGATTCATGATGTTGTATATCAAGTTTATATATATATATATATATATATATATATATATATATATATATATATATATATATATATATATATATATATATATATATATATATATATATATATATATATATATGTATATATATTTATGTATAGTATATCATATACTCAGATTATTTCTTTCAATATCTTTTTAGATTATTATTTTTTTTTTTTTAGATTATTTGTTTTAATATTTGTATCAATTTCAATATCTGCATCAATATTAACGCGGTTCTCAAATAATAGATTACAACAGCAAGAATTTCACTGTGTCACGAAATAACTTTTAATTCGAACCTCTTTTCCCGAGAAAAACCTTTTGGGGTATGATAATACAAGTATGTAGGAGTACAATAGCGTTTGTTTTGAAACCTTTCATAATCGTCGGTTAAAGAAAAATTGATTTGAAATTTTTGATTTTAATGCTCTGAACAGTTACATTTTTTATTGAAAAAATGTGAAACTTAATTTAACATATTTATTCTATAAATAAACAGTATAAATCAAGCAAAAAAAGATTATTCTTATAAATATAGTTCTTAAAAATTGATTTTTTTTTTTTTTTTTTTTTTTTTTTTTTTTTTAAAGTTATAAGTTTGCCGTTAAAAATAATTACAACTCTCGTATTGGTAAAATATACACATGGCGGGGGCAAGAAGAAGACAAAATAGTCTCATCGCCAAGCTCTCAATAATCCGTAAATAATATAGCTATCAAATCTTTTCATTCAAAATCTTATAAACTATAAAAACAAATAAAGAAAAGAAATAAAAAAAAAAATAAAAAATTTTTTTTTATTTTTTTTTTTTTAATTTTTTTAATTTTTTTTTTTTTTTTTTTTTTTTTAAAAAAAAAAAAAAAAAAAAAAAAAAAAACAAAAAAACAAAAAAAAAACACAAACAAAGACAAAAACAAAAAACAAAAAACAAACAGACAAAAAAAAAAAAAAGACAAAAAAAAATAGAGATAATAAATTATAAAACTTATTTTCAAATATAATTGAACACAAAGCAAAAATGAAAAAGAAACAAACAGACAAAAATGATATTTGAACCTATATATAATTGTTTTTAATTATTGCGATTAAGAATTCTTAATTAGGAAATATAATGAAAAGAATTTAAACTTCTATAGCAAGACCTTTAGTTTTTCATAAAAAGAAAATAAAAATTAAAAAATAAGTTTTTTAGTGAACTAAGTTTTTAAACCTTTGCAAATAAAATGAAAATATACTATACAATATTTTAAAGGCCAACAAATAAATATAGCTCTAGAAGAAGTCCTTCATGTTTTGATTAATTAAAATTATTTCTTTTAGTTTTGATTTAAAAATATTTATGTTTGCAAGCATTTTGATGTCATTTCTAATTACTTTACTCCATAGTTGTGGGCCTCTAGTTGTGATGGAAAACTTAGTGGCTTCAAAGTGATTTTTAGCTTGAACATAATTATTTTTTGCATGTCTAGTAAGGTATTTGTGCTGTATTTTTTTAAATAGCGTTTTAAAAATATTTGGCATCGTATCGTTATTGATTTTATGCATAAAAATTAAATGATGATATATATTTATTTGGTAAACATTTAAGATTTTTAGATTAATAAATAGTGGTTGTGAATGAGAGAGACGGTCTGCGTTAGATATTATTCTTATGGCATGTTTTTGTTTGTTAAATAGTTTGTTTAGTTTTTTTTTATTGGTGCTGCACCAAGCAATGTTAGCATAATTGAGATAACAATGAATAAAAGAAAAGTAGATATATTTTAAGCAAGTTTGATTTAGATAAGGTTTTACCTTATAAAGTATGCCAATATTTTTAAAAATTTTATTTTCGATTAGTTTTAAGTGGTTTGTCCAGGTGATATTTTCGTCAAGAAGAACACCTAGAAACTTCATTGAGTGTTCTCTTTTTATAAATTGATTCCCGATGCTAATATTTGGGAGCTTTAGAGGAATTTTGTCTCTTTGATAAAAGCGATGAAAAAAAATATACTTAGTTTTGGTTAAGTTTAATGACAATTTATTTGTATTAAACCATTCAGTTACTTTTAACAGTTCTTCGTTGACTGTTTTAAATAGAGTTTTTATGTTACTATGGGAATAAAATAAATTGGTATCGTCAGCAAACAAAACAGAGTCTAAAATATTCGAAGCTCTGCTTAAGTCGTTAATGTAAATTAAAAACAAAAGGGGTCCTAAAATGGATCCTTGAGGAACTCCACAAGTGATTGTCCTATTGTCAGTTTTACTACCATCATAAGAAACATACTGCTTTCTATCAGACAAGTAGCTTTTAAACCAAACTATATTTGCATTCTTAACTCCGTAATTTACTAGTTTTTTTACTAAGATATGGTGGTCAACTGTGTCGAAGGCTTTGCTTAGGTCTATAAAAATACCTAATGTATACTCTTTTTTATCAAAGGCTCGAAAAATATCATGAACAAGTTTAAGAATAGCATAATCAGTTGAATGACCTTTTTTGAACCCAAATTGTTTGTTGTATAAAATATTATTTGTTTCTAGAAAAGAGAATAGTCTATTATACATTACTCGTTCCAGTATTTTAGAGAAGCAAGGAAGAATGGAGATAGGTCTATAATTAGAGACATTAGAAGGATCACCCGATTTGAGAACTGGTATAACTCTTGCGGTTTTAAAACTTTCTTGAAATATTCCTTGTTTAAAAGAAAGATTGAAAATATGCAACAGTGGTGTTATTAAATAATGCATAGATTTTATTACAACATTACTGCTTATTTTATCAACTCCTAATCCTTTGTTTAGTTTTAATGTTTGAAAAGCAATTAATAACTCATTTTTAGTCAGTTTATTGTTGGTCATTATTGTATTGTTAGCAGTTAAATATGACTCTACGCTAAATTTACCAAGTTTTAGATTTAAGGCTAGATTTGATCCTACATTAACAAAAACTTGATTAAATGTTTTTGCAATTTTTGATTCATTAAATATATCAACGCCATTAAAATTTATTGTTTTTAGAAGACAAGTAGTTGATAACTTTTTTTTACCAATTAATTCTTTAATGATATTCCAGGTTTTCTGAGTGTCGCCTTTGAATTTAAGTAATTAATTTGAATAATATATTTTTTTTGAACGATTTATAACTAGCTCAAAAATACCTTTATATTTTTTATAATTGGATTCATTATCAAATGATTTTTTTTTAAGAAATTTTTCGTACAAACGTTGTTTCCTTTTTGATGATTTTAATATTCCGGTAGTTATCCATGGGTTCAAATACATTTTAGATTTAATAATTTTTGTTATTTCTGGAAATGCATTATTGTAATGTTTTTGAAATATTAGAAGAAAATTTTCATAGGCTTTGTTAGTACTTTTTATTTGCAATATATTTTCCCAGTTTTCAGAAGATAAAGATTGATTAAAAAGTTCAATAGAAACGTCATTAATGATTCGCTTGGTTATTTTTATTTTTTGCGGGTTTTTTGAAAGATAACATTTTTGAGTTGCAATAAAAATTGGAAAAAGGTAATTTCTTGTATATGTTAAAATACAGTATTCTAACAATCTATTTTCTAATTCTATTTTCTTTACAAAGATGTTAAAAAGAATGCTTGCTGTTGTATTCAATCAAACGGATTAAAAGTTTTTTTAAGGTTAGTCCGGATAATTACTGGGCCTTTTGAACCGTTGCCAGTGATGATTGAAATCATGATGAAGTGTTTCTGTTGCTTTCTCTGAATAGATGCCAGAGTGAGTTAAACTGATTTATTATCCGATTTTTATAATATAATGATGCAACATTCTATTGTTAAAAATAATTAACTGATAACTAAATTTATTGAACTCACTGCTTTTAAAGTTTACTACAAGCTAAGAAAAAATATTTAGCTATATGAATGCAAATTATTTTTATCTCAATTTGATTTGTTATCTTTAATGTCTATTGTTTGGCTCCTTGAAGCATTTGTTATTTTGCTTTTTAAATAAAATTTTTTCAATATATTGTGATGTCTTTTAAATTAAACTAAAGTTTAATAAAAGCCAACATGAAATAACGGCATTAAACAACACCGACAAGCTGCATCATGACAGCAACTGAAGTATGACAACAGGTTACCGAAAGCAGGTAAATTGTTTTCCAGTTGTTTTTTTATTTTTATTTTATTTGAAGTGTACTTATCTGTTACAATTTTTATTTTAGGTTTGTCATATGACGCATTAATGCAATATATTAGATCAAAGTTGACATATTTTTTCAATTTGTTATACACATGTTTGATTGTAAACTAAATTTTTTTTGTTTGAAACGTATTTGTACTCAATTGCTTAGTTATTCATAATAAACTTTGTTATTTTTAATAAATTTATTTAGTAGTGTGCATTTAACGAAATTAATAACTCCCGTATAATATAAGTTAACTTCATATTAATCTCAATGGTTAATTAAAGTTCATGTTATAAAAAATATAATAAGAATGTCGTTTTAGTTTTTCGTCAAGTTAAAGCATAATGAAGTGTTATTATTTTGTGTCAGTAACTAAAAAAGTATTGTGTTGAACTTAGGAATGTCTAGGAAAATGGTTCTGCCTTACATTAATATGACCTATGTCAGTTGTAAATTACTCAATTAATGTTAAATAATTAGTAAATTATTTTACTTCTTCATACTTTTCATGTTAATTTTACAGATGGTTTAATTTTTTTAATATGAAGGCGTTTTTCTAAAAGGGTATTAGTTAAGGTTTCGCAGCCTTAAATTGTGGAAAACAGCCACTATAAATTAATTATGTAACAGACTGACCATAACCCGTATTACGGGTTGCTTTCTGCTAGTTGTAATTAAACTTAATTAAATAAAAGTTTTACTTTGATTAAACTTAATTAAAAACATACAAACTGAATAAAAAAAAGTACCCGTACAGCTTTCCCTTGATATTTATGATGCTTTTCAAAGTTTCTCCTCAAAACAATATAGTTCTCTTTTTCATATTTCTCAAGCAAAACATTAAGTAAGGAGAACTCATATTATGTGCATATATAAAATATGCAAAATATTCCTCCATCCAAGCAAGTTTAAAATATAAAAAAAGCCTTTTTTTATAAATAACATTTTCAAAAACTTATGAGGTAATTTATAAGTTTATAAGTAAATGTTACATATATTGTTACAAATAAAAAAAAAGAAAATAAAAAAGGGTCTTTTTATATGAAAACATCAAAATAAAAATAAAAAATTTTTTGATGATTTTATATGAAATATGAAATCATCAAAAAAGTTCATTAGGGAATGCACGAACTGATTTGTTTTAAGTGATTAACAGTTTGATGATCCTTTGTCTATCCAATATGCCACATCCTTTTTGTCAAAATCCTGTCAGGTACCAGGATCATAACCTCTATTGCAATTACTACTTGATTTTTGTGATGTCATTAATGTGCAAGTAGTCGCCAGCTTGCCATTGTCATCATCTCCTGACACAGACACATACTTATTCACAGTAAGTTCTGCAGACCTTGATTTATTACCATCTCTCTGACCTGTTATTGTTATTACATCACCAGTAACAGAGTCGTTGCATGCAGCTGCTACTGCTACAAAATTATCAGAATGTGCAGCATTATTGTCCGTATTTAACGACACGTCGATTTCAAATTTCCTTAAAAGAATGAAGTCAGTTTCGGAATTTTTTGCACAACAGCTTGAGCCTTATGTTTCATTTCTTCTGCTTGTTTCGTTTCTGTGCCCCACTTAATTGTTGACGCTTCATTATATATTTTAAATTTACTTTAATTTTAAGATAACTCGGTTAAAATATGGAAAAGTAGAGATAACACATATACTTTTAAGTGGTCCTATACTAATAAACACAAAATTTTCAAAATGCATTTAAATTTTATGATTTTTAGTTAAGATATAGCATTTTATATTTAAAATAAAGTAAAGAAAAATAAAATAAAAAAAAGTTTTCTGGTCAAGATTTTGGGTCCATGGACCCTAAACATGAATTACGAGCGGCGATAAACAGCTTGTGAACTAATAATGGTATGATCATAATATTTTTACAGCTTTTTAATAACAGATGGCTGCCCTACGCTATAAAAATGAAATTATTTAACAAATTATTTTTGCTTTTATAAGGAAACCGGTTTAAGAGCTAAAAAAAAAATGCCCCAAAAAGGTTTTGATTGGACGCTGAATTTTTGGAACCGGTTAACTAGCATAAATTATTTTGGTAGGGTTAATTTACTATATGTTATAAACAACACCTAAAAATTTCAACACAATCAGGCAAACCAATCACAAGATATTTATCGCAGTGTGCAAAAAACTCATATTTTGAGAAAAACACAATTAAAGACTTTTCATGAGAAAAATAAAAATTATATAACGAAAATTACAGCAAAGCAATAACACAAGCACATTTTGAAAATACAGAAAAAATAAAAATGTAAAAACTCAAAGATAATTTGAAAAGTATTTAACCAAAACAGAATTATTCAATCAATATTAAAAATATTTAATATTATGATACAATATAATTACATTGACAAAAAATTTACATTTTAGAAAAAAAATAGCAAAAAAACTTAAATCTAAAGTATTCCTGCTTCATAAGACAAACCTTCAACATCGGATCAACAACATCAGCTACTCAATTAATGTCATAATCATTTTCTTGTATCGGTATGTTAAGATATCGAAATTCATCAGCTGCATTTTTCATTTCACATCAGCTACTCGTTGGTATATGCTATTAATTTTATCTCGAATACCGTTAAATGAACTAACGTTCATTGGAGGAGCTAAGTGCATTAGACCACAAAAATTTTCATAAGCAATCTGTTGTTAAGACCGTTCATGCAGTTGCATTAATTTAGTAATTGCAAAAAAATTGCAGTAGCTCGTCTTAGTACCCCTTTCCATGCGGTGCCCTAAGCACGTGCTTAGTGTGCTTAATGGTTAATCCGGTACTGTATATAGTATGCATATATATATATGTATATATATATATATATATATATATATATATATATATATATATATATATATATATATATATATATAAGATTCATATTTAAGTTCAACATGATCAATGAGTAAATATGCCTAATTACATTATATATAAATTGAACAGAAAAGAAAACAATTAATAGATGCTGAATGACTGTTAATAGTTTGAGATTAAAACTAAACAAATACATACATACACACATGTACTCTTACATACATACATACATACATACATACATACATACATACATACATACATACATACATACATACATACATACATACATACATACATACAGTTCAAAATACTGATTATAGTTTTTAAATTTGCTATATTTTTCTACAGATACAGTATTGTGCAAATTAGTTCGGACAGTGGTTGAAATAACACAATTATTTGCCACATTGAAGTTTTGTTAAAAAAAAACATGCCAATGGTACAAAATATGATATAATTAATAGGAGATATGACCTCCTTTTGATAAGATTGATGTCTGGAGAATTTCCAGGTCAGTCTAAAATCTCCAGTCCACTTTCTTCAATGAATGTGCTCATTTTACGTGAAGTATGGCATGGTGCGTGATCCTGCTGAAAAATGCCATCTCCATCAGGAAAGTCCCTTGTCATACTAGGAAGCAAATGAGTCTCTAAAATAGCCTTGTATTTATCACTATTCATCATTCCCTCTACGTTAATGAGTCGTCCAAGGCCTTTAGCACTAAAACTACCACAAAACATCTTCTTAGGCGGATGTTTGGGTGCTTGTTGAATATGTCCTGACCGAAGCGGTTCACCTTTGCTTCGTCTCACAAACTTTGACCTATAGCCATGGACTTCAAAATGCGATTCGTCGGAGAATACTACTTTTTTCCAGTCTTCTGCTGTCCATTGAGAATACATACGTGCCCATTGAAGACGTTTTCTCTTCATAACCGATGTCAATAACTGTTTCTTTAGAGGTTTTCTGGAAAATCTGCCAACTTAAAGGAGCCTTCGTCGTACAGTTGAAGAAGAAATATTTACGCCTGATGTGGACAAATCTCTCTGAAGGTCTGAACTTGTTTTCTTAGGATTCTTTATACTTTCTCTGATGATAACTGTATCATCGCGAGGTGCTGTCTTGCGTTTTCTTCCACATCTTCCTTGTCGCAGTGTTGAAGATTCACTAGTGTCTTTTTTTCTTTTCAAGATGTCACCAACGGTTAACTTGGCCACCTTTATTTTCTTAGAAGTTTGTCTAATGCTCAAACAAGCATGTTCTTTAAGAGCTATAATGCTTGCACGTTTCTTGGGAGTGATGTCCATTGTGAATACAAGGTGAATAATCCGTCACAACCTTTCCTTTTCACAACAAAGCCTGGAGTAGCACTGAAGCCACTGATCGTTTGCTAGAATATCTTCCCGGCAACAAAGAGTTGCCTTACACCACTAGACTACATTAAAACACTTATTATTCTGAAAAAACAAGAGAATCTTTAGTATCATAGCTAAAAGTTGGGCTTATTGTGAAAATTATTCCAATTTTGCTACTGTCCGAACTAATTTGCACAATACTGTATTATGTTTATGAACAGGCAATATCGTTCGGTCTTGATTTCTATTAATTTCATAAAATAAAGTCATATGATCACTTTTATGATTAAAATATATCTTTCAGCCAAATGAGCAAGAGTGCATATCTATGCATATATTTTTATATATAATATATATATATATATATATATATATATATATATATATATATATATATATATATATTATATATTTAACACTGTGTTTCATCAATATACTCATCAGAAATAAATGATCAAATTTATAAAACTTCACATTATACCAAATATTTAATTACAGGAAATCGGAAATGTTTTAACTACTGTAAACTTTCACACATTTGTGGAATTTGACTATTATAAAAAGAATTCTTTAGAATCGATAACTTATGCTTTTTTTAAAAAAATATTTTTTAAAAGGGGGGATTTAATGTAACTATTTTTTGAGCTGATTTAATTTTATAGTTTTTTAGGAGAAACTTGTTTTCGTGCCTGCATTTAGAAATCAATTCCGAGTTTTTGTTTGAAAAACATTTTTTGTTTGCATGCACAATTATTTTAAATTTTTCTTGTAGACATAGTATGCATTTTTTAAAATATTGTTATATGCTGGCGCTGTTTAAAGGATAGACCAATTCAGTATAAAACCTTCAATATTTGTATCTTTTAAATCCGTTATATTTTTTTACGGCATGGCGTCTTTTGAATGCTTTTTATTTTTAAAGGATTGCTTATGATTGGCAAAACATTTTTCACATTCACCCTCTGTTATGCCAACATATTGTTTATCAGGTACATTCTGAGAGGAAACAAAACATTTATATACCAAGTTTTTTGATAAACAACTTCCACTCATTGGACAAATGTTTTTATGTTAACAATTACAAATTTATGCAGTTTTTTCAGTTAGGATTTCTTTTTTGCTTAACAAAGCATTATTGTAACCTTTTATAATTTTTTCCGTTTTTTGTGCAACTGAAGCTAACTTTAGTTAGTTAACTAATTGTATTTCGATAAAAAATTTTTATGTAATTTATTACAAGGCGGGAAATGCTTATCGGCGAATTTTAAAAACACTTTTCCTATGCTAGTTAAAACATTTTTGCTATATAGGGAATTTGTGGGGGAGGGGGGAGTGGTTAAACCAAATTACATTTCTAGTTTTATTTTGCTTTTTTGTATTCTTTTTTCAGGGTCAAATTTTAGTTCAAAATTTTCAAAACTTTATTTATTATTTTTTTATTAATTTTGTCCAAAATAAATTTTTCTTACACGTCCAATCTCACTTTTTGAAACAATAACCTACAAAGAAGCTTGTTTTGAAAATTTTGTTTATGGTCTTTTAGTGTCGCGTTTTTTCATAGTTTTCTGTTGCAAGATGGTAAATGTTATTTGTTTTATCAGCAAAAACCAAAATATTAGAGTTCGATTTAATTTTTTTAACATCTATAATTCTGTTTCTAAATCGTTTTTTATAGGTCGACACTTTTTTGTTTTAATTAAATGCAATAGGTCATTTTCATTTCCAAATCAAGTATAAGGTGGAAAATTTTTTGTTTTAAATCAATAATTATCATTACCTTGTTCTTATTAAATGCATCATCGGTATTTTTTTTTGGTTTTAAGAAAAACTCGGCTTTCCATCGAATTCTTTTATTAAAATGCTCAACTTTTTCAATCAGAGAAATAGTATAACTTTTTCATAGGTATATTTTTCAACGAGTAAGTGAAAATATAAGTTGCCATATTTACACAGAACTTTAAAATGCAAATAAAAGTGCTCAACAAATGTTAATAAGAAGCCTAATGTATGTTTAAACAACTTTCAAATGTACTCTACAAAATACAGTGCTCAATAATCTTAAAAGAGCGGAGCAGTTATAAATTTGTAGAAAATCATTTAATAAAGACTCATCAGAAATAAATGATTAAATTAATAAAACTTCAATTTATACCAAAGATACAGGAAGTCGCAAATGTCTTAACTACTGTAAATTTTAACACATTTGTGGAATATGCTGACACTATTATAAAAATAATTCTTTAGAATTGATTACTTCTGCTTTTTTTTTTTACATGTCCAAAAAAGCAGAAGTAATCAACTTTTTAAACATGTAAGCAAAATTTAATTGGACAAAATTAATAATATTCTTAGAAATAAATTAAATTTACAACAGTGGAAAAATACCACTGTTGTTATAAATTGGTTCACCATAATCGAAATAAAAATGAATCTACATTTATTTAATTTGACTTTAATGATTTTTACCCCTCAATAACTGCAGAAAAGCCTTACTTTATTTTAATAAGGAAACTTAAAAGAAAAAACAAAAATGACTGCTTTGATGTAACAAGAAAGAAAAACATACATGACTGCTTTGATGTAACAATGGGTAGTTACGACGGAGCAGAAATTTGTGAATTTGTTGGACTACATATATTAAATTTATTAAGTAAAATAATCAATATAAATGATTTAGGCCATTATTGCGACGATGGTTTAATAGCAATGCGTAAAAAACCCGGTAGATAGCTCAATAAAGTTAGAAAGATATTATAAAAATTTTTTAAAATATTGGTTTTCAAATTGAAATAAGCATAAACATAAAAATTGTGAAATTTCTTTATGCCACATTTAATCACTCTGAAAGTTTATATAAGTATTTCAAAAAACCAAGCGATAAATTATTGTATACTTATATTAACTCAAATCATCCCCAAATTTTAAAACACATTCCGATTTCAATTAATAACAGGCTAAACCAAAACTCCTCTAATGAAAATGTATTCAGTTCCTCCAAACGATATTTGAAGATGCCCTTTAAAAAAAGTGGTTTTGAAAATTTTGAACTAAAATTTGACCTTGAAAAAAAGAATACAAAAAAGCAAAGTAGAACTAGAAATATAATTTGGTTCAACCCCCCATATAGCAGGAATGTTTTCACAAATATAGGAAAAGTGTTTTTAAAGTTGATCGACTTTTACCAAAATGAGCGGCTGGGCGTTTATTTTGATAAAAACACCTAGCGTTTTCAGTCCAGTCAACTTGGATTACTGCAATTTCAAAATTAATACTCATCGATATTTCCTTCAGTTTCTTAAAAATTGTTGATTCGTTTTTCTTTACAAATGCGTGTTTAACAAACTTATCACGCATTGCTTATATGTGTTAAATGAGTTCTGTTACAGTAGACTTCATTGAAAATTTTTCAATGTTCGCATATGTTTTAGTTTCAAAATTTCTCCATTCGTCTCAGGATACATCGAAACCAAATGTGTTAACAGTTTGCAAGAGTTTATCGAATTGTTTTATTCTTTTGCATGCAACACGTTTGTCATAAGGGCAATCGTATGTGTACGGTTCACAAACAAAGTTAATTGTCATTTCAGATCCAATTTTAATTGAAGACGCTTGAATTGATTTTCTTAATGGATTTAAGGCAAATCCTATATTTTTATGCAAACTACAAACGCAAACATTATGCGGAAATTTTGTAACATAGCGTGGACGAAGGTCGCAAAATTGGTTGAGTCCAATTTTTATGTACTGATGCTTTTCCTTGAATAACTCGAAAGCTTCTTTTAGTATATAATATAAATGACGTATCGAAATATTGTTTGTATTTCCGTCAGATTATTGAATTATAGTGACATCTTTTTTGTTTGGTGATATTTGGAAACTTCATCTTCATTATAAAAGTTTACAATTGCTAAAACATTACTTTCAGAAAGACCATGCACCTTTGAACATGCTGAAGTTAGATCCGAATTTTCTTTACAAGCGGAGCTATTTGAAAGAATAAATAGAACTTCTGCTCATTTTTTCTTTGAATTTGGTAGTGCTTTTTTCAATGTTTCAATGTTTCAAATACGTTTTTAAAAGAAGAGCTAAGTCTTTAAGATTGATTTAAAAGTTTCTTTTTAGAGCGCAACTTTTTACTTCTAATTTTGCTTTACCAGTGTAAGCTGCTTTATTATTAGGATTGGGTTTCAATTTTTCTCGATATCTCTAAGATCTAACTCTGAACATTTCTTTCTTTTTATCGGCATTCCGAAAAACATAGTTACCTTGGTATTCTGCATAAGGTATTTTTCTTACTTCTAATTTTAATTCCATTTCTTAAAAATTTACAACTTTATAAGAAAATATCGACATAAATCCAATAATTTACTAATAATAACTAATAGCCCTTCACAATACTAAAATGCAAAACTTATTCAACCAAAACCCAGAACGAAATCTGAACACTTGAATGATATTTTGACTTCAGTACCACGCTATTTCATAAAACGCTAATTATCCCAATGATGGGTTCAATCAAATCAAATCAAATATATTTCGAAATAGTTATATCATTTTAAGGAAATTTACAATAGTACAAGTACTAATATAAAGTAAATATCTGAATATACAACATAACCTTATAGTCATTGATGAACCAGTAATAATAACAGATAACAATAATACTTATTATAATAACAATGATAATAATAACAACAACAACAGTAATAATAATAATAATAAAAATAATAGTAACAAAATGATAACAATTATAATAAAAAGAGAATTTCATAAATAAGGACAATAACAGCAGCAACAAAAATTTAGTGAATAATGATAGTGACAACAAACATTTAGTACAAAGTAGAGAATGGTTGAATTAAAAGATATAAATAAATATATAGATGAATAAAGAATGCCAAACTATTGGTACTAATATTAATAATATTAGAATGAAAAAGTTTCAAAATGGCAGATAGAAAAAAATTTCAAAATGTTAAAAATATCAAATAAAAAACTGAAGGATCACGAACTGATATAGATAATAATAAATTCCAATATTAATTTGAAGAAATATTTGATTGTATTTTTTTAACAAATAATTAAAAAGCTTGACTTTGAATTCAGAGATTGAATTAAGGTGGTTATCAGGTAAAAAAATAGCGATTTTTGTGAAAAAAAGTGTTTTTTAGTTTATTAGCCAACTTTGTGTAAAATTCAATTGGCTTTTCAACCATTTATAACATGATATAGGTTTATTAATAAAAAAAATGTAAAAAATTGTTTTAGTTGGTAAGAGTAAAAAAACTTTACTTAGCAACCTCATAGCAACCAATTTTTTTTTATAGATATATTATCCTTAGAACTAGATTTAAATAATTATTTATTTTCTTGGGTCTGTATAATTAACTAAACTTTTGAACTAGAGTTATAAAGCAAAGTAGTATGTTTTGATGTTATTTTTTAAGCAGAGAGGAAAAAGTTTGAAGTTGTTAAAAAAGGTTTTATTATGGCAAAGAATAAAAGTTTTAAACTTAGCAAAGTTAAACGAGTTTTTCAAGGTAATAGATATACTAAGAAAGCAATTGAGGATTTTTTGCAACAGCCTGCAAAATATACAAACAAAGATGGAATAAATACATTGCCAAGTGCTAATTCAACAAAGTTGAACATTTCTCTAGATAAAGCTGATCAACCTTTAACGAAACACGACGACTTTTTCTTTTTTTTTCATTTCCCTATGTTTAAAGATTTAATTTGTAGCATTGGATCCTGTGGTGGATGCAATTCAAAGGATATTGCTCTTGAATATCTTGATGAAAAAGCAAAGGGATTTTCAATACAATGTTGTATTAAATGTGCAGCTTGTGAATGGACGTTCTTCTTTAATTCATCACGAGCATTTAGTATGCCTGATAGAGATACTAGAGAAGTAAAATCTCAAGAACTTAATGTGAGAACTGTTATGGCCTTTAGAGAAATTGGGCGAGGTCACGAGGCAATGAAAACATTTGCATCTATTTTGAATATGTCCCCACCAATGAGTTTGTTCTCGTATAATGAAATAAACTCTGACCTGTTAAAATTTTATGAAGCTGCTTCTTGTGATAGCATGAAGGATGCTGTGACAGAGATTAGAAAAAAAGACTTTCCAAATGTTGCTGAAAATGATATTGTTGATATACAAATTGGAATTGACGGTTCATGGCAGAAACGCGGTCATTCATCTCTAAATGGTGTATGCACTGCTGTTGCAAAAGCTAACCGTAAAGTTGTTGATTACCAAGTATTTTCAAAGTTTTGCCGTGGCTGTGCTTTGTGGCAAAGTAAGAGTAATAAAAGCGGTTATTTAAAATTTTTGAAGACACATGTTTGTGACCTTAACCACTTACAATCATCAGGTACCATGGAATCAGCAGGTGCTTTATCATTTTTTACAGAATCATTGGCAAAGTACAACGTACGCTATTCTCATTATATAGGAGATGGAGATACTGAATCCTATAGAAATGTTGTAAAGGCAAAGCCATACGGAGATGATCTTATCCCAGTAAAGATAGAGTGTGTTGGTCATGTCCAAAAACGCCTTGGCACCCGGTTACGTCAAATGCGGTGTGACTTAAAGGGTAAAAAGTTAGAAGACAACAAAATGATATCAGAGAAAGGAAGGTTGACAGATAAGATCATTAATAAAATGCAAAACTTTTATGGCATGAGCATTAGGCAAAATACCTTAGAAGCATGGAGTGGAGACAGTACAATAGCCTTGTACACTATGAAAAAATCTGTTTTGGCTGTATTGTGACATTGCTCTAATATAAGCAACAGCGAAGAGAGACACCAATTTTTTCCGCGTACAAAGGAAAGCTGGTGCAAGTATTGGCAGAACGACAAAAACTATAAGCCATCAATTAATTTGCCTCTTGCTATTAAAAGTATTCTTAAAGACACATTCTTGGCACTACGATCGGATGATTTGTTATCAAGATGCCTGGATGGTGCAACACAAAATCCAAATGAAGCGTTCAACCAGATAATCTGGAAAAAGTGACCAAAAAACATTTTTGTTACAAAAAAGGTACTAGATATGGGTGTTGCTTCAGCTGTAATAAATTACAATGATGGTTTAAGAGGTTTCACAAGAATTTTTAAACATTTGCAGCTTGCCCCTGGAAGTTTTATGATCCAAGGATCGTGGAAGAAGGACTTATCAAGAGTAAAGAACACGATTAAAAATTCAACTCCTAAACAAAAAATGACTAAAAGGAAAAGGAGATGTATCAGGAAAGGCTATATTGATAAGGAAAAAGAAAAAGAGGGAGTTGACTCTTATATTTCAGGGAATTTTTAATTAATAAATTGTTTTTAAACTTTGAAGCTTGATTTCTCAATTGTATTTTTTTGCCTGACTGCGAAGAGCAAATCATTCATATCTTTTTAACCAGATATGCAATTGAGTTCAAATTTTCAGGGTTGTTTCTTTATAGATAAGAACTACAATAGCTTACTAGAACTAATCTTAAACTTGTTTCCATTTGAATATATTAATATTTTACCTGGGGTTTTTGTATCAATAATTTTGTTTAATATTGAAAAAGCTGCCATTTTAAAAATAATTAATATTTTTAGTTTTTCTAGTAAACTTTTGTTTATTACACTATAATCTAGCAGTGTTGTAATTTTTAGCTTATAATGTCATAAAGAAGCTGAGAAAATGTTGTTTCCTTTTTCATTGATTTTTTTGCATTTAATGCTAATTCAGCAAAAAAAAAAAAAAAAAAAAAATTTAAGCGATTTTAATTATACTAGTAAGTAAGTTTCTTTTAAACTAATTTTGGTACATGATTAAGTTGGCAATCAAAAAATATTTTTTTTACCTGATAACCACCTTAAGAGATTTTAGATCAGGATGTAGTTTGTTCCATGAGGTAATAGATTGATATTTAATGGATTTATTTCCATATTTAGCAGAGTGGTGTTTTGGAATAACTAAGTTTATGCTACTGATGGAGCGAAGAGGATAGTGACTATTTGTACTTGTAAAGAAATTGTTGAATGATAGGGGAAGGTTTTTGTGATGATAACTCCAGACAAATTGGCAGTTAAAAGTTATCACAAGGTCGCTTTTAAAATATTGGAATTTTAAAATATTGGAAATTAGGTATACCACAATAGATTTAAAGTTATTGTACTGAAAATATATTATTTTCAAAGCTTTATTTTGGAGAAATATGACAACCTTAAAATGATTTGCTTATAGGTTTGTCCCCATACTTGACATGCATATCTTAGATGGGACCCAAAAATAGCATTATATATATTTAGCAGAGTTTCTAGATTTACATAATGGCGGACTTTGGCTAGCATTCCATTAGATCTGCTGAGTTTCATTGCTAAGTCATTCAGATGGCCTTGAAAAGAAAGATTAGAATCAATTTTAATCCCAAGATACTTAATAGAGTCTAAAGGATTAATTTTTTGTCCGCTTAGCCTGAAATTTAAGTGCTTATTAATTAGTGCCAGATTGGATTTAAAGATGATCAGCTCTGTTTAGTTAGAATTGAGAGAGAGTTTATTAGAACGAAGCCACTGAACAAGATTTCCAAGATCATGATTAATATATTTGTTGATTTTTTTAAGTGATTTGTCAACCAGTAGCATGTTAGTATCATCAGCAAAATGGTAAGCAGTTGCAAATTTAAAAGAAGTATTTAAGTCATTAATAAAAAGAAAAAAAAGAAGTGGTCCTAAAACGGAACATTGTGGGACGCCATTTGAGCAGTTCTGAAAATCAGATTTAGTGCCATTAATGGAAACAAACTGCGTTCTGTTATGGAGACATGAAGTAAACCATTTGAGTGGGATGCCTCTGATTCCATAGTATTCCAATTTTGTGAGAAGGATGGAGTGATCCACAGTATCAAAAGCTTTTTGCAAATCTATAAACACCCTACATGCAAAGTGCTTATTATCTAGAGCTTTTCTAATCTTCTCAGTAATTTCAATAAGTGCGAGGGTTGTGGAATGTTTGCTTCGAAATCCATATTGATGTTAGTACAAGCATTTAAATTTTTCTTGAAACTTGTATAGCCTGTTATGCATAGTCTTCTCAAAAAGTTTGCTTAGGTTGGAAAAAAAAAGAAATGGGTCGATAGTTAGAAAAGTCTGGTAAGGAGCCTTTTTTATAAATCGGAATGACTTTAGCTACTTTAAAAACTTTAGGGAATTTGTCACTTTTAAAAGAATTATTTATAATAATGCTAAGAGGTTTGGAGATTTTGTGAAAAGTAAGTTTAAGAAAAAATGTAGGTATGCTGTTAGGTCCTTAACTTTTACCACTTTTAAGAACATTATTAATAAGACTAGATACCTCATCTTCACTCAAAGGGTCGATAAAAAAAGAATTAGCTTTAGGCAAATTAAGAAAGTCACTATAAGTACGTTTTGATGGCATGATTTTATTGAGTAGTTTTTCACGAATAGAGACAAAGTAGATATTAAATATATTTGAAACAGTGGCATGGTCTGTGATGATATTTTCGTTCAGATTTAGCTGAGTAGGTGTTTTATGTAATGATGCCTTAATATTTATGATATCTTTTATGCCTTTCCATGCATTTTTTATGTTGTTCATGTTGTTATTAAAATATGTTATGTAGTACGATTTTTTACTACTTTTTAATAAGTTGCTAATTTTATTTCTATAGAATTTAAATTTTGTGAAAAGTTCATTTTTAGTAATAATGTTTTTACATCTTGCAAATTTTTTATAGAGTTTGTTTTTTACAGAAATAGATTTAAGTAAGCCTTTAGAGATCCAGGATTTAGCTTTAAGTTTGATTTGATTTTGAGTCAAAGTTTTATAGGGGGCACATTGTTCTAAAATTTAATTAAATGATTTTAAAAATAAATTGATGGATTTATTAATATTGTCATCATTTTTAATCATAAGCTCCCAGTTGATTTTAAAAATTTCTTGAATAAATTTTTTAGAGTCAAATTTTTTTAGACATCGTCTAGAAATTTTAACTTTATTTTGTTGGTTGGATGTGCCAGGAACACAGACAAATTGTGCCATTTGATCCGAGATAGAAATAGTTAGGTTACCTGAGTGACTTCAGTGACTCATCAGCTTTTAAACTATAACTATAAGTTAATATAATGCTTTTTAACCAATTTGTTTTGAATAGCGATGAAAAGTTTACATTAAAATATAGAATTTCTAAAAAAACATTGCCTTAAAGTCTAATTTCCATGTGATAATTAAACATTTTAGGCTTTTAGTTCAGTGATGCAACCTAATTTTTGTAGATGTATTTGTGACAAAAAAACAGTTGAATTATTTTTAAAGAGTAAAAGCTTTTTTACTCAAGACATTTATATAATCTCAAAGATTCTTTCTAAACAAAAATATGGATATGTTTTGTTTAAAATGTTGCAACAGCTTGCCCTTAAGTTTTACTCACTTTTTCGAATAATAAAAAAAAAGCTGCTATCATTCATCAAATTTATTTACTCGGTTTAAATATTTTCTACTCAAAATTTATTTTAACAACAATTTTAAGGTGTTTAAACTGAAATTAAAGAAAAAGTTTTTTTAGGAAAAAGAAATTTATTAAACACGAAAACTACCTCTTCCATTGTGGAACTAGCCATACATACATATATATATATATATATATATATATATATATATATATATATATATATATATATATATATATATATATATATATATATATATATATATATATATATATATATATATATATATATATATATATATATATATATATATATATATATATATATATATATTTATATATATATATATATATATATATATATATACATATATATATATATATATATATATATATATATATATATATATTTATATATATATATATATATACTGTAAAACTTTACCGTGAAATTTACGGTATTTTACCGACATTTTACGGTATAGTACCGCAACAGTGTTTTCACGGCCTTATACCGTAACTTTAACGGCATTATACCGCTTTTGCAGTATCACGGTATCACCGTGATGTTCCACTAAATGAAAAATGTGCACTATATATAGTATTTTATACTATATTTTACTATATATAGTATTTTATACTATATTTTACTATATATAGTGTTTTATACTATATTTTATACTATATATAGTATTTCGTATACGAAAAATAAAGATTTAAATTTGTTAACTTTTTTTTTACATATTTTTTTATTATTTAACATGCTAGCATGTGAATTACATGATAACATAACACTGCATTTCATAATTGCATTTCAATGCAACTTTGGTTATTTAAAAACTAATTTTTTTATTCTCTTTTATTAATCATAAGTCATAATATGACTTATGACATAAAGTCATAATATATAATATACATAATATTACTTATGACATATAGTCATAATATGACTTTACTCTCATATGATTTTAATTCTCTTAAAATTATTTTTGAAATTTTTTTTTTTTTTTAAATTTTAATTTCTAAATTTAATAAAAGAACTTTTGTGCAATTAACTATTTTCATTGTGTTGCTACAGCTAATAGTATTGATAATATTGTTAATATTGAATTTTATTAAAGCAAACACAAGTATGACATTAGTTCCTGAATGTTCGAGATAATGGAATAGAAACAGATTATTTATTGCCAAGTGATTTGCCTGATCATGTAATTTGTTGTGGGAAAAAAAATTTACTCAAGATTTCTGACATAGGAATTGGTAATGTGTTGCAATTAGAAAATGATATCAACTTATTCAGTACCAAATCAATTGAACACGCTTTAGAGGATGCATTTAAGCTGTCCTCAACATGTCTTTTATGTATAAAAGATAGTTTTGTTGCAATATACTAACTTGATAATTTTGTTTTACTTTTTGATTCACATAGTAGAGACTGTCATGGTTTTTTGACCAGTGAAGGTACTGCGGTGGTTATAAAATTTTTGTTTCTTTCAGATTTGTACATTTTTTTAAAACAGTATAGTAGATCTTTAACCGGTTCTAAGGAAGTTCGATTTGAGTTAACATCTATAAACATTGAAGTGTTTGACATTGATAGTACCAATGTGTTTAGTACAAAAAATAGTTAATCTGTTTATTCTAAAGCCAATTATGCACGTCAAAGTTGTTATAAAAGTTTAGAGTTAAAGTGTCATGTATGTGGTTTACGAGTAAAATCATTATTAGCTTATGTTACTCGTTATCAATGCCACCGTCATGATGCAAATATTTGTTTTCCTTGTATCAACAATTGCCAAAGAAATTTTTAAAGCTATTCTCCTTTCAAAAGACATGCAAGAACTGTTCATTATAATCAAACAGTTAGTACGCTTGCTATGTCAAAATTTAAAGACAGTGATATATCTTTTACATGTGCCATTACGTTATGCAAATAAGTATGTAAGGGATTAATTCAATTTCTTATTCATCTAAAAGTTCATAGTGACTCACATGATAAAATTTATAAAATGCAATAAAAATTTTAATAATCGAAGTTCATTAGCATCCCACTGGACAAGAAAACACAAAAATTGGGATGCACGTCATATAAAATCATTCTATTTAACATTCGTTCCAGATTTCCCAGAGAGTAATAATGATGAAGATCATGAAACAATTTTAGAAAATTACAGTCCCCTTGAGTTGTGTGCTACAGAATGTTTTAAAAAAAGCAAAATTATTAAATTGGAAGATTATGTGCAATGCCAAGCTATGTTTTTTTTGAAATTGCAAGTCAAACACATTCTACCAGTATCATGCATTCAAAGCATTGCTGATGAGCTCAAAGTTGCTAATAACTACAGTACTGATTATTTGTTACATACTCTATCTTCCACAATGTCAAATCTTCCTATCAATGTTAGGGATGATATTGTTAAAGAATTTGTCAAGATTGAACATGACAAAAAAAGTTCTTTGCATGTTTTGCGCAGTGTAAAAAGCAGGAAAACTTTTTACCATAAATATATGGCTTACATAAAGCCTGTTGAATTTGCATTGGGCTATGACAATAACAAAAAACTTAGAACAGCCCAATATGTCTCAATAAAAGATTTGATATGCATGCTGTATTCAAGATACAGCAAGGATATTGGATTCTGGCTGAAACACGGTAGTACTTCAGGTGTATTTACAGACATATCTAGTGGATCACTCCTGCAATCGTTTGCAATATCTAGTGAAAAGATAAAATACCTCCTGTTGTACCAAGATGCCTTTGAAGTTACCAATCCTATTGGTTCTGGAAAAAAAAAGCACACAATTCTAGCTGTTTATCTGACATTAGCAAAAATTCCGTCCCAAAAGCGATACACATCTGATCAACTGCAATTAGTGCTTATGTGTCGAGATGTTGATTTCAAGTTTTTTGGTTTCGAGGTTTTTGTGAAAATTTCAGCACAGTTCAATACTTTTGTCGATACTGTTTAGTGACACGTATCAAATTTGATGCAAATCCTAACTTTTGTGGCCCTGAAAGAACAAAAGAAAGACATGATAGAAGCTTGAGTGAACTAGCAAGCTGTAGTTTAAACAACTTTTAAGGTGTCAAATTTCAGTCACCTTTTAACGATGTAAGTGATTTTCATGTCTCCACTGGTTTACCTATATGTCTTGCTCATGACTGTTTTGAAGGATTAGTATCACAAGATATGTATCTTTTTATCAACTATTTTGTTACCAAGCGATGGTTTTCTTATAACAACCTGAATAGAAGAATTAATCTGCTTAAGTATTTAGAAAATGATGCACAAGACAAACCATGTGAAGTAAACAAAATATCATGCACAAAGAAGCTAAGTGGCCATGCAGTTCAAAACTGGGTGTTTTTGCGTTTATTTAATACTTTTACACAACTATGCTAAGTAAAAATATAATCAGGATTATGTAATTATGGAGATTTATGACACACAACCATATTCCATATGGATGTGTGTCATAAATCTCTTTAATTGCATATTGAGCTAGTGGCTGTGATATTACATTTATGTAATTATACATTTATGTAATATCACAGCCACAATTTAAACAGTGTGAGTTTATTTATGTAAAACAGTAAACAACATTTGATTTTGCTTTTAAATTAAATTAAATTACTAAGAGCAATTTCTGATTTTGATTTTATTTGAATTTAATAAATTTCCATTTATATACTAGATGATTGTTTAACTTTAAAATGTTTCTATAGGAAACCACTGCCATGTCTGAAGCTCCACATGGTCAGCTTCTTACTCCTCATTTGTGTGTATTTGGTATGTATCAATTGTTATACCATATATAGAGTATACTCTATATATGTATACACTATAGTGAATATTGTTTATATATATATATATATATATATATATATATATATATATATATATATAAATATATATATATATGTATATACTCTATAGCGAATATTGTTTATATAAAGAGAGTATATATATATATATATATATATATATATATATATATATATATATATATATATATATATATATATATATATATATATATATATATATATATATATATTCATTTGTATTTTTCTAAGCCGATGTCTGAAACTCTAAAGACCAGAGTTAAGGAGCAACTACGTTGCTGCACATTGCTTTTAAGATCTCTGTTCTTGTAGAAGATTTGCGTTTTCGCCGCTTGTTGGTCTGATGTTTTTCACGAATATCTCTAGCATAGAAAAAGCTTCTTACCTTTGTGAACAAAACAAGTATACTTTCAAGAAGAGAAAAAGATATTTCTTTATCAATCTGCAATTCAGTACTGTAACATATTTTTTAAGTTACTTATACAGGGTGACCAGAAAAAACGGAGACAAACATTTTTCATGATTTTTTATAAAACCAACAAAAATTAAGTAAAACAACGATGAATAACAACAACATGGACCTTCCGCAATAATATAATCAGCCGGTTTCGAAGTGGCTTCCTCCGGCGGCGATACATAAGCTCAAACGCGTCTTGAAATATTCAGCGATGGGCCGCAGGTCTTCTGGCGACAATCAATCCATCCCGGCGTAGCGATTGCTTCAGCATCTCCAAACTTATGTGGCGTGTAGCAAAGACCCTGGCCTCCAAAATTGACCACACGCTGTAATCCGTCGGGTTGAGATCCGACGAGTAGGGCGGCCATTCCGAAGACGCGATGAAGTCCGGAAAATGGATAAGACACCAGTATTAAGTCGCTTTCGCCTTGTGAGCAGGGGAAGAGTCCTGTTGTTACGTCCAATTCACACCGCCGAAGTGCTGTTGGGCCGACGGAAGTACCACAGTCTCGAGAATCTCGCGTCGGTAGACTTCTTGATTGATTTTGACTCCTTGATCCACGAAAACGACAGGGGTCTTACCGCTAGCGCAGATTCCGCCTTAGAGCACAACGGACTGCGGATTTTGGCGGTGTTCGACAATGGGCGACGTGCCGGACGCCTCAGCGGACCAGCTCCTGTCGTTTTGGTGGTTGTGCGCCTGCTCGATGGTGAACAGTTTCTCGTCCGTGAACAGGATGCGCTCCCATCGCTGAGCAACGGCCCGACGCTTGAGTTCGAGACATCTCTGGAGCCGCACACGTTTGTTTTCATCGCTGAGCAATTGAACTTTTTGGAGCTTGTAAGGCATGACGTTAAGCTCCCCTTTTGCCATTTGTCGCACCGATTCACGTTTCATTCCGGTTTCACGTGCAATTTTTTGCATGGAGACCCTCGAATTTCGCTTGACTCGCTTCCTGATGATCTGACGGTTGGCGGTCGTGTTGACGGTGCGTCTTCTACCACTTCCTGGACGGCGACATCGTGGCCGAGCTCCTTGAAACGATTGACAACCTTGGACACAGTTTGCCTAGGCACATTAAGCAAGCGAACAATATCACATTGTCGCATTCCTTTACGAAATAACTCCAAAATTGCACTACGTTTATTTGACATTCTAAAAAAGTCATATATATTTTAAAAATATCAAACTCAGAACATATATATACTAAACATAAAAACATGGAGAATCCGAAAACCAATAAAACTAATTGGATACCGTAAAAAACTTTATTATCAGGACATATTAAATTTTGTCTCCGTTTTTTCTGGTCACCCTGTAATAACTGAGTTGTTAAGCATTTCATTAACCAGAGCTTTGCTGTTGATAGATGTTACAAAAAATTTGCTTTGTTTACGAAAAATTGCTTCACATTGAATAAAGATATTTTGAGTGTAAATATTAGTTTTAAAAAAAATCACCTCTGTTATTAGTATCAAAATACATAATAAATTATATTTCCATGCATTGTTTTTTATATTGCTTATCAGATTTAAAAAATTTGAACCAGCCAAATATTAAATTACACTTAATTCTTTTTCATAAAAATTATTGGCTGACAAAATTTCACTATTAGATGAAGTATTATGTTTGCTTCGTGAAATCTTGAAGAATGTGATTGGCAATTTCATTAATCAAAGTGTTGGTCAATAAAACATCATCAAGCTTGGATGGCAATAAGTTTTTATTAAGAAGCCCATTAAACTGAAACTAAAATTTTTCTGCATCACCGTTGTACTTTGAAATAATAATGTGCAGTTTTTTTCAAAACGCTCTGCTTTGAAGTTTTAACTCTTTCTTTTTTTTCAAAGAATTTCTTCAGGCAAGCATAAATTATTGTTATTTTGTATTTTTCCATAGGAAAAATAACTCCAAAATTAGACTTCAGTAGATGTATATACACTGCTAGGGCTAGAAAAAGACAAATCAGTCTTATCGCATTGTTTTTTGTCTTATCAAAATGTTATGGAGTTTTTATCTTTGCTAAATGGGTTAATGAGTTTTTGTTTTGAAGTTTTATGTCTTTTTAGCTATATTCCGTTTTGTAAATTTTACAACACAAGTTGCACGAAAAATTGGATACCAATCAATCTTTAAATAATAATACATCTAGATCTTGTTCAATTTCCTTGCTTATTGTCAAAAACTTCATCAGTAATCGCTATATACAAATCTTCAAGCTATGTTGCAATTTTATAAAGAATTTATATAGTATATAAATTTCATTGCTTATTTTTTAAAGTTAAGCAAGGTAAACCGGCCAAGTATCAAATTTCAAGTTAAAACGGCAAAATAATGAAAACGGCCCGTTTTGCCAGACTATCTATTTATAAGTATTTATTTATTTATTTATTTGTTGGCTTTTAAAATATTGTATAGTATATTTTCATTTTATTTGCAAAGGTTTAAAAACGTAGTTCACTAAAAAACTTATTTTTTAATTTTTATTTTCTTTTTATGAAAAACTAAAGGTCTTGCTATAGAAGTTTAAATTCTTTTCATTATATTTCCTAATTAAGAATTCTTAATCGCAATAATTAAAAACATTTATATATAGGTTCAAATATCATTTTTGTCTGTTTGTTTCTTTTTCATTTTTGCTTTGTGTTCAATTATATTTGAAAATAAGTTTTATAATTTATTATCTCTATTTTTTTTGTCTTTTTTTTTTTTTTGTTTGTTTGTTTTTTTGTTTTTGTCTTTGCTTGTGTTTTTTTTTTGTTTTTTTGTTTTTTGTTTTTTGTTTTTTGTTTTTTTTAAAAAAAAAAAAAAAATATGAAAAAAAAAATAAAAAAAAAAATAAAAAAAAATTTTTTCTTTTTTTTTTTCTTTCTTTTCTTTCTTTCTTTTTATATTTGATAACTTTTTTAATGACAAGATTTGTTAGCTATATTATTTACGGATTATTGGGAGCTTGGCGATAAGACTATTTTATCTTCTTCTTGCCCCCGCCATGTGTATATTTTACCAATACGAGAGTTGTAATTATTTTTAACGGCAAACTTATAACTTTAAAAAAAAAAAAAATATGATGCGACTTATACTAAAAGATTGTATAAAACAAAACGTATAAGTTTGATTATTAAAAAGTCTTGTTTTTTAGATTTTTTTCTGCTATAATAAGGTTATAATAGAATTTTTTACATTATTTTACAGTTAAAGTTATAAATAAAACGTAAAGTATTTATGTGTGTAATAAATAAAAATTAACCGAGCACAAAATATTAAAATGTTTTATTATTCTTTGTACATCAAAGTAAATCAACATTATGACAATACAACAGCTAAGATAAATACTTAATGGTTGAATGCGTTTGAAAGCTCATATTTTAATTTAAGATAGTATTTTTATATTGAGGCTAAAGGATTGACGTTTAAAACTTTAAAAAAATAAAATACAGTTTAATATTATTTCATTATTACAACATTGCAGAGAATATTCTTTTGATTCAATAACTCGAATTCAGTTAAGAAAAAAAAGGTAACACTTTTCTTTAATAAATTTTTTATTTGAAAGTTTTTCATAACAAATGAAAGAATACTAAAACAGGCATTAATATTGTAACACCATTGAATCCAAAAAGTGTTTGTGGCATAATACTGTAATTTCTCATTAAAATACTTTTCAAGATAAGTCTTAGTTAATGAAGCTATGGACAGAATGCAAAAAATTTATTTTTTTATACAAAATTTACTCAATAGACAATATTTTTTGAAATAAAAGATTTTATTTTTTACCAGATTTTTATACATACATATAACAAGTAGCTACCTGGTACATAACATTTTAATTTAGTGATATCTTTCCTCTTCAATATATATTGTCTAGACTTGTAAACTCCAAAAACATGAGCCAGCTGTATCTGATTTTAGTTTTTTCACTAATACGTCATTTTTTTTTTTTTTGTAATTTATTTTGTCACTATTTATTTTACATACAATTAACTTTAATACGTTTATAAATACAAGTATACTTATATGTACACATTTATAAATAAGATTAAAAAAAATTAAAATAATGACAGAAGCAAGTAGAAGACTGCAGTCTTATCAATTAGGCCCCTTGTATTTGTAACTTTGCAATGAGTTTCACGTGAGATTAACATGACATTAAAAATTCATAAGTAGAAATAAACCAAAAACAAAGCCTTGTACGTAACGATCTGATAGATAAGTATAGAAAAGAAATAAAAAACTATTTGTATTGTAATATAATCATCGTTTGTGGTCATTCAAAAGGGATAAGTTCGTTTTAGTTAGTTATGATTAATTTGATCTTTAAAAATGAGAGAGTATGTTGATGTCACTTTAGTTAAATAGGTGCTGTTTGACTGCTCCTTTAAAGAGATTTGATGACTTCATGTTTTTTATTTCCTCTTTAAGGATCGAGTTCCATAACCGCGATCCTCGAGATAAGATAGAATAGTCAGTTATTTTAAGTAAAGTCATCAGTTATTTTAAGTAAATTTTATTAAAGTCTCAACATTTTATCAAAAATTACATTGTTTGTGGTTATGATATTTGTTAAATTGCAAGAGGGGTCAAAAAAAACTAAAATCTTGGATATCTCTAACTTAAATAAAAATCGTAAAGGGTATACGTGTTGAAGAAAAGATAAAGACATTTATATGTTTGTTTATTGTAATAT
This sequence comes from Hydra vulgaris, assembly GCF_038396675.1. NCBI lineage: Eukaryota > Metazoa > Cnidaria > Hydrozoa > Anthoathecata > Hydridae > Hydra > Hydra vulgaris. The sequence continues at coordinate 56,863,345 of NC_088927.1, read as the reverse complement.
AATTTTGCAGCATCTATGAAATTTAAAAAATAAAAACCTTTTTACACAAATGTGTTAAACTAATGGTGAAGCAATTTAATCTAAGTGCATTTTTTAAAGAAGGGCAATAGGCTGTTTTAAGTTGCATGTTTTTCCGCATACCACCTGTTGAAAATAGAGTTGGTCAATAAAATGGTTCCGCAAACTAAAGATTTTATTTACGTTTTACAAAAATGGGAAGTTCTCTTTAATTAAGCAAATTTAAACCTATTGGCTTTCAAACTAAAAATTCTATACGACTACTGTTCTTAATTACATGAAATGTTTCAACTAGTGTTGCAAGAGTCAGGGGCGCCAAAAGCATTTTTTGGTGTTTGAGATTTCCAGACATTGAGCAAACTCCAAACACTTATATATTTATACTTTTGACAAATAAGGATGCTTTGCAAAAAATTTGCGATGATTAGAGCCCTCAAAATAAGTGCCCCCTTTGCCCCAAACGTAAGAGCAACAAGTTGATGAAATACTTTTTGTATTATTTTTAACTAGACTTATATTCATCAGTAAATTTTAAAAAAGAGTTAAAAAATTATGACAATATAAAATTTGCAACCCCCTTTTGTAAACTCATAATACTCGTGGTTGGGTGTAAACCATGATGTATTAGTGAGTGTTGAAAAAATACATGAAGTAAAAAATACTTAATCAAAACCATATTTCAATTGAATACGTTTTTCTGAATAAAACATTTTAATTGAAATTTTTTATTATTATCCCAACATTAAAATTAATGCATTAGGGTGTATCAATTTAAATATCTTAAATGTTGAGACATTATAGAACTAACAGAAACAAAAAAAATTCGATTGTTTGCACAGAACAACGAATACAAGTTGAAACAATAGATTTGAATGTAAAGATACGTTTAGATAATTCGGCATTATATTCTATTGGGTACCGTTTTGCTTTCATCCCAAATTATTGAATAAAAAATCTGGGATCAAAATGCGGACATACAACTCAAATATGTATAAACAACTCAAAAATGTATAGCAACAGCCATTCAGGTTTCTCAGTTTTTAATACAAACTCACTTCAGAGCTGAATGCAATTAAAGTTTTTATTTTGATCGCTTAGTTTAAATTTGACATTTCAAAATATGATTACTCTATGTTTTTATTTTTATCAGTCGATAGCTTTCTTTGACAATAAGTGAAATTAAATAAACGATAGAATTTAAAGAATCTTAATACGCTCAGGGTGAATACATTTTCCAAAAGTTGATAAACTTCCCCTCCTTCGTATGAAGCACATAATAGTAAATGCTTAAACAAAAAAATTTTGACAAGGTCAGAAAAATTTTAGCAAGCTCTCATAAAAAATGTGTCTTTCGCAAGATTTTTTAGTTATTAGTTCTAAAAGCACTTTGCATATAAATTCAGGCACTAGTGGTTTTTATTGTTTCTAATTATTTACATTTAACTATCATAATATGGTGGTATGTTAAGAGTTTTTCTTTCTGAAAACTTAGTTTATATGTCAAAAATACGACTTACCATCAAGTTTTTTGTGATTTTATTAAACACATTATTTTCAAAATCTTTTAGAGCATAAGTCAAGGAATGTTTCCAGATTGTCTAAAAATTGTTAAAGTAGTTCCTATCTACAAGACAAGAGATCTTACTAATATAAATAGTTATCGTTCTATATTGGTTCACTCAGATTTTTCAGAAGTTTCAGGAAAAAAAAGGTTTAATCTAATTTACGACTATGTAATTAATAGTAAAATTGTATACAAAAACATTTCAGAATCTTTTAAAAAATTTCATTTCACATTAGGAGTATTTATTGGCTTATCAAAAGATTTTAATACCGTCAACCATCAAGTTCTAATAGAAATTTTATCATCATATGGAGTAAAAAAAAAACACCCTTGGTTGAATGAAAAGATAACAAATTGTAAGCAATATGTTATCTTTTCAATTTATAATAAAAAAACTTCGTTGGACCTCTTCTCTTTATAATATATTTAAACAACCCCCATAAAACTTCAAGCCAACCAACCTAATCTTTGCAGACGACACAAATTTTTTTCTATATCACGAAAATATTTATATTCTTTTCAATAATATGAATAGCAAATTAGAAAAACTTTCCGATTGGTTCAAAATAAATAGATTATCTCTTAACACTGCTAAAAATAAATGATTACTTTTTTATCCACTCTATAAAAAACATAGAATACAACATCTATTACCTGAACTCTACATTGGCAATGTAATCATACAAAGAGAAAAAGTAACAAAATTTTAAGGAATCTATATTGATAAAAATTTTTCTTGGAAACATCACATTAATATTATTTCTTCTAGATTTTACAAATGCATTGGTATTTTATATAAAGCTAGAAACATACTCAATAAACGGCAGTTTACACAATTATACTATTCATTTGTGGTGAAAGTAATGATCGTAGCCTCATTAGAGATCTTTATTTACCGTTTCCTCTTGCTTTGCTTGAGTGTTATACGCACATAACATTAGATTTGTTTGTTTATTTCGCCGTATAATTAGTTTTATAATTTAAATGTTTATAAATGAAATCACTGGCGGGGCAAGTAGAAGGCGTTATTTGTCTTATCACCGAGCCCCAATCGAACGTATTTACAATAACCGTATAATATATTTATACTTTGCAAATTATTTATTGAAAATTATAAATATAAAAATAAAAAACAACTTGTTTAAGATATACTTCAAGAACAATTTTATGTTAAGAGTAATAATTATAAGACAGCAAGAGTAATAAGCATAACAAAGTAAATATAATAAAAGTTTAACTAAATATTTTACAATTACACCTAAAAGTAAATTTTGTCTTTGAAATTTTATATTTTACTTTGTAAGTAAGTAAAATGTAAGTTATACTATCTACTTTCTCAATGAGAAGTCATTTCATGTTGACTTAACATAAATTTTGAGATAAGTAGCGTATTCAAATCAACTACCTGTTTATGGGCCCTTATGGTAAGTAATTCAGGTAATACTCTGATGTATGTGGGTAGTGTTTGTCGCAGGGCATTTTGAAAGGATATCTTTTCACGTTTATCATAAAGGGTAGTTTATAACATGCGTAGTTTATACCAGTAGAGTAAAGACGGGTTCCCTGCCGCTTTAGAGCCAATGCGCTAAAAGGGGCTGCTAAATAATCATTGATTTTTATTTTTTATTTCCTTTTAGTAGCTACGCTACTGGATGCTAGCCATGCATACAAACCTTGGCTAAGTCACTGTTCGTTAGAGCGCAGTTTTTCTACAGCTTTTTTTTGTATTACTCATTTCAATCAAATATTCTGTTATGGTAATATGACGCAATGTGACATTTTTGGTATCCGTAAGGGCATTTAAACTATCTGATATAATCTGTATAACAAAAGGAGTGTTTATCAGATATAATCTTTTTATTGCATTTTATTATATATAATCCATTTGAAAAAAAGATGGTAACGAAAGCCGGTTGTGGGCACCCTAATACCTAATAACCTATTCGTAGCGTTTGTGTCCAACCCGCATAAGGAAGATTAGGAAACTAAAATCTTGTTTAATTGCTTCAGAATTAACTTTTAATTTTTTAATCGTTAGCTTGACTTGACAAGTTGTTTGTCGATTATCAGTGGTCCCGAAATTGCGCGACTGATTTTTTACTACCTTCCACACTAGCTAGTGCTCTGAAACTTTCAGCACTTGTGTAAATATGATAAACGTGCATGTTAAAATTGTTTTCAGAGCAATCCGGAGAAATATACTTTTTTGAATTTCTTTTTTTTTTATTTTTAATTAATCTTTTAGACTCGGTTGAACTCTGACAGCATTTGTGTAGTCCCGATGAACATGCATGTTAAATTTTTTCCTGGCTAAGGGGGGCCTCATCCTAATTTTTTTTCTCAAAACATTTTTTCGTTTAAAATTGGGCTTTATAACTTTTTAGAATGAAAGACTTTTTATAAAATAGCTTTGAAACGACATATCTTTGATTTACTTGTGTCAAGAGGAAATAGGTAAGTGGTCCTGATTAAAGTTTACCATAAAGGAACCGGGCATATTTGTAGCTTTGCTGCTGCTTATCGCTTCTTCTCTTATTCCGCGTGTTCGTTGTTAAAAACCACATTGAAGATAAGATCTTAATTAACAACCACGTAACAGAAAACAAAATTAATTTTTTTCTTTATTTACTAATAGCTTATCAAAAAACTGTTGTCTGGAACAAACTAATTTTAATTAGTCCATTCCAGACAACAATTAATCCAGTTAGTCATTTTCAGGAGAAACTTAACAACCGCGCTGAATAAAAAAAGCCAAAAAACAAAACTTAAAATAAAATCGCAAAATGCAGAGCACTTCCCAGTTTTTTTAAACGAATTAGAAATTAAACTTTTACACTTTTAAATAACTTATGTAAATAACATCAAGATTAATAAAAAAAAAAAAAAAAAAATGTTAAAAAGGCATTAGCAAAAGTAATTGATTTTAATAAAATGGATAACTTTCATAACCGCAGTAGCTGTTAAATTTAATTTATTTAAAATGGCGAATTAAGTAAGGTGGTTCAAAAAAACACACTTTTTAATTTAAAATTATATGGTTGATTGTGAAGAAAAATGTTCTATATGATGAAATGACATCAAGTTCATTTTTTTTTCAGTAATTTTTTTTTTTTTACTTTAAATTTTTAAATATTTAAAGTTAAAAAATTAACAAAAATGCAAATCATAATATTTAAATAACCGAATTCCAATCACATATTTAAAATCAGGCTTATATCATGGTTTTTGTTTTAGTTTAAGAATTTAACTTTCTGTAACAACACGGCGCAAAATCCAACATTTCTATGCTCATGTTAACACTGTTTGATTCTAAGGGTTTTAGGGAGGAGGCTGAATAAGTGCGAATTTCATAACTGCGAATCTGCATAAGTGCGAAGCAGTTGCAAAGACTGGCATAAGTGCGAACTGGCACAAGCGCGAACTGGCATAAGTGCGCCGAAAGAATATGCAAACATTGGCATTAGTGCGAATCAATTGCAAAAACTGGCATAAGTGCGAACTGGCACAAGCGCGAACTGGCATAAGTGCGCCGAAAGAATTTGCAAACATTGGCATAAGTGCGAACTAGCATAAGTGCGAACTGGCACAAGCGCGAATTAGCATAAGTGCGCCGAAAGAATTTGCAAACATTGGCATAAGTGCGAATTGGCATAAGTGCGAACTGGCATAAATGCGAATCAATTGCAAAAACTGGCATAAGTGCAGCATAAGTGCGAACTAGCATAAGTGCGCTGAAAGAATTTGTAAACATTGGCATAAGTGCGTCAATAGAATTTGCAAATGCCTACATAAGTGCATACTTGACTAAGTGCGCCGAAAAAATTTGACAATTTTGGATTAAGAGGGCGGTAGCATAAGTGCACCGAATAGATTTTCTAACTTTTTCTTAGTGGGGGACTCTTGAATTTTTTTATTTTTAAAAATTACTCAGGAAATGTTATTATTTTCTTTGTCTAAATATCAATTTAAAAGTTTGTGTTGTCGTTCAAAAACTGTGCGGTAACGGGACACTTTAGTGAGGCTTCTATAAGGCATAGTGGCCTCAATGCCACAAAGCCGTTTAGATCTTTTTTTTATCAAAGGCTCCTAAAAAATTGGGCCTTAATAAACGTTTTTTCCAAAGTTGGTTAGGCCCGGTAGTGGGCTCGTGTTACAGTCTTTGTTAATAAAAGTATTAAAAAAGATTGTTGAACTTTCCAATGAATTACGAGGTTACTCCACACAATGTTTAAAATATTCTTTATATAAAATATTTACAAGTTGTTTGCCGTTTTGATAAACAAGCTTTTGTTTATCAAAATACTACTCAAAAGTTTGACTTATTCTCTTCTTTATTGCTGTAACTTGTCCAGTGAGCATGCATAGTGAACATAAAGTAAAGCATGCTGTGACAACCAATTTAATCAAGTTGTAGTTCCTACAATTAATCCGAGCATCACACAAAACATTTTAAATTTTTTCTTTTAAAGCAAAGTTCATGAATTTCCATGTCTTATTTATTTATTTCAAACTATATTTATAGTTAACAATTTACAATTGTTGTTCGTATACAGGCAATATATGTTCATATGTCAGGCCTGTACACGGGCCTGAACATTAAGTTTATGAACTTTTAATTTGTAAGGAGATCAAGTTCGTCATTTTTTTTAAATGTAACATTTTTAATCAACTCGTATTTCCAAAAAAACAAAATTTTAATTATAATTTTATTACTGAGTGTTAATTTAGTCATTGCATAGTTGGGCCTGAAGTAAGCAAAACCATGCAAAACCAATATTGTGTTAGTCATTCAAAAACTGATTTAATATTAACCATACTTAATTTTTAGGTTCAGCATATCAATTTTACCAGGGAAATGGTAATATTCTATTTTTCAAATATTAGTCAAAATGAAAAATAAAATGAAGCCAGAGAAACAATTTTTTTCTATTCTAATGTCTTAACTCTACATATTAGGTCAAAGACACCATATATTGAAATAAGAAAAAAAGATATGAATATTTATTTTTTATACTAGCATTTTTTCAAAGTACTTTTCTTAGTATGGCCTAACGTTTTTATAACACTTTACTTAACCCAAGCATAAATAAACTAATGGATAAATATGGATTTTAGCTGAGCTCAAGTGTTATAAATGATATCGATTCATCAGGGGGCGTTGACCTCATTTTTTAGTGTTTAATTATTCCAAACATGTATATGTTTATGTTAATGTCAAATAGGGATGCTTTGCCAAGTACTGTAATGATTGCAGCCTCGGAACCAAAAAAAACTAAAAAAAAAGTAGTTATTTTACCATAACTAAATTATTTTCAAATTATCTACAAATTTAAAATTTCCAGAAATAATCTGCTGTGTTCGGTTTTTATGTGCAATCAAAGTTTAATATCTCTTCAAATCAAAGGGGGAGGGGGGGGGGGGAGGGAATGAATCAAACTTTTTATGGTCATAATTTTAGAACACGAATATTAGAAAATTATTTCTTATAATCTATCATTTTATTAATCGATCACTGTTTTTATGTATACATGTATGCCAAAAAAACTATGACCATGTAAAGTTTGATCCCCCCTCCCCCCCTCTTGGTTTGAAGAGACATGATAGTTAAATGAGTGTAGCGTTGAGCAACCGACCTAGCTTCATCAATTAGTTGTTTGTGCTATGAGGATCGATCTTCATCGCACAAACGGCTAATTGATGTAACTAGTTCGGTGGCTCTATGCTGCACTCATTTATATTAGATTTCTCCTCCGTTAGACATCCTATATTGGTCTCATATACAAGTCTTGAGAACGTCGTATCCGGAAAAACTAAAGACGTCTTTCTAGACGTCACACAGTAGTGTGTATGTGTGTGTGGGGGGGGGGGTACTTTATATTTTAATATAAAGTTTTAAAAGAAGAAAAAACAATAATATAGATTTGGAAGTTACATCATATTATTACTTTATTCTACGCCATCAGCCAGGTTCGTATGAAATATTTCAATTTAAAGCTGTTTTCTTTATAAACATTGCATGTATCTAAGTATACTTAAAATGTTTAACTATATCTATATTACACTTCCAAACTTACGCTACAATAACTGTTAAAGTGACGTCATTGCAAAATTCAAATTTGATATGTTATTCTGAAACATCTCTTGAAACTATAGAATTTGAGTTGAAATTTATACAAATATTTTTATGGCAATACCAACCAGAAAATAAAATTATACTAAAAGAACATGCTTTCCTAAGAGTTATGTTATTATTATCAGGTGACATAGAACTATGACCTGGACCAATGTATTTGAACCATATTATTTCAGTGATGGAGAAACTTGAAAATATTCTGTATATGAAAGGCTTACAATGTTTTCATTTAAATATCCGTGGCCTATGAAACATCTAGCATCATTTATTTGTTTAACTGCAACAAAAACAGTGACATATTCGCCCATATAAACCCATATAAGCAAGGACGACCCTAGTGAACTATATCATATCGAGGGTTATGCATTTCTAAGCAGCATACGTAAAAACAGACGTGGTGGATGTGTTGCCGTTTACATATCTACTAAGTTAAACTGGGTAAGACGTAACGATCTCAAATCCAAAGACATAGAGAGCGTTTGTTTCGAAAAAATACTTCCAAAGACGAAGAGTATATTGTTTTGTGTCCTATATTGCCCATAGGATGGCTCGAAATACCTTAGCCACAATTTCTCTAACCTATTTTCAGTAATGATATCTAAACCTAATTAACCTAATTTATTAGAAACAACTTTAATTAGAGATCCTAATGTTAATTACATGAGGTCAAGTGATCACACTGAAATAAAATCAATGTTAAAATTCTATGGTTTCAAGCAACTAATAAAAAGCGCAACCAGAACAACGTTAACATCTTCTACTTTAATTGTCGTAATTTATACAAATAATCCAACTCCGAAATGTGAAGAGAAGCTTTTTTTTAGTCATTTTTACGCTGTGGCACATATACAATCGATCTGAATGTACACTACAGCCACGTTTTTATTTTTTGCGGTCTTTATCAGTATGTACTTAATTTTCACGCGTTGTACTACATTTAGTTTTTCATAACAGTTTTTCCGTTTCAGTTTTTCAGTTTTCATTTTTTGTCTTTTGAAATTAAATTTTAAAATTATTTTCAAATATATACATATCCTTCATACCTGGAGTATTATTAACTTAACAACAGGCAATGTAAATTTCATATCAATTATTTTTCATTTATTGAAACCCGCAGTGTTATAATTTTTCCAGAAATTTATTGATGTGATCTTTAAACCCTTGTTTTGAAGTTTCATCAAAAAATATTTTCGTCTGTTTCCTCGTTTTGAAGGTTATTGAGTATCCATAACCAAAATTCTTGCTTTATGATGATGGTAAACTCTTCGGTAACTTATATTTAAAGTGGTAAGATTATCTTACTAAGATAAAAATCTATACAAATCGGAGTTTTTAAAGATTTAAGGACAAGTAAAATTGATATGGTTTTCACAAGTTTTTATGTAAGGTTTCATGACACCTCTTCTGGAATAGCTCAGTTAATTCTTCAAGTTTTTCTGGAGTAGTTCTGCATGTTCTCTGTAGACGTAAAGTTTGTTTTTTCTGAAATAATATGTTGTGTGCATTTAATTTGACGAGAAAACAATTTTTTTCCTTTGTGGTCACGGAACATTATATCATTTTTTATATTTATAAGGTTGATCAAATTGTAGTAGCGGGTTTTTCCTATTCTGTGACCATGTTTTAGGTGCTGGCGTACATTTCTTAGTTCGGGCAGACAAAAAAATGCTTTTGCATAAATAAAATTACAATTTTTTTGTTGTTGTTGTTAACTTTATGGCTAATAAAAGGTATTTTTCAAAAATTATGGAAAAGGTTGGGGAGGGGAGGAGAAGAAGAACATTAAATATTACTTTTACAGTTATGTCTTTTTTATTTGATGTTCGAAACCAAACCAAACAAAACCAAACAGTTGTAACAAAAGCACCTTCAATTTGAGCACTGATTCAATCCCCTTATATTTCCCGCGTATTATAATCGAGTTTATAATTTTTTTTTACAGAAACCTTGCAATTGGGTAAAGCGGGTAGGTGTGAGTAGAAGTGGGACAAGCAAGCGGGTGAAGTGAGAACTATATAAAATCATTTATTTAAAATAAGTTGAAAATTAGTTTAAGCAAACTATTTTAAACTGGTTTTAAATTTCAGTTTATTTTAAATGAAACACAAATAATCAATATTCAAAAGTTTTTGATTACATTTGACTATTGCGGAGTTTCATTCTTTCTTTGAAACATTAATTGATATATCACAATATATGATTTTTTAAGATTTTTTATTATGCTTTTCCTTAAAAAGAAAATTATTAGTTTTTAAGTACTAGGGGGTTCTAAATCACCTAAACCCCATGGTTACAGCTCTATTCGGGCAAAGCGATTATGCGAAACTTGAACTTTACTACATAGAATAAAGACCTTTATGATAATGTTTTAATTGGTTTTAGATTTAATTTAAATATTAGTTTGTTTTTAAGTTAGGGGCTGTTCAAATAATACGTAACACCTTTTTGGCTGTTTTTAGACACCCCACCCTTCCCCCATGTGACATTTTATGACATTTTCTGTCAACCTCCTCCCTTTTTCCAATATGAGACGTGGCGTTATTTTTACCCAATTTTGCAACTTTTCGCTAACATTTTCATTGATTCCGCTGTGATTAGAATTGAAATTTTTAAAAATTTGTCACGTTACACTGAAGCTAACCCCCCTCCCCCATGTGACATTTGGTAACACTTTCTGATACCCCCTCCCACTATAAAACTGTCACGTATTAACAGCCCCATATAGGTCTGTAAAAATGATACTTTCATATTGATGATAGTATTAAGTGTCTACAATTTTTTTAAATAATAAACACAATTTTTAATTATTCGACAAACAAAATTGCATTTCGAAATCTCAAATTTAATGTTTTATTATTTATTTATTTTTATTTGTAAATATTATGATTAAAATACAATCCAAGATGTTTACACTTGTTAACCACAGCCTAAATATAAATAATTGCAAACCTAAACTTTCAGTACAAATAAATATATATTTTTTTAAATTGTATTTTTATTTAGTTTTAAAATTGCCATTTTATAACAAAGGTTATAGTATGTTTAGTTAAATATTTTTTTGCTTACATTTACGCAATGAAACCAACAGCCTGAAATTTCAGCTAAAGGATATTGAATTTCCAAGGTATTCATCAATGCTTGTTCATAGTCCGTCATTATCCGTAACGGTGACAAATGTGGAACGAGTTCAGCAACTTTGGAAAATGCAAGAGAATACAGCTCTTGCGTTTTTCTAGTCATAAGTATGAAAATAGTTGGGATAAACTAAAACAAAAAAATCTTTACTTCTTGATTCTTTACTTGCATAACAACATTAATAAAAACAACTATAATTTATAAAAAACAGTAGTAATAACAATAATAACAATAATAACAAAAATAATAATATATGGAGGGTGAACAAGAAAAAACAGGGAATATATTTTGTTTTTTTTTAATTCATTAAGGTGCTCTAAAAAAATCTAACGGTATTAAAAAACACCGCGGAAAAAATAGAATTCCTTGTTTACACCCTTCTTATATTATCTTTTATTGATTATCTTACATGATCAAGCAAAATGTATCCAAATGTTATCATTTGATAAAACATTCTCGGAACTACCTTAAATGTTCCGTCAACGTGCAAATCAGTCGGCGAAGCAACGACTGTTTTCCCGATAAATATGAGAGCATAATCGTTATTTATACGAACGTACCCTTTGTAAAAATCGATCCCGTCTAAAAACGTACTTATGTTGTTTACTCTCAAAAAGTTGTCTAATTCCCCGCAATGGGCTGGTAATTGCGGCTGCACTGATCTACGTCTGCGATACATAGTGCTTTCCTTCATTCCAAAAGAAACGTGATGTGCTGATTGGTTACAAGCAGTTTCTTGGTCAAAAATATCTCGCAAACTTCCACTTGTAGTTTCAGCAGCTCGTTTTATTGATTGTTTTAATTTTAAAATTTCTTTTTTTTCAAAATCTGGCAAATGGTTATGCGGCGTTATTTGTACTAACCCTAGGCTTGGTTCACTTGTTGCACGACTTCTACAAAATTCATCCTTACATTTGAAACCGCCGCCATACGATTCTGTTGCTTTTTTGTCTTTACGATAATAGTAACCATTTTGGTAATAAATTTTTGAGTTTTTTCTTTCGCCTTCAAGTATTTCCATTTTAATGTTTAACTAAAAAAAGAAAAGTTTTCTTTTACTATGACTTTTTTGTACATTGATATAATAAATTGAAGCGTCAACATTAAATTTAATAAGAACGTACTAATCGTTCTAACATTTATAAACTAAACTTAAAAAAATTCGATTTTGTGTGTCACCAACCAGTTCTTCTTCTTTGTACCGGAATGTTTTATCTGAAAACGAATTAACGAAATTCCATTTTTAACCCAAAGCACTTATTTAAATTACTTTCTCCATTCGAATTTAACTGTTTTCTTTACTTCTGTAAATATTATGAAGAAATATGTTTTTTCAAAGTTGAGTTGCAAACTAAAAACTAAATTTTTTTACTACGGAATAACAATTCTTAGTATAGAAGTATAAAATGTTTTAATTATTTGTTGAATATTGTAGCGAATATAGAGAACAATATACAGGGCCGGCGCTAGAGGGGTGCAATTAAGATTAGGCTGGTATATCCCTCAGAAAAATGAAATTTTTCAATTTTTTTTTGTTTAATGTTAAAAAGTTAAGGAATAAATTAGACGGATGCTCAAGTAAAAATTAACCAAATGTTCTCGTATTATATATTATATATTCATTATTCTTTAAAAATGCAATGTTTATTTAAAAATAAATTTGATGTGCTAAGATTCAAAACTGCTACGCTCCGGTATCTACTAGTTTCAATGGAAAGTTACATCTTTAATGATCGTCTATATGAATCCGTTGAAAAATAAAATCAGAAAATGAATACAAAAGCATTGCCAGAGATCTTATTTACATTAGTTTTCATTTTAAAAGTATTTATTGCTGTAAAAGTATTAGATTTTTAACAATGCAATAAATACTGAAAAAAGTTATTTTTTAGCCGTTTTCTTACCTGCATAAGGAGCCTAGCATTTTTTTTTTATGAAAAAACTCATGAAAAATTTGACGACCCTGCGCAACCTATTTTTTTTAACGTTTTTAATGTTTGAATCACATTTGATTCAAACATTAGTTTTTCATAAATATTTTGTGGCTTATCATTTGGTTTTAAAACTTTTTTTATACATGACACTACAGACGATGCAGTGCGAATGTATGAATGGTCAATTTTTACTGTTTCCGTGTTTCAAATCTGTTACACCACATTTTTCATTGCCTAAATAATAGATAATAGCAATAAGACCTTTGGTAGTTTTTTGATGAACACTTGTTCACTAAAATTCGCGGATGTACAATGTTTTTGGCCTGTAGTAGTTTGGGTAAGATAATAAGTTTTTTTAAAACCTTTTTTGCTATTCTTATTATTCTTATTATTTTTCCATCTATAATGATTGCATTTATAATCGTCTTCATTTTCAGACTTCATTTTAAAAGCAAATATTCTACCAGCAATAAATAGAATGGGTGCAAACGGAATAAGTTTTAAATCGTTGTTTTCGATGTAAACATTTCGACAGCATCATTTGCCGACATAAAGTCATTTTTATTTTTAATAACATATTCCTCAGTTTTTTGCCTTCATTCTTAAATAAAAAAATACTGATACTACAGATTTTGAAAACCGACTGGCTACCACCAATAAGGTGTTATTAAGGACAATTATAAAATAGTTGTTCGATTATTATAGGTTAAAATAACCTATAGGTTATTATTAAACTATAAAACTTTAAATATTGACGAACAACTTCTTGCCTATTTTTGTAATAAACTTGAGTTTATTCTAATGACTCTAATGAATATCAATATTTAATGACTATAGTGTTATTTTTTCATCAGTTGTGGTTGTGCTCTCTTTTGCTTTATTAAATTTTTGAATGAACTTTCAAAAACCAGAAAAGTTTATAAAAAATAACTTCAAACGTACTTTATGGAAACCCATAACTTCGTACGTGCAACCCAAAAGGAAAATTTTTTAAAAGTTTTTCAAATATTAAAATAGTGCTTTTTTTGAATATGTTTATTATAGCATAAATAAAATATTTTAATATTTTTATGAGCATTTAAAAGCTTTTATAAAACCTTTTATAAAATGTAACTTAAAAATTAAAAAAACCTTCAATAAGGGTATGATACTTGCTGTTCTGCTCGACATATCTTCCTGCTGTTTTTAACGAAGCGTACCGAATTAAATTAAAAAGTATAAAAGAGAATGATCATTAGAAATAATGGTAATAGTCGGGTTATCAATAATGTAATTAAAAATAATATTTGTGTTCAGTGTAAAAAATATTAATCGTTATTTGGTTATCGGCATGGTTGTAGAGAGGGAGGATTAGGCGGGTGTGTTGTCCTGGGGCCCGGCTTTCTTTAAGAGTCCGGAGCAGGACTCTTAAAGAAAGCCGGGCTACTTTTTTTTTCTCCCATAAAATGGGAGAAAAAAAAAAGTAGCTCATTTGGCATTACATGGTGCTTATTTTCAGCCAAGATTGGGCCCATAAAGAAATTTGCCCCGGGACCCATCTTGGCTCTCTATCAATTATCAGTGACTTTTATTTTCACAATAATGATTCTGACTTTTTTGCACTTATGCCAGTTTTTGCGATTGATTTGCGCTTATGCTAGGTCGCACTTATGCCGATTCGTACTTATGCCAATGCTTATAAAATCTTTCGGCGCACCTATGCCAGTTCGCGCTTGTGCCAGTTCGCACTTATGCCAGTTCGCACTTATGCCAATGTTTGCAAATTCTTTCGGCGCACTTATGCCAGTTTTTGCAAATGATTCGCACTTATGCCAGTTCGCACTTGTGCCAGTTCGCACTTATGCCAGTTCACACTTATGCCAGTCGCACTTATGCAGATTCGCAGTTATGAAATTTGCACTTATTCAGTCGCCCCTAATTTTATTATTTAAACTTACCTTTATTACAAAAATCATTGAAAGCCACGTGACACTTTATTTTTTTTGTCTTCAAAATGTGGTTAAATTAATATATAATAATACCTTAAATAGTTTCACTAATAAAGCTCTTAAAGCGGTTGTTAAAAAATATTGTAAAAAATTTTACATCTTTTTTAATTTTATTTTGTAAAAGTTATAACTACTTTTTATAACATTTTTAATTAAAAAACACTTATTTTAAATAACAATAAAAGTAGATAAATATTACATATCAAATGGCTCACATTTTAAGGAAAAAAATCATAATAAGTCTAGAGATTCAGTTTGTTTTTTTTGCTGTAACAAAACAGACAGCTACTCTCTTTGCAGTATGCCATCATTGGTGACACTAGTTCGAGACTATGTACACAAAGGATTCAGTTTTGATATAAATGCATTTCCCACTGGCGTTGCAAAAATGCTCTCTATGCCAAAAAGGTTATTATATTTTATAAATATTTTTTTATATTTAATAAACTTTTTCTAAAAGATTTCACTAAAAATACAAATAGTCTTGTTCACAGCAAGGAAAGCCTGTAAAAATGAAAGAAGAGGTTTGGAAAAAGGAAAGGGAGTTACTTATAAAGGTAGGAAGGATTGCTCCAACTGAGGGTCAACGTTTATGTCGAATTTGTTTTATGATATCAGACAAGCGCAGCCACAAGATTTTTAACTTAAGAGATTATATCATTGAGTCAAATGAAAATCTCCGCATTGAAAGATTAAACTCATTCTGGACAAATTGTTTTCAACTAGTTGGAATGGGCATTAGGCACCCATGCACGAGAACATCAGCTGTTCAAAATGCTAAGAATCTTGTTCTTTCCAAGGATCAGAGCAAATAACCTCAACGGCTTTAAAGTTTCTTGTTAAGAATGAAAAATCATTACAATTATCCACTGGTAGATTTTATTAATTTTCTTATTTATTGACTTAAATAAATGACTTATTGCAATATTTTATTCTAATTTTAGGAGGATCTCTCTTACCTGTAGTACTAAAACAAAAGCTCCAAAAAATAAAGTAGTCTCTACTGATACAATATTTGATATCAAGAAAAATCATGATCTGCTTGAAAATGTTGTTCGTGATACTCTTAGAGA
>NC_088927.1:56767500-56837500 GCF_038396675.1 Hydra vulgaris | reverse complement strand
ATATTCTAAAAATGTAAAACAATCGTATCACAATAGTAAGTAATATATTTTAAGAAGATTATGTGCATATAATATATTTCAAAAATAAAGTTTACGGTTTTATTACTGCAGTCTTGCCCGTGATAGATACAGCATGCAGACATGTTTTTCTTGCAAGAACATATACTAATTCTGCGCAAATTTCTTGACCAAGTCTTACAAACACAACGAATCACTTTGATATATTGGTTAGTGCTACATCTTTGTCTGTAGGTATTGAAAGAAGATAACCATTATCTAATTTCCATCTCCATTTTTTTGGAATTAAGCTGAAAGATTCATCTAGCATTTTCCTTTTAATAACCTGGAGATGAACTCTAAAACCATGAAAAAAGCCGCACGATTTGTTAGTGGTAACTTTTTTAGTTTTATATTTCTTTCACAAACCATTTGTTTATATTTCAAAAATATCTAAGAAATAATACTATAAAAATATGACATTTTTTCTGTTTAAATCTAAATTTTCTCAATCTAAATGAAGGGCGTAAGTTGAAAAAGTCAAAATTAAACGTTCAAATGTTTACCGCATTTTCCTAAACAAAGATTCTGCATTTTCACCAAAAAATTCAATGAAAACCTTTACAGCAGATTCTCCAACTTCTTTTTTGGTTGCCCAGTAATCCAAAATAATAGCATATGCTGATTGTATACTATTTGAATTTTAAAGTATTTTTCAAAAACAACGCTTTTCTTAACAAAGTGTTGAAGATGTCGAGTCACATCCTGACTCTTCATGAACAAATAACAGATGTTGTCTAAAATCCATTATTCGAAATTGAGCATCTTTTGTTCTCCAGAGTTTTTTCTTGCTTTTATGATTAAAAAAACTTCATTTAATTAATCTTTCCAATGATAATTTAGCATTACTGCTATATTAGTATCACCGGAAAAAAAAATGCATGGTGAAATTTTTTTGCAACTTCCAACAGTTTAGAGACAATTTTTGTATCAGCATCCCCTTTGCAAAGATATACTTTTTAGCCATCTTGTTTAAGATAATCTGACAAAATAAAATTAACTGTGTTTTGTTGTGTGAATTTGATAGAAAACGTTTATGTGAGTTCGGTGTCTAATTATTTTCTCTCATAACAAAAATTTGGGAAAAACCGTTGCATTTTGTTCTATCTATGTGTTTATTAGATTTAATTGAAAACCATTTATTATGACCATTAAATATAATATAACAGGTGGCATACTTTTTTCTTATATAGCTGACGTAGGTCAATTTTTATAAATCTCATACCTATGTTCCAAATAACTCTGTGAAGTAAGGAACCTCTGTGAAGGACATACATGCACAAGCTGACGTTTGTACTAGACTTAATTTTGTTGTCAGGAAGAATCACTTTGCGTAAAGATGATTTGTTTGCTTTCAGCGTTAGATTATTTTAAAATAATACTTGTGGGGTATGAATGAGCGCAAAGTATAGTTAAGCGTCATCCTATCTTTCTGCAGTTGCTGCAAACCTATTAAAAAGTGTTGAATCGACACAATTAGTTTGATTGTCAAGTTTTACGCTATTAGTCAAAACATCCAAAGAAAAAAACCTTTTCGTATTTTTAAACTTTGCTTCATTGAACTTAAGACCGTCAAAAAAAGATTTTAGACAAACGCCAATGTTCTCAGCCTCGTCGCAGTTGACACGATCTTTACCATTGACTCACAAAACACCCGTGGATAATAAATATATATTTTTTTTATGTTCTTTTTATTATTTATTTTTATTCCTTTTTATATTAAACCAACTTTGCATTTTAAAGAACGCATCAGGGTCTGCTAAATTACAAGATCAGAAGATAGGTCAGCCTTATACCTTGCAGATTGGTGCACTGCGTGACAACCATCTAAAAATTGTTGTGTAACTACATGTTTGTTTCTCTAAGATATTGAATTTCTGGCAAGTATAACCTGGAATACTTGGCATAGTGTCCTAATGCGGCAAATAATTAACCATTTTTAAGATTGCTTTAAGATGCAAATACCAGTTACAAGTTCTCTCTGGAACTAAAAGTTCCTTTATGGTACCAATGTAGTATATGTACAAGATACAAAGTTTTGCAGTGTGTCATTCCTATGATGTGTAGGTTTATATGGCAAATTCAATATTTTTGAAAGCATCTGTATTACCAAGTCTGACTGACTCTTTCTTGTTCATATCATTTTGCATTATCATTTTATAACTGTATTCAAGTCCGGATATATCTAGTTTTTAATCGTCAACCAAAATATCTATAACATGACTTAAGGAATTTGAAACAGCTTTTCCTGTAAGCATATGCTTTACCGTATCTTCAGAGCAAACTTGCTTTAACACCTTTTTCAGGCCAGTTCCTGCCATTAGTTTTCCAATTCTTCCGAGAAAACCCATCATTGTGTGAAACCCTAAGAGTCGACATACTATATTGAGGTTCTGATCTTTTATAACACCGAGCGGTTTCTGCCACAAAGGCTGATCAAACTCTACGCAGGGAATAATTGTTTTATATTTATTAGCTTTATCAATTATGAAAAGCAGTGTAAGTATATGCAAGTTTCATCTTAGGAGTTAATTATAGGTAAAAACTTGATGAATGCTTTTTCATTACTTGTTGTTGATTGTGATGTAGTGTGCATCATATAACTTGACCGATTCGGGCGAGGATTATTTTTTAAGCTAAAGAACCATGCGACAAACCTAACAATAACACTAATTTTGGGCGTACGAAATACTTCAGATACAAATCTTTTATTAGTTTAAACCAGATACAAATCTTTTATTACATTTAACAAACCGTGATAGCTTGATCCGTGATAAGGCATTATTTTAGATGACACATCAGATATGTTTTTAATAGATTTGTGTTTCAAACTCGTTATGCTTTCATAACTGTATTTAGAAGATGAACATAAAATTGATATTAAATCTATTCCGTGAAACATTCCTTTTCCGGTCAATGTGCCAATGTTGTGATCTAGATTGTCAGCCACTCAATGTAAGAAATTCGGCTTTTGTTCTTGCACAGCATTTACTTTACTAACTGCAGCAGATGACTTAAATAACTTCTGTTCATCGGTGGATATTGAAGATCTAAATTTATAAAGGTGATTCACAAAGCCATTTTGTTTCAAAAGATATATCAATCTACGCCAATCCCAAATGGAGTTGGTGCTTTCATAAATCTTCGTCGCAAAACTTGAGTAGTACATTGTCCTAAACTAATTTGTCAAAGCTTTACAACAATTAAAAGGCTTAAGAATTGCTGTAAACTCTTTGGAACCCACTTAAGTCTATATTCAATGTCACCCATATCCTCTTGTGATTGATATACAGATTTAATTACATCCATTTTTCTGATTTTGCTCGTAATTATACTTGCAGCGGGAGCAATAATATTGTCTTTAGTACAAGCTTTCTATTTTTGAATTTTTAATATATCAAAAGAAGCCATGTCTCTGAATACAAACTAAATTAGATTGACCGGAGAGTTCTCCTAAAAAAGTATGATCACCATAATGTTCAAGTAACATTCATTTTAAAGATTTCGTTGAGTAATATGAATAACCATTACTAAGTTTTTTGATCTTAATGTGCACATCCGAAAGGGTACAAAGTTCGCAGTCAGTCATTACAAGACATCCAACGAAAATCTACAACATTTCCACATTCTTCCTATCTATTCAAAGAACGTTTAATCATTTTGTTAATCAATGGTATGGATTCAATTTTAGCAATTGCTAAATGCTCGTGGTCTACCTTTTTGGTACAAAGAAAACCTTTTGATTTCCAATCAAATACTTCTTCAAGTAAACTTCTTTCTTGGTACACATGATATTGATCTTTACGACTATCCACAAACTTTCTTCTACAGCTATGATAGACTAGTACTGTTGTACTTTTATGCGTGTTCTGTCGCAACTGGACTTTAATATAACTAACAATGCGCAAAAATAACTTATCTGGTATGTTTTCTTATCCGAAACCTTTTTATAATAACAAATATATTTGTTTTTTAATTATGCAAAGTATAAATAAACAATTAGAAATGATTCAGCAAAACCTCAGTAGTGAATATGAGCTATTATTTGCAAACTGATTTTTTAACAAACTGTGCAAAATAAGTTTTTAACAAAACTTTTATTAGATGTATTGTAAATTGCGTTTTACTTCCATTCTTTTGAAAAAAAGATAAGTTTATAAGCATTAAACTTTTTCAGTTCTTTGATATGTAAAACTATCATTACCACATACTCTCGCAACTCTAAGTTACAGTTCTCATTATTTTTTGTGGTCTGGAATAAAATTAATTTTACTTATTGGCTGAAAAAAAAATCCTTTTATGAAAGGATTATGTACTTTTTTACTGTTAAGAAGGTAGTCCCCTCAAAAAGTGCTTGGTTAAAAAAAGTTAAATTTTTTGATACTAAGTTATATTCCTTAAGGTGAAAATTTACAAAGTAATAACAATTTAGACAAATAAATAATAAAATATGACCATAACTTTTTCAATAAATCCATGTTTCAAAAATTCGTTACCTAAGACTTATTAACTTTGAGTAGATCTGCTTGCATTTAGTTAGATAGTTTTTTCACCCTTAAAATACTGTTTTTAATTATATATAATAATAATCTAGTATTTGATAAACTTAAAATTTTAATACACCTACCTAACTGTACCCTAATCTCTCTGTAAGGTATTAAAACCTTTCATCTCAAAAACAATTTAAACTATTTTTACAGTATTTTGAAGATTCCCATTGAGGTTTGTATAAATTTATAAATGCATTTATAAATTGTTTGACGCTATTGATCTTTTATTTAGTTGGAAAAAGACTAGGTTTAAAGTGTTAGGAGCGTTAGCTGATAGGATCTTTTTATATACGATTTTGAACTTTACAAATAAGTTTTTCCTATTATAAGTATAATTAAGTGACTAGAACAACCAACCAAAAAAGTGATGTAGCCATGTTAAACAACACAACAAGAATAAATTCAATCAAACGCACTATAACAGGTTTAGCAAATTTTGACAAAATGACACTTTAATGAAAGCAAACATTCATTAAATTATTAGAATACAAAATCAAAGTTTCAATATTTCAGTTTACAAAATAGTTTAAAAGTTTATTTGTTTTAACTAAAAAAAGTTGAAAAAAAAAACGTTTAATATCAACATTTTTATGTTTAGCAAAAGAAAAAAAATGGAAAGCCTAAATGAGGAGAACTTCGGTGAATACAATGCGTATTTTATAAATGAACTTTTAGATGAACATGAATGTCCTGTATGTAAAATGGCTCTTCGTGAGCCTATTCAAACACAATGTGGTCATCGACTTTGTTTGTCATGCGCAGAAGAAATGAGAAAAAGGTATTAACTTTTGTAGATTGATATTGCAAGTTATGTGGCATGCATACAAAAATACATTTAATAGACTACATATTTCCAAGCTTGCATGCATTCACTTGACCGAAATATGTAAAACTATTGTTAATGCTGCCTTTTTTTTGTTTTGACGCTAACCCAAAGTTGATCTAATATCAACTTTAATTTTAAAAGCAGCTTGATTTGTTATATTGATTCAATGTCAGATTAATCTTGAAAAAGTTGATTTTTTTACAATATAAACACAAAATTGATCTAATATATATGACCCAATGTACATTTAATGTAAATGGGTTTATTTTCATTCAATGTATAAAATGTAATTTGGGTGTAGAAAGTTCAAGAGTATTTTTTGGTAGTTATGTGGTTTCTTTTTTAATCAGCTCTTAATTATTTTAATTGTAATTATGAATGAAGCGGTTTTTTAACGCCAATTATTGTGGGTAGTTTGAAACAAATAATTTATTTGGAATGAAAAGAAGTTTTTATTTCAACAAAAAAAATTACAAGCTAACCGGACATGACATTCAACTATAAAATTATTTTAAATATTTTAAACGTATGATAGAACTTCGGACGTCGCCGTTTGGACACAACGACCGAAAGTAGTTGTCATAATGCAGATAATGTAAAACTGCAATTAATTTTTTAAACCCTTATTTGAAAAATTTAGTATATGATGCTTTAAACGCTGAAGGTAAGCAAGATAAAAGGGAAGTTGAGCGTTGTTTGTTGGCAGCATTTTCTGTAGAAGCTTATACTGCGTACAAACTTTTTATAAAACGATAATTGAATGTTGGAGAGAAATGTGTTTTTGGCATTAAAAAACAAGATCAAGAAAATCATCAATATTTGATAGTGTCAAATAGAAAGTTAAACGGAAATGGAGAAGTAGAGAAGGCTCCAACCAATTATTTAACAAAGTTTCCCAATACAGCATACCAAATAATGCAAGTGCAGAATCCGAAAATATACTAGAAGGTTAGATTAGTCGTAAATGGTTATTTGAAGATGACGAAAACAAAATAGAACTCTCCAAAGAAAAAGCTCTCTTAATTGTTGTTATTCAACAAAATAAAGATATAAAATCAGCCATGTTTTTGAGCGGAGAGAAGCATCAAAACATAAACTGAGTTTACACGACTTGGTATTGGATTAAATGTTGCGCGTGATTATGAAATTACTTGGAGTGTCATTAAAGATCAAGATGATTTGGCGAAGTGGGGAGTATCCGCCATCATGAACAACATTTTTGTCAAAAAGATAATAGTATGCCTCTTATTTGTTAACAGACATTTTGAAAAATTTAGTTTGGATAGTAAGGAAGGGGAACAAATTGGATGTAATGGGGCTCGTGCATTGAGATTGTGTGTGAGCGAGGTTGGTAGAAAGCTTATGTAGTCCAGCGGGAATTGATTTGAAATGAATTTGAAAAATTTAAACAGAAGAGTTGTGTTTTGCATTTGTGAGCAGCAAAGTTTGAACGTTGCAAGTTATCCCAATTGTTTTTTATTTAAGTTTTAACTTTTTACATTTAGTTTATTATGAAACATTAACTAAAGTGAGTTATAATTAATGAACTTTAATACGAATATCGGTGTAAAACTTTTATCTGTATTTTTTATACATAATGAAACGAAAATAACTTTTTTTTTAATTTTTATAATTTTTTAGACATATTTGGGTCCTGTAAAAATGGGTAGCTTCACATAAAAGCCATATATTTAGATTTAAAAAAAGTGGTTGCGATTTGCTTGGTTTTAGATAGACACATATAGAAATATTAATAAAGCCTTGGAAAAATTTTGTTTTGTTTACCTTCACATATTTTTAATGACGCATTTTTTTGTAACTCAACAAAAAATGGTGTCTTTAAAGCGGTTTATGTTGATTTTTCAAACTTATTTTTCAAATAAGATAGCAACTAGTTAACTTTGAACTTTTTTATTTTTGAGTTAACGACTATTTCTTTATAAACCATCTACTCTAGCTTAATGCAATTTAATACCAAAAATGCCAGTTTGTGTTTGGTAAAGACAGTTTGTAGTTTTTTGAAAAGAAGAGTCGTTTTGTTTGACAAAGTGTTAGAACAATGAGGTTTTGAATGAAAAGTTAAAAATACTTACTTCAGGAGGTTTATGCGAACAGCTAATGGTGATTGAGCTGTACATGGTGACAAGGATATTGTGTGATTTGATACCAGTTTTTTGGCAATCAGCGCTTTTAAAGTTTACTTGTTTAATTTAAACAAGTTTAAACAATTCATTAAAAAGAATTATTTGTAAAATATAACTAAAAACAAACTTAGAAAGTTAATTTATTATAGAATTACAAAAATATGTTTAATAACGTAAATTTTTATAATGCTGTAAACATTTAGCTATTGCAAGTACAGCAAAAGTTGTAGTTCTTAACTTGTTGCAGCAATCATTATATATTATGCAGTATGCAGGCCGTCTAATAACTTTTGAAAAAAGAACTTGATACTTTTTAAATCTTTTACCATTCTACAAAAGTCTAACAAAATAAAAGTTTTAAAACTACATTGCTTTGATCATCAGAGATACTTTATTGACAACACCTACACTCGCTATGCAAGGCAAAATAATACAGATTTTTCTTGAAGTAATTCAAATAAATAATGATAAACCAAAGAGAATTTTAAGAAGTTCTATAAATTAATCATTTTATAGTATAATGCAGCTAATAATAATATATAAAAGATAAGCAAACAAACATAATACATATTCAAATTGTCACTAGCCAATCATGTAATCAAACGCACTGTCACTTGTCACTTAAACCACAGATTGCTTCGCCAGTTTTTGAAATATATAACTGTCAGAATGAGCTAAAATGGTTCATTTTAAACATTGACTCCACTTTTCTTCATGCAGCCTTACTTCATAATCCATTACAAAACATAATATTCCCAGTTTTCAACATTTAAAATTTCAACCCTTTCTACACACTGTCCTTACCCACATTCAATTTCTATTTTTTGTTGTTTAAAATTATTTGATTTTTCAGAGGATTCAAATAATGATTTTCTGTAATGTGATGTTGTTATTATCTGTGATTTTTCTCTTATTCTTGATGGTAAAGTAAGCTATTACTGGAATAAATAGCTGGAATATATAGCTGGAATAGCTAAAGTATTAAAAATCAAGTATTATCTTTGAATTCAGCTATTACAACACTATTTTGCATGTTAGTTTTGTCAAATAAAATGATTTCAGATGACGGCGTACGTGAAATACTTCTTTAAGGTAAAATTTCACTTATATAATCAAATACTTTTACGTTCCAAGGTGGTCCAGTAATTTGAGACTTTAAATACATTGTTAAATATGTATATTATCAATATAAATTTAGTCTATAATCCACGGATGTCCTCCTGGTCTCTAATAATGATTTTTACAAATTAACTGATGTATTCAATTTTATTTGGCGAAAACATGATATGTGTTTTGTTTTAAATGGCAATGTAATAATTCGGTTTCAGTGAGTCTAGATTAGTGTTATAAACTTGTTTTAATATTGATACACCTTAAAATATCTATTTATAAGATTTTGTAAGTGTAATTCATTTTTTTTGTATATACTTAAAACATGAAAAATATCGATATTTATTCATATATAAAATAAGAAAACTTGAAGTTAGCTGATCGTAATATGTTGGGTGCAATTGTAAATGGTACAAACATAACTGCACATAACAACTTGTCTAATTTCATAAACCATCTTTGATAAAGGTGAAATATGCAAAAGCTCTAAATTCGTTTCGAAGAGAATAACAAACAATGGGTAAAAAATGAACCGATATCGGTTCAATTTGTAATTGGTAAGAATATTCTTTTAACTGCCTTTATTGATAAAGATAACTCTGCTCTTATTCAATTGTAGTTTCCAGATCCCAGGTGAATTATGATTCTTTAAGTAATAAAACAAAGAAAAGAAGATTGGCACCATTAGTTGCATCTTTTTCATTTTCCTAACTATTGTTTGCATCGGATTGTAGTTTGCACCAAGATGGTAAAGAAAAAGAAGCTAAAGCTGCTTTACAATTATCAGAATATATGAGTTTTTGAATAAAAATTTTTATACTATTATAAACAAAAAAAGGTTTAAGCTTTAGGTTCTTATTTATATGGATTATGTATTGGTTTCCTGAAATAATAAAAAGAGCCCTAGAAATGCATGAAAACACTGTAAATTAATAATATAATACGTGTTTAATTTTTTAAATGCATGAAATAGTTTTTAATGAGTTTTTATATATATATATATATATATATATACATATATATATATATATATATATATACATATATATATATATATATATATATATATATATATATATATATATATATATATATATATATATATATATATATATATATATATATATATATTTATATATATATATATATATACATATATATATATATATATATATATATATATATATATATATATATATATATATATATTTATATATATATATATATATATATATATATATATATATATACACACACAGTGGCGGCTCGTCAATAGGGGCCATACGAGCCCGACCCCAGCTCGATTTATTTCAATAAAGTATTTGGTAATGTAAATATGTATTTATATATATGTAAATATACAACTACTAGCTAAACTATTTGCAGACTGGTTTTATAAAAATAAATAGCTCTAAGTTAGTTTTAATTTTAAATCATTTCATTTTATAAGTAATACTTTTATTTGCAATTTGTTTAAAGTATTTAGCGTTGTTTTATTTCATTGCTAATAACGGCCGATTTGTACTAGCTCCATTTAATTTGTTTTTAGTAATATAATTTTTGATGCGCGCGCAAAAGTTATTGTGCTTTCAGGTGGGACGAAAAAGCGCACCGCAGAGCCTCATTAAACTGGCCCGAGAAAAAAAGAAGTTTGAAAACATCACTAAGCCGTAAAATTTCATCCACCATTTTTAATTCTCGATTCAAAGAGTGAAGAATTTACTGCTGCAAAAAGTCAGAAGTTTGTTGACTCAATAAGGTACAGTAATATTAGAAAACTTTATAACATTAAATGTAAACACTTATTTGTAAATAAATGTAATGACGTCATTTCTACAAATATAATAAGAGCTACAAACCTTATGTACTTTTGAAATTCTTGTTCTATTCTAAATGAGAGATTGGAAAGTTTATTTTTTCCAAATAGCTTACGTATTATATTCTGCAGCATAATGAATCAGCCATTGAAAATTGTTTACACTGTTTGGTGGCAGTTGAGTTATTCTACTTTTTAAGTTGCCAATTAGATCAACACTGAACCAGAGCCAATTTCAACCATGATGATAAACATCAATTACAAGTTTTAAAGAATTTTTCATCAACAAAAAAATGCAACTGGGTTTTCAAGAAATATTTTAAAATTAGTCAATGTTATTATTAGTTTGATATAACAAATCTACAAACAACTAAAACAACAGAAGATATAAAGAAAATTTTTTTTAATCACGAAAACTGTACCACTGGTGGTACTGTTACATTTCTTAATACAGCTTCATTAATTAATACTTCCAAACAGACACTAATTAAAAAATATGCAAAGTTTAGATTATTTTAACATGTTTGACATTTACCATTACCATGGAAATAAAATAATCAGAATATTTTATTGAAATGTTTTTTTTTTGGTGAAAGCTGAAGCCAAATAACTAAAACTATATAAACATTAAAGTGTTATGTATGGTTACAAACAGATGTTAAGTTTTTATCTTTAATTACATGAAATCATTAAACCATCTTTGACAATGTAAATAATCTTGTGAAGTTTACTATTATTTATGACTGACATTGTAAATGATGTATTTAAGAATTATGGATTTAATTAAGTAAAATATATGTTGTATTATGAAAAAATTTTTTAAAAAAGTTTTTTTATGTTGTAAATCTTTTTGTTTTTGTTGACCCTATCGCCATTCTCAGAAAACGTTATGTGAACCTATCAGAGAGTTCAATGTATATGTTTTTGTTGTTTTTTACGTAGGTTTAAAAAATTCAATGTTATTAAATAATTTATTTTAAAAGTATGCTAACCCTTAACTCTTAACTAATCAAATAACGCTAGCGTCCTAACAAACACCAAAGCATCAATTACGCTAACAGCAAGTCGTCGCGTGATAGTTTGGTTAATATTTCCTGGCCTCACCAAAGTGTATTGTCACCTCCCGCCGCTGTATATATATATATATATATATATATATATATATATATATATATATATATGTATATAAAAGTTTTTCTTTTTTTAGAAATAAGGGAGTCTTAATTTGTCCATTAGACTATAGCATTTTGGAATCTAGCAAAGTAACTATTTTTAACTTTATTTTTAAGTTTAATTATTTAGTTATTTAAATCAATTTGTATAACTTATTGTAATTATAAAGAAAAATCCATTTTTTGTTTTTCAAAAAATATGTCTGTTACTAACAATTGATAAAATGTTTTCTCATAGATTTTTACCGATGTAGCTGTTAAAAGAGTTATTATGCAATTAAAAGTTAAATGTAGTAATTTTTCCAATGGTTGTGAATGGACCGGAGAATTAAAAATACTTGATGTATGTTATTTAAATTTTATTCAAAAATATTTGATGCAACAATTTTACTATATCTCGGTGTTGAAAGGCCTAAAAACATTTTTCATTAATGTTTTTTTTAGTATGACTATTATTACTATTTGAAGAGCATTTTGCTAAAAGGGTTAAAGCGCTCATTTCATTGTTTTGGAAAAAAAAAAAAAATCTAATTGTCTGGCAAAATATGTTTTGAAATTCAATAGATTTTTAACCGTAAACAAAGATGATGAAGAGTTTTTTTATTAATACTGACATATTAAGAGTTCTTCTTTAGTCAAGAATCCAAACCTTTGAAAATCTTAATTTTGGAGCTTAGCTCCACTTTAAAAACTCGCTCCTCACTTATAAATAGAATTATAAAGTGTAAGTAATTTTATAACAGTTTAACTTAGGCAGGCCAAAGTTTTTTGTTTACTATGGTATTCTACTTGATGACAATTATGACAAGTTTTTTAACCCATATGCAATAAAATAAAGAGGGATAAAAGTTTCGATTTATAACAGTTTAGCTTATTTTGTAAAGTTAATGTAACCTAATAATTGATTATAATGTAATCTAATAAGTAGTTAACTAGTTAGTAGTTAAGTTAATGTAATCTAAAAAGATTTTATCTAATTTTGAATGTTTTAAAAGGATTATTTTTTTAGATAACTTTGCAGAGATAAAAAAAATGCTAGCTGTCTGTATTTATAAAACAAGGTTATTTCAAAAATTATTGTTATTTTAAAGCAATTTAAATAAGTTCTTTTTTTTTAAGGAACATTTGGGTTCTTGCGAATATCAAACATTAAAATGTCTTAATAATCCGTGTTCTACTTCACTTTTGCCTAAGAATCTAAAAAAACACATGGAAAAACATTGCATTTATCGTTTGGTTACCTGTCAATATTGCAAAGAGAAGATTATTTTTAGTGAGAAGCAAGTAAAAGCAATCATTTATTTTACTTCATTTTTAATTCTGCTAATATTTATATTTTGTTTTCAAAAAATAAAATTTAACTTAAAGTTTTTTTATCACACACACACACATGCACACACACACACACACACACACACACAAACACACAATTTTTGAGTTTTTTAAACACTTTCTGGACTTCTTACTCGGTGTAGTTAAGGCGATTTTAAAATATTACAGCGTTCGTATGATATTTTGCTGACCACAACATACTTTTATTAAATGACCAGGTTCCTGAACTATGACAAAAGAAATAAAAAAACTATAGGAGTTTCTAAATTTTGCCGCAACATAAAATAAAAGTGTTTGTGGCGAGAAAACTCAGATTATTACTATGTTTTTATATTTAATCGGAGATTATTACTATTTTTTTTTATTCTCCTAAAGGTTACGTTTGCTTACTAGATTTGAAATTAAATTTGAATTAAATGCGTTGTTTAGGTTAAAAGAATATCATAGTTCAATAACATGATTTGTTAAGATTTTTATCGGTAGTTTTTCGAAATTCATCAAATCAGATCTTTTTAAACACAACACTTTTGTAAATTTTTGGTGAAAATTTACAGAAATGTTGTCTTTTGACAACTTTATTTAAGTAATATGAACAAGGATCTCTATTGGGTTGAAGCACTTTTTTATAAAATTTTTAACAAAAATCAATTGAGCAAAGTTGATTTAATGACTCAAAAATCGTTTTCTGTAAAATCATTATTAGGGGTAGAAAAAAAGTTTCAAAAATTATATATAAAAAAGAGAAAAGTGTGGTATAATGCGGTAGTGGTGTAGTGTAGAGTGCTCTCTTCATATGCGAGAGGTTCAGAGTTCGATCCCCAACACGTCCGCGCTCAACTTGTTAATCCGCACAGCGTCCATGTTCGTCAAAGTTTGTGTTTCGAAGTTATAGAGGTTAGAGAGGGTTATAACCACAATTAAGTAGCCTCCTCGTATGTAATAGCCTTCTCGGCATTGAGGAGGTGATTTAACATATGTATATATATAAATATATATATATATATATTTTTTTTTGCATGGTCTTTAATTTTTACCCTTCAATAGCTTGAGATGTTTTTTTTCTTAGAATATGTATATATATATATATATATATATATATATATATATATATATATATATATATATATATATATATATATATATATTTTTTTTTTTTTTCCTACTACGTTTTTTAACAACAGTAAGCACTCATTTTATAAGTTATGAAGTTTTGAGAGGCATATTTTTAATATGTGGATTTGTTGAAAAAACGGCGGTTGAAATATTGTTTCTCTTCGCTTTTTTTATTGATATAATTTTAAGGAATATGTCAATAGCGAGTAATAACATCATTGTACCTGACCGTGAATTTTAAGGATGTAGAGTTGAATTTATTTATGATGTTTTAAATTTAATGAATTGTTTTTAAAAAATCTTGTATGCAAGTAAGTATGCATTTAAGTATGAAATTACCTTAAAATTGTGCTGAAATAACCAAACTAGGTTGCTAACTTCGTTATTTTTAAGTATTTTCAATTACAAGTTTTCCATGAAAGTTTAAACGTCTGAAACATTTTTTTAACAGTAATGTACGACTAGCAGTAAGCAGTCATATATTACAGTTGTTAGTAAATGAATTAATAGTAGCAATTAAAGTTGATATATTATTTTTAAATTATAATAAAATACTAATTTATCTTTAAAACAAACTGTTTAGCTCCGCATGCTTTTAGATGACGACATAGAGACTAGATAGCATCAGTTATTAAATCATTAAATACCAAGAAATACCTGAATACTGAGGAGAGAGAGAAAGACAGAGTAAAAGAGAGAGAGAGAGAGAGAGAGAGAGAGAGAAAGAGAGAGAGAGAGAGAGAGAGAGAAAGAGAGAGGTTGACGGCGTTTCTAAGACACTTCGTTAAAAAAAGTTAAAAAGATACACAACAAATCATTAAAACTTATTAAAATATTCAATTTCATCATAACCAATTTTGTAAATTTTTTGTATATTATAAAATAAAGTAGTTAAAAATAGCGATAAAAAAAACATAAAGTTAGTTTTGCAATGATACCAGTAGACAAAATTATTTTTACCTATTTTTATCCAACAGCTGTCTTTTGATTAATTTAGTAAATCTCAAATCATATATAAATTTACTAAATTAAAATCATGTTTTAACATGATTTTAATTAAGTAAACAAACTAATAAAACAATTACAAAATCATCTATAAAAGAAAATAGTTTAATTAGATAATGTTTGAATTTATATATAAAAAAAAGTCATTTATTATACGAAAATTATGAATAGTTTTGATGAAAACTTAATAAAATATGTAGTGACAAAGATTAAAACTATAAAAATTATCTAAAAAATAATTCCCTATGATAATAATAATAAATTTATAAGTCGTAATATCATAAAATGTCAGAGAGCATTTTAAGAAATAAAAAAAAAACAAAAAATAGATTCATAAAGTTTTGTATGTTTTGTAATTTTGTATGTAAAAGAGTGTAACGTGTTATCTGCAACAGTGAATTTTCAAATCGGTTTTTAAAGTTGCAGGTGGAGTGCCACAAGGCTCTGTCTTTGCTCCGTTTATGTTTACTGTTTAGATAAACGACTTACCGAATTAGTTTTCAACTAAGTGTATAATATATGCTGGTTATTTAAAACTAATTAATATAATTAAATCATTTTTGGATAAGCCTCAAAATAATTGGATGTAGAAAAAATTCAAAGCAAATTAATGAAAAAGTCAAAACTATAGCTAATAAAATTTAACGTTAGCAAATGTAAACGCTCGCATATCGGTAGCAAAAGTAGTAGTTTACATATATACAATGTATTATTAGGTGTTAGCCAGAGTTTAGAAACCTGAAACAAAAATTGAAAAAGATTTAGGAACTCTGGTTTCAAACGACTTAAAATGGTCTATTCATGTTAGTTATATGTTCAGTTAAGCTTATAAAGTGTTTACAATAATAAAACATTCATTTAAAAACGTAGATATAAACGCGTCTAAAACTATTTTACACCTCTCTTGAAAGAGCGCATCAAAACAACACAACATCGGTGTGGTAAGTTTACTTAGACAAGATAAAAAAAAACGGAAAAAATACAAATTAAAGCATAACGAACAAAGTGTCTTTAAGGGAAAAACTATGAAACAAGACTAACCTACTTTAAATTAACGACTCTTGAAAAAAAGACCGTAATGATCTAATAATATTTTACGTAAGGGTAATTTATGTAGATATTTTAACTCGGAATACCAACCAACTTCCCATTAAATGCTTCTCCGCGGTGCTCTATGATAAGACCGTAAGGTCTTCGTGGGGCACTTAAAAAAGAAAAAAAAATTATCGACATTATAATTATCTTGTTCTATCTCTACTTATTGAAAAAATTGAGCTATTGATAGCTCTAGTTTCCTTAGAATAATGTTTTTCTACTATATTAAAAACTAATTTATAAGTAAAAAAGTTGTAGAGAAAAAGAAATTTTTTAAAATATTTATTTATGCCGTCTCATAAAGTTTTTATTTTTAAAGTTAATTCTAACGTCGCGAATTAATAAAAAAAATCCAAAGAGATACTACTTCCTAACAAACAGTGTTATTAACAGTAATAATAACTCAGATCAAACATTGTATATTCTAAAATAGCTAAATAGTTTAAATCAAAGTTGTATTTGTTTTTAACATAAAACAGCTGTTAAAGCCTAGATTAGGAACGTACATGGTTATTGTACATAAACACAGTCATTATTAAATAAATAAACTTGATTTTCATATTAACTAACGTGGCCGCTTCATTTAGATCTACGGACTACTTTTGTAAATTTTTAAACGCATAACTTACATTTGTTATTATTTGATACAAAATCAGCCAAATAAAAATAAATTCAAAGTTTGATATTTTGTCTCTTAATTTCAGAGCTTCAATTTTTTTCTCTCTTTTTGAACTTCTTTAAAGAAGTTTCTGTTAAAGTTCAAACTATATCCAAAAAGCTTTAAAAAACTTTATAACTTTATAGAAGCTCTTTTCATGTTACTTCCTGTAACTTCCTGCTGAAATTTAATAACATATCCTATTATTTATAACTGTGGTTGAAAAAGAAGTAAATGTCTTGTAAAATTAGAAAAAACTCATTTTCTTCTCGGAGACCAGGAACAGCGTAGTTTTTAACCAGATTTAAACTAAGACTCGTGCAATCATTATATTGCGCAGTTGGCTGAATATCACAATTTTTAACTTCTAACTAAATGAGGAGTGGACCTGCAAAACCTGATAATTCACTTTTTTTTCATTTCGAGATAATTGGCAAAAACTGTTTTCAGAAAATCTGTTTGTTATGCAGTTTTGCATGGACTACTTAATTTTAACCACTGAATTTGTGATAGAAATATTGGATTCTGCATGTCCTGAATTATTTTCCTGATTTTTATGATTGCAAAATTACAAGAGCTATCCAGTGGTGTGCGCAAGTCAGATTTTTTGAAAAAGTGAATTATCAGGTTTTGCAAGTCCATTCCTCAAATGTCATTCACTACATTAACACCGTGTTATCCTTGACCGCGGCACTTTTTTATTATTGTTTGTAACTAAAGCAAAAGTCTTGACAATATTTGGAACACATCGGTCGTTAACTTCTAAGTGAAAATGCAAAAGTCTATATTGAAGTATGTAGTAACCGAGTACTTATAAAAAAAGGACAAAAGATCAGAAAGCATAAAATTTAGACGTAAGAATATTCATAACCAAAAAACGTATGTTTTTATCTGAAGGGTTAAGTCTATTATTGTTTTATATTATTTGTTCATTGTTCTATAATGCTTTAGCTGAAATATTCGTAATAGTGGAAAAAAAGTTTATATTTAACTTTAATTAACACCCTTTAACTGGAAATATTCGTTGTATACTTAGTTTTTATTTAATCAGAATTTATACCGTTTTCGTTAAATTGTTTGTTTTTAACATAACACATATTTAACTATAAGAT
This sequence comes from Hydra vulgaris, assembly GCF_038396675.1. Classification (NCBI taxonomy): domain Eukaryota; kingdom Metazoa; phylum Cnidaria; class Hydrozoa; order Anthoathecata; family Hydridae; genus Hydra; species Hydra vulgaris. Next base: position 56,819,510 of record NC_088927.1, on the reverse strand, counting down.
ATACCGTTTTAGTGGGTATAATCGTTTTATACTTAGTTTCTATACATTTATAGTTTATATACTATTTGACTGTTTTAGGGTGAGCAGAAGTAGCTACCTCATCAACCAAGGGTTTGGGATTGGGCAGCGATAGTATTTTTAATTATTCAACGTATGGCGGGAATTCTCAAAGTATTGTCAAAAATAAAATATAAGGATTCTGTAATGAACCAATCAATTAACAAAACAATTAACAAAATTTCATATTTTTTTATAAATCCTCGTAAGTATCTCATCATCAAAATAAACAAATAAAACACACTCTTAAGCCGTCAAAGCCTTCTTATGTCGCAAGATTTGACAGGACATACTACTGTTGAGTCAAACACCCTAACTCTCTCCCATTTAAAAAGAAACACACTGATATAATTTAAAGAAAGTTAGTAGAACTTATTGTGCAAGAGATAATCTTAAGAAACTCAACCTAAAAGCAATACCTAATGACTTAGTAATTGTTGAATACTAGCACATAATTATATTAATTAGTTCTACCTATAAGCAACTCTTGTAATTTAACCATGAGAAAAAAAAAATTTAATAATCTTTCGTTATTCAGTAAACTATAGAAATGATTGGTTCATAATTATAAAATAAGAATGACAACAACAATATATCGCAAATCAAGACATTTATATATTTTGTTTTCAGTTCAATACAAGACATCAAACGGCATTTACGGCTCATAGCTTTGATATATATTTAGTAACGAGTCGTAGAAACAAGTCATTTTAAAATACAGAATATATTATCTTACATAATGACGATAATTTAAAACTAGACACGTAGGATTGAGTCTTACCATCCTCAATTAAAACTCAATTTTAATTTTATTAGCTGGGATGTAATGCATACCCTAAAGATAATAAATATTAAATCAAAAAGATGAACACGCAACTTAATTTGACCATAAGTTGATGGAAAGAAAGAAAAAAGTTTTGAAACTAGTGATACTGAAGTGGATAGTTCGTGCAAGTTGAATGAGCGAATAATTTAACGCATGTTAGAGTTGTACAAACAAATGTACCCCAATGCTCTATAACGCTTGTTAAGGTTAAACGGTAAAAAGTAGAAACAACAAAAACTATGCTCTTTGGGCTAAATTTCAACAGTTGTATATGTAATTTGTAAATAAGAGTGCAACTCAATTGTCAAAATACTGTATAAATAAATAAATATATATATTATATATATATATATATATATATATATATATATATATATATATATATATATATATATATATATATATATATATATATATATATATATATATATATATTTATACTTTTATTCAACATCTTCTCTTTCAGCATTGATCGATAACAATATTAGTAAATGTTCTTTTTAATTGTTCAGAAGAATGCCTAATTAGAGGTTGTCCAAAAAACTAGTAACGCAAGTTTCTACCTTTGTTAACCCCTCCCCCCCTCATCCCTTGTCACAAAATCGTAACTCTGAAGCAACAAGTTTTATATGAGTCGTCACCTAACCTTGAAAACCACCCTCCCTACCCTAACAGTGTGACGTAATTTATGTACGAACCCTTACCCTCCCAATAGTTTGCATGGCATTTATTTGGTTAAGTTTTTATTTGGCTTTAAAGTAGCATATAATAAAAACAACTCATAGTTCAATAAATCATACAATTTAATATACTTAAATACATGTCATGTTCCATAGCCAAAAAAATGTTAAAAAAACTTAAGTTTTTTTTATCAAATCATCCTTTGTGATATTAAAAGCTAATCAAACACAATAATAAGCTAATGAGAATACCAGTAATAGCCTTATATAGTCTTATCAACTCTTTAAACATTTTTTTTCTTCTTGAGACAATTCATGCTGTATTCCGACAAAATTATGTCTCAAATATGCATTTTAAAATTCGAACTTTTATTTTAAATTATAAAAAATTATAATATTTATTATAATTAGCAAAACATTTTTTATTGTATCAGGTGGATTTTTACCGACACAATGTAAAAAACATTGAAAATGTTCATGACAATTTTAAAAAAATATTGTAGTAATATATAACATATAGTTCAAAAATTACGATACGCTAAATTTATTTTTAAAAAAAGGGAAGGAGATTTTAAGCTGTTTTACGCAGCGATTTTAATTAAACTTAATAGGGCTGTTTTGATTTTTTTCTCTGGCTCTGCGAGGGAAAACTTATAATCACTTTTGTTTTGTTTAATGGGGAAATTTAGCGTTGCATAATTTATAAACAATCCCTAAACTATAAACATTAGGTTCATGCATATATAAGTGATGTATTGGATATCTCCATGTGCAAATTTTCTTTTCAAAACATTCATTTTATATGAACTCTTACATTGTTTAAAACTTTCTTCTGGATCTTTAAAAAACTGGGCAGCTCTGTCTTCCAACATGTTTTCGTTTCATCAAGTTAAATCATAACTTTTCACTGAAACTCTAAAAAGTAAAATATATAAGTGAAACCATATAAAGCATAGTACTTTCTATATATGGTTGAAAGAAGATTGAGTACTAAATAATGCACAAAATCTCAAGTTTTATACTAGCCTTTAAAAAAAAGATATAAGCAAGTAAACTTTAAGTTGTAAGGTACTACTAACTAAAAAGAACCGAAAAGTACAAAGTAGTGTTAAAAGAATATGTATAATACATATATACATACATGCATACATACATACATACATACATATATACATATATAAACATATATATATATATGTGTGTATATACATATATATATATATATATATATATGTATATATATATATATATATATATATATATGAATAAATATATACATATATATATATATATATATATATACATATATATATATAAATATATATATATACATATATATATATATATGTATATATATATATATATTTATATATATACATATACATATATACATATATATATATGTATATTATATATATATATATATATATATATATATATATATATATATACATATATATATGTATATATATATATATAAATATATAATATATATATATATATATATATATATATATATATATATATATATATATATATATATATATATATATATATATATATGTATATACATGCATATTTACAAATATATCTATATCTATATACAAATATATATATATAAATATATATATATATATATATATATATATATATATATATATATATATATATATATATATATATAAATATATATATACATATATATATATATATATATATATATATATATATATATATATATATATATATAGATATATATATATATATATATATAGATATATATATATATATATATATATATACATACATTTATATATATACATATATATATATATATATATATATATATATATATATATATATATATATATATAAATATATATATTACATGTTCTTTCTTGGTCTTCTACACGTTCTTTTGCTTTCAGAAGGCTCATCAACCTAACTGATGGCAAAACAAGGTGTAAAAGGCAACTAATAATTAAATATCTGTTTTTACTAATTATTATTGCTTTTTTTTTTTAGAACATTAAACACTTTCTTAGTAGAATAAACTAACATAACTTATTTTTATATATATGACTGTATATATTTATATATATATATATATATATATATATATATATATATATATATATATATTTATGCATCTAAATATATATATATATATATATATATATATATATTTATGCATCTAAATATATATATATATATATAATATATATATATATATATATATATATATATATATACATACATATATATATATATATATATATATATACATTTTTCTTCTGGTATCTAGCAGTGTATATATATATATATATATATATATATATATATATATATAAATATATATATATGTATGCATATATATATCTATATATATATATGCATATACAGTATTGGACAAAACATTTGCAACCAACATCGAACAATGCCAAAAAGTGTTCCTAATTTTACATGTCTTAAAAACGAAACGAATTATACTACCACAGCAAACAGTTCAGGAGTCTGGAGTCATAGCATGCCATGACATGAGCATCCAGCTGACAGGTGACAGCACACAGGCAGAATTTCGTTGTCAAGTGCTATTTTGCAGCGGACAAAACAAGTGCATCTTTTTTGATTTGTTTCATTTTTTTAAGTCCGGTCCGTGTCTACGTAACGGATTTTTTTTAATTATTAAAGGAAGTATCCAGAAGTTTCCAGAAGAATGCAGAAGCTTCCAGAAGTTTCCAGAAGAAGTATCTGGAAGCATCCAGTAGCATACAGATATATCCAGAAACATTCAGAAGCATCCAGACGCATCCAGAAACTTCCAGAAGCATCAAAAAGAAGCATCTAGAATCTTCCAGAACAGGTTCACACAGGTTCATTTTACTATATAAGAAACATGTAAATCGACATGTAATTCAGTCAGTATATGGAAGTCAATCAGTCAGTATTATCAAGACAGTTTATTGAAGTGAGTTTTATCAAAGAACATCAATACAAGAAGTGAAATACAACAAGTGTTTCATTAAATCAATACAGTCCATATCCAACCAAGACGTTTTGTTCCACAGAGCATTATTGTATCATCACAAGGTAAATGTAACACGGTAAGCCTTAAGAAGCGTGATTATTTATTTTTATTATTTTAATGACTTCAAGTGCAAAAATGACTCAAGACAGTCTTGGATTGGAAATAAGAAAGAAAATATTAGCTATTACGTAAGTGGAATGTCACAAAAAAGTATTTGTGATAAATATGGCGTTAAAAAATGGACCGTATCAAGACTATGTTCCGAATATCGTTCTTCGGGGAAGTTGGCAGCAGGTAACAAAGGAGGAAGACCGCGTTCCACTACTTCTAGAGAGGAATCTATGATCTTCAGATCCGTCAAGAAGGATCCCTGGATATCATCAGTCGAGATACAAAAGCAATTAGAGCTGTCTGTATCGGACCGAACAATCAGACGACGTGCTGTTGAAGACGGATTGTTTTCACGACGCCCTGCAAAGGAACCGATGATTTCACTAAAGAAGCAGAAGAAAAGACTCCTGTTTGCTACATCTCATATTTACTGGAATGTGCAGAAATGGCGAACTGTCCTGTTCAGTGAAGAATCGAAGTTCAACATCATTGGGAGCAATGGCATTTGCCGTGTACGTCGACCGGTTGGAAAACGCCTCTATTTACGTTACTGCCATAAGACCGTGAAGCATGGTGGAGGCAATGTAATGGTCTGGGGGTGTTTTTCTGCTAACGGTCTAGGTCCACTACATTGAAACGATGAAATAATGGACCGTTTCATGTATAAAAATATTCTGAAAGATGTTATGTTACCTCATGCTGAATGGAATATGCCAATAAAATCGGTTTTTCAGCAAGACTACAATCCGAAACGCTGCAAAAGTAGTCAAGCAGTGGTTTCAAGACAACCACCTATTGGTGATGGATTGGACGCCTCAATCTCCGGATCTTAACCCTATCGAGACCCTGTGGGAGATCGTCAACCGCAGAATTAATCGTGAAGGTGTTCGTAATAAGGATCAACTGTTTGAACAAATCGAAAAGGCCTGGGCAGCGATTCCACAAAATTTCATTGATCACCTGATCGAATCTATGCATCGAAGATACAAGGCTGTGATCGAAAACAAAGGAATAGCCACAAATAATTGGTAGCGAAATACAGCTTGGTCAACAGTCTATCGAGTTGCACTTGTTTTGTCCAGAAGGAAATCAACTTGTTATAATACTTTTGATTAATTTATTAATTTTCGTTTACAAATGATGAACTTTGTGATGAATAAAACTTGAAAAACTTTGTCTCTAAAAGTTACATAGTTATTTCTCTAAATTGAAAAAATGCAGCACTTTTATATAAAGAAACTTAATTAGCATTATTTGGTTGCACTCGTTTTGTCCGATACTATATATATATATATATATATATATATATATATATATATATATATATATATATATATATATATATATATATATATATATATATATATATATATATATATATAGTATCGGACAAAACGAGTGCAACCAAATATTGCTAATTTAGTTTCTTTATATAAAAGTGCTGCATTTTTTCAATTTAGAGAAATAACTATGCAACTGTTTAGAGACAAAGTTTTTCAAGTTTTATTCATCACAAAGTTCATTATTTGTAAACGAAAATTAATAAATTAATCAAAAGTATTATAAAAAGTTGATTTCCTTCTGGACAAAACAAGTGCAACTCGATAGACTGTTGACCAAGCTGTATTTCGCTAACAATATTTTGTGGCTATTCCTTTGTTTTCGATCACAGCCTTGCATCTTCGATGCATAGATTCGATCAGGTGATCAATGAAATTTTGTGGAATCGCTGCCCAGGCCTTTTCGATTTGTTCAAACAGTTGATCCTTATTACGAACACCTTCACGATTAATTCTGCGGTTGACGATCTCCCACAGGGTCTCGATAGGGTTAAGATCCGGAGATTGAGGCGTCCAATCCATCACCAATAGGTGGTTGTCTTGAAACCACTGCTTGACTACTTTTGCAGTGTTTCGGATTGTTGTCTTGCTGAAAAACCGATTTTATTGGCATATTCCATTCAGCATGAGGTAACATAACATCTTTCAGGATATTTTTATACATGAAACGGTCCATTATTTCATCGTTTCAATGTAGTGGACCTAGACCGTTAGCAGAAAAACACCCCCAGACCATTACATTGCCTCCACCATGCTTCATGGTCTTATGGCAGTAACGTAAATCGAGGCGTTTTCCGGCCGGTCGACGTACACGGCAAATGCCATTGCTCCCAATGATGTTAAACTTCGATTCTTCACTGAACAGGACAGTTCGCCATTTCTGCACATTCCAGTAAATATGAGATGTAGCAAACAGGAGTCTTTTCTTCTGCTTTTTTAGTGAAATCAGCGGTTCCTTTGCAGGGCGTCGTGAAAACAATCTTCAACAGCACGTCGTCTGATTGTTCGGTCCGATACAGACAGCTCTAATTGCTTTTGTATCTCGACTGATGATATCCAGGGATCCTTCTTGACGGATCTGACGATCATAGATTCCTCTCTAGAAGTAGTGGAACGCGGTCTTCCTCCTTTGTTACCTGCTGCCAACTTCCCCGAAGAACGATATTCGGAACATAGTCTTGATACGGTCCATTTTTTAACGCCATATTTATCACAAATACTTTTTTGTGACATTCCACTTACGTAATAGCTAATATTTTCTTTCTTATTTCCAATCCAAGACTGTCTTGAGTCATTTTTGCACTTGAAGTCATTAAAATAATAAAAATAAATAATCACGCTTCTTAAGGCTTACCGTGTTACATTTACCTTGTGATGATACAATAATGCTCTGTGGAACAAAACGTCTTGGTTGGATATGGACTGTATTGATTTAATGAAACACTTGTTGTATTTCACTTCTTGTATTGATGTTCTTTGATAAAACTCACTTCAATAAACTGTCTTGATAATACTGACTGATTGACTTCCATATACTGACTGAATTACATGTCGATTTACATGTTTCTTATATAGTAAAATGAACCTGTGTGAACCTGTTCTGGAAGATTCTAGATGCTTCTTTTTGATGCTTCTGGAAGTTTCTGGATGCGTCTGGATGCTTCTGAATGTTTCTGGATATATCTGTATGCTACTGGATGCTTCCAGATACTTCTTCTGGAAACTTCTGGAAGCTTCTGCATTCTTCTGGAAACTTCTGGATACTTCCTTTAATAATTAAAAAAAATCCGTTACGTAGACACGGACCGGACTTAAAAAAATGAAACAAATCAAAAAAGATGCACTTGTTTTGTCCGCTGCAAAATAGCACTTGACAACGAAATTCTGCCTGTGTGCTGTCACCTGTCAGCTGGATGCTCATGTCATGGCATGCTATGACTCCAGACTCCTGAACTGTTTGCTGTGGTAGTATAATTCGTTTCGTTTTTAAGACATGTAAAATTAGGAACACTTTTTGGCATTGTTCGATGTTGGTTGCAAATGTTTTGTCCAATACTGTATATGCATATATATATATAGATATATATATGCATACATATATATATATGTATATATATATATATATATATATATATATATACACTGCTAGATACCAGAAGAAAAATGTATATATATATATATATATATATATATGTATGTATATATATATATATATATATATATATATATATATATATATATATATATTTAGATGCATAAATATATATATATATATATATATATATATATATATATATATATATATATATATATATATATATATATATATATATATTATATATATATATATATATATATATATATATATATATATAAATATATATATATATATATATATATATATATATATATATATATATATATATATATATATATATATATATATATATATATACTATATATATATATATATATATATATATATATATATATATATATTTATGCATCTAATGGAGTCTTTTTGCATTAAATGGAGTCGTTAAATTTCAATTACATTTCAAGGTTGTTAACAAATAGTATAAATATAGTATTTTTTTAAAGAATGGAGATTAAAGGGAATGTATGGTGCTGATATGTATATTAAAAGGTATTTTTAAATTTGAAAAAACATTTAAGTTTTTTTTATAAAATGGAAACACTAATATGTATGGTTTTTAGCTATATGACGGAATATACTTTAGAACCAACAGCTATCAGCTAAACCACCTTTTACTCATAAAAATCAGTCTCTTCATTTAAATTATAGAACTAACTATTTGGCAACATTCCAGCTAACTTCTAAGCTATTTTTTATTTATACAAGCATGAAGTGTCTGTTCAACTTAAAATTTCAATTTATGCTTCGGCGTAAATAATATGCCATTTTTCTAAAATATCGTTCATTTGACAATTATATTTCACGCATGGTTTTTGTGACGGTATTCGGAACCTTTGATGTTTTTAGGCGTTGTACTTCCACCAACAAAACTTCCATGGTTTTACATAGTTGTTATTTTTTCGTTTTTTTTTTTGTTAATTACACACAATTCAATATAATTTTGAGACAATCTGATTTTTCCAAATGGTGGACATTAAATACACCCAAATACCGAATTTAACTTTTTGTTATTACTTATTTCATTTAGGAAGGAGGCTTGAACTTCCAATTTAATCCGCGGTGCTCCGTGATAAGACCGTAATGATATTTTGGGGCACTTAATTTATTTTATAAAATAAAAATACTTTTATAGTTTACATTTTCTAAATATAACTGTTTTTTTATCTTATATATATATATATATATATATACATATATATATATATATATATATATATATATATATATATATATATATATATATATATATATATATATATATATATATATATATACATATATATATATATATATATATATATATATATATATATATATATATATATATATATATATATATATATATATATGTATATATTCTTAAATGTATATATGTATTCTTAAATGTAATGAAGAAAAAGAAATATTATCTTTTTTAATTCTAAAATTATAAGGAATTTTTTTTTAACTATTGAAATTGTTTTTTGCTGTATGTAAGTTTTTGATATATATATATATATATATATATATATATATATATATATATATATATATATATATATATATATATATATATATATATATATATATATATATATATATATATATATATATATATATCAAAAACTTACATACAGCAAAAAACAATTTCAATAGTTATATATCAAATATATATCAAAAACTTAATACCTAAGCATTTCTATCATAGCAAATGCACAACAAGTTTTTGCCGATGTTTTGATGGTTTTATAAATATTAGGCTTTTTTAAAAATTCTCTGAGTTTCGTTTGTTATAGTGTATTATTTCTTTATTGTTATTTCATTTATTTAACTCCTAATGTAATTTACAAGGTAAAAAGGAAAAGAAAAAGTTATTTCTCGTGATTTTCACTTAAGAACTTTTTCTTACTGAATTTGTTCAAAATTTCCTCTTTATTTATTTGCATTCCAGCACTCTATTGCATACTTTAAAATATGTTAAACTATGGAGGGAATTTCACTTTTAGAAAGTGGTATTTTTACCTTCTTTTTTTTTTCGAATTAAATTTTGAAAATTTAACATCTGAAAAATCATAAGTCCTGGATATTGCCAACAAACGAATGTTGAAATAAAGGGTGTTTCAGTAGTGAAAAGATAATGCGTGCATTTGTTTTATTATTAAGAAGACGAAGCAACAAGATTAATTTATTCTGATGAATACTTTTTGAAATTTTCTGGATTTTAAATTGCGAATTGGTATTATTCTTACTGAGTTTCGAAACATTTAAACGCGATTTTAGCGCACTCATTCGCATTACATCTAGCTTTTTCATCAAAGCAGAATTATTTTCACATAGCTTCATTTCATAAGTTTAGGTAGGGACTGCCAATAACTTATATTTACAGGAAATAGAACTTGGGTGGGCAAACAGGATTCCAGATTAAATATGAGTTTAAACAACAGCTCTAAAGTTAAAGATTTTTTATCAACATTTGTATAACTGAAAGAAGCAAAAATTAAATGTTCAGTTTCCCATGAAAATCCCAGATGATTAAGTTTATTATGAAGATTTATTTAATTACTAGAAATCGCTATCGTATTGGTTTGTATTTTTACCTGATTTATAGATCTCAGTTTTTTGGCATTTATTTTAATAAAATTTAAATTACGGTAAGTATTGAATGTTTTTATCAGCTTTTTGAGACCAGAGAGAGTAGAGCTTAAAAGTATGATATCATCTGTATATGCTACCAAACTCGTAATGTTTCCGTATATAGATATGCCAACAATACCTCAATTTTTAATACTTTCAAGAAGACTTTCAGTGTAATTGTTATAGAGGTGAGATAAAAGAATCGATCCTTGTCTCACTCCTAGCTTTAGAAGAAAAGAGTTTGATTTACAACCTTGATATGAGTTTCACTACTATTGTTATATAACGCAGATATAGTGTTAGCTATACAGAGTCGTAATTTGTTATCGAAATATAATTTATCAAATATTATATCCCAGTGACAGCTATCAAAAGCTTTTACTGCATCTAAAGAGCATGGGTACACAGGGGAATTGTTGCTGTTGTAATGTTTAATTCTTTCTCTAATAAGAAATTTAGGATATAGTGTTGAACAGTTAGCATTGAATCCAATTTGTAGGGGATGAGTATCTCCAATATCCGGACATATAATAAGCATTTGGTATTCTAGAACCTTTGTAAAAATTGGTATAATGCTAATACCGCGATAGTTGCTCGGGCTATCTAAAGATTTTTTGTACGCTATTTTGTTAAAGTATGACAATTTGTTCATTTCAGATGTTTTGCTGAGATACCGAAAGAGTCAGGAGATTTTTTTAATTTTTGTTTTGATAGTTGTAACTATCTTCAAAATTAAACTTTAAAAGTGTTTTATTTTGTATTTTAGAAAAATATAGTGATTAAAAAAAAAAAAGGCGCCAGCGGTATGATACGAACCGTGGCACTTTTTTCAGAAACTCTGCAAGGTAACCATTCGAAAGTTTAAAAACTATATAAGAATTAAATAACTTTGTAAAACGGAAACAAAAGCTATATATCAAGTTAAGAAAATGTTACCGCTATGTAATTTACAGGTAAATAGATAATAGCCTTCTGATCACTTTTGATTACTTTTGCTTTCAAATAAATGTGCTACAACCTACAACCTTTTCGCGCCTTTACCCTGCAATGGCTGCAAAGAGTTTCATATCAAACACGCACAAAGGGGCACTTCTTACAGCACTATTATTAGATTCAGCAATAATAAAAAGATATATATCTAAATCTATATCTATATCTACTATACCTATACCGATATACAAAGATATATTTTACAAACATTTTTAAGAAGATTGAGAACTCAATCTTCTTTAAAAACAGAGCAATAAATAAAAACACTTTACTTATTTTTTTTTTAACAAATTGCTTGTTCGTCAGTTAGTTCATCAGGAAGGAATAATGTTTTTTCAATTCGCGCACGGTTAAGCCAATATATTACTTATTAGGATTATTTTGTAAAAAAACAATGCACTTGTAATTAATACTTTTTGATAAGCGTTTGCTATTTATAAGTTAGTAAACTTTTTGTTTTTAATCACAATTTTCAGTATTTTTTTTCTTTAAGAAATTCATTTTTATTATCCAATGCAAATTTGTGGCCTCTTTATAATTCTTTTAATATTTTTTGTACAGCTATATCTTACTTAAATAGTACGTTAAAAATTTCATGCAATTTGATAGAAATTATAAATTTAAAACTTAAACTAAAACAACTAAAACAAAATAATATTAGTTTTAAATTAAATTGGTCATTTTTTCTTTTTTTTTTTTTTGTGGTGCTTTATTACATTTTAAGCAACATTTTGGTAAAAAATATAACGTTTTCAGAATAAGTAAATAAAAAATTTGCAAAAATAGATCGATAAAAAATAAAAGGAAGCGGGGACTCATAGAAGACCGTTAGGTCTTGTCGTCGAGAACGGTTAACATAAAGATAATAATTTCTTTTTATATTGGTAAAAGATAATCAAGATAAATACAATTTTTTTTTACAGAAAGTCCGTTGAAAATATATAAATCTGTTATATATACTATATATTCAAAAAAATTGCATAAAAGTCTTGGTATATATATATATATATATATATATTATATATATATATATATATATATATATATATATATATATATATATATATATATATATATATATATATATATATATAGGTAAAATAGAATCTCCAAAAAATATATATAAAAGAATATTACCAAATCATCAATACATTTTTCAATAAAACTTGACAAAAATTTTCAAAACTATTTTGTTCCATAAAAATGGTCCGCAAAAAGCAATGGAAAACTTGCTTTAATTTGTTTGAAAATATGGCTGCTTAACGATAGTAACATTGCATAAAAATGCATTTAATTTTAACTTTTGTCAAGTACAAGTTATGAAAAGAAACTGGGGAAGAATCGATTTTACATAAAAACATAAAACAAAGAACTATAAGTTTATATATATTTAGTGCATTCATTTTTCCTACGCTCTGCAAGGGTAAAACATTAACTAAAATTTTTTTAACGTGCTAAATGCTTCTGATGATGATTCTAAAATCTGCGCCTGCCTATAATAACATTTCCAAAAAAGGCATACTCACAAGAAAAAATCGAAATTATTACTTATTTGCATTAACAAAGTTTACTAAATAAAAAAACTGAACATATTTCTATTTTGAAGACATAAAAATAAGTCCTTTTTGAAAAAATTATAAAAAAAAAAAAAAGGCCTATCTGAATTTATTCTTATTCTAAAGAATTCTTTTGATAAATATATTTTTAAAAGTTTTCAAACATTCTATATCAAATAAAAAAATAAAATTATATTTAATGTTAAATATGGTGGTAAGATTTAAGTTTTCTATGCTTTTCGCATGTTACCTGTAGTTGTTATTTTTATTATTATTATTAATTTGTTGCATAGGTTACTAAGCAAACAATTGAGTTAGAATACTAAATCTCACTTTATTAGCACTGAACTATTTACATACTATCATGCATTTAAAATTTATCTTTTGATGACGTTTGCTATTAAATTATTCTTTTTTGTGAGAGATTTCAAACGTTTTGTAAAAAATTTCAAATGCGGTTTAGTAGACAGTTATGCCATTGACGACAACTTTTACAAGTTCTTTGGGATATTGATGCATGACCTCTAGTGCTTTTTTGAAACTTAGCAACTTTTAATTTTTATTAATATTTGTTCCTTTGAAAAATGTAAAGATTACAGTTAAATCGATTCTAACGCGTCTTATTTCGAGAGTTGTTAAATGAAATAATTTTAATCTCGAACTGTTTTAATGTCCATAAACGTGTGCAGCGGTGCTAAATCTTTTTGAGTATTTCTAAATATTTTTTCAAATATGGTGACCATACTAGTATATAATTTTTCAAGTGACGTCTTACTATTGCTATGTACGATGTTCTGCGCATAATTCAATTTATTTTACCAAATGCATGTTTAATAAATATCAATATCGCACTAAAGAATTGCATGCAAAAAGCAAAAAAATCTTAAGAATTAAAAATATTGCGTTGTTTATTAAAAAAATAATAATAATAACAAGGTGTTTAGACATATTAGATTTTTAAAGTTGGTAATATGCTTAAAAAACGTTAGGCGGTAGAAGTAGGAAAAAAATTGTTTTTGAGTATTAAATAAAAATAGTAAATGGCTTTATTATTTTAATAAAAGAAATTTGGTTTTCAGTTTTTATTGAAAGGGCGTTATGTAAGTAATTACAAATATATTTGACAATAGAAAAACACCACATAACAATAACAACAATTAACAACAAATAATAATAATAAAAAGTATACAATAAACATAAATACATATTTTAAAAGATAAGGTTTAAATGTGATTTTAAATGTAAAATATGTTTTATATTTATTTAGTTTTTACGATTCTCAAATATTTTGTTTCAGAACACCCCTAATAAAATAATATATGCTATTAGTAATAAAACTTCAATAACATGATGGTAATTAGGGATGGTAATAGTAGAATAGAATAGGGCCTTCCCAAAGAGTTCTTGATAAGGGGTGGGGGAGGGGGTTGACGTGTCTGTTCTTTGCCATTTAAGGCTTAGAAAAAAGATTTGCTAACTAAGATATTAACAAAAAAAAAAGATCCTTGATGGCTATTATTTTCCGACTCCAATGTCCAAATTTTCCTACTAATTTTTAAATAAAATTTTCGTTGGAAAAGGAAGGGGGGTGAGACACCTCCGACGCGTCTCTTCGGGACGGCACTTATGATAATGATGACTATGATGATGGTAATGATGAAGATAATGTTTATTGATGAATGTGCTAAAAGAAATGTCAAGTTTAATAAAATCAAAGTAAAAATTAAATTTTCTCGTAAATTTACATTTAGATTCATGAAGAAAATTGCGAATGTTTACCTCTTTGTTGTGTAAATCAATGTGGCATGAAAATTATGCGTAAAGAGGTTTGATTTAAAATTGAAATAGCTGTTTTATATTCAAAGTGTCCTTTTTTTACCGAAGTAAACACTTGACTCGTTAAAAACGTCTAAACAACGTCTTTTTACTACTAGACATGTTTAACACGTCTTTAACACGTCTTTTAAACGTCATGTGTTTACTGAACATTTAATTTACTTGGGTAAAAACTCTATTTTAAAACTTTTCATAGATGTCTTCCCATATTTCTGATAGTTGCGCTAATGCAATTATTCCATGTCAATATTTAAATATTGGATGCAAGTTTAAGATAAGAAAATAAATTTTGAAAAAATTAAAGTTTTTATAATTTGAAAATTAAAATTGTATAAAATTCCTAAATAACAACAATCGAGAAATCAGGCATATATCATCATATATCATAAGTATATCAATCAGTTATAAATTATCTATATATATTGATCCCTAACCACAACATTTCTTAAAAAAAATCAAAGTGTTCAATAGGTTAAGTTTTTCAATTTCGTTATTCAAAAACTTAAATTTCCAGAGATTAAGTTTTCACAATGTATGTACAGTCAACTAACTTTTATACATACCTTGATAAAGGTTTTAGTTATACATTGATAAAATTACTGGGAATGCAGTATTTTATTTAAAAGATTTTTTATCTAATGCAAGTTTTGAAAATTTGACACCTACTTTACACAATTTGTTTTTACTCATTATTTTAATTTTAAATTAAAAAAGTCAAAATAGTAAACGGTATGGTAAAATCACTGTAAATCACTTAATGAAAAAAAATTTCACTTGTTCTAAAGGATTAGCAGGTCAAAGACAAAGTGAACACAAACAGCGTTTCCTTGCATAAAAAAATTAAATATCAAAAAATATTGCTCGTCGAACCAAAAACACTTTGATATTATATACATACTATAAAAATCAATAACCTTCACTTATAACTTCCATTTTGATTTAGTAAGTTTTAATACGATTCGATAACTAGAGACATTAAAATAAGTGGAAATCGTCAATAAATATTATATTATTATGTTAAGCTTATTATTTAGAAAATACACATATGAAAACACACACTTAGAAAATACACAGTACGCAGTTTTCTTTAATACCATTTTCTTTTTTATACAACAAAAACAAATTGAAAAATTTCAGACTTTTTATTTCAGCTTGATGTCTGGCGGTATTAGATTTTGCAGTTCAGGACTGAAAAATTTCTGTTAAGACTTTTTATTGGTGATTTTTTATTTTGACAACCACAAAATTTTAAACCAGGTTTGTTTTATTTCAACAACAAAAAGAAAGTCTCAGTAACGAGGCGTTTTTTATTACTGTTGGCAGACAACATTTTATCGGCAATTATTCATACAGCTCACTACCATTTATCACTGCTTGGTCTCCGTATACTAGCAATTATACTTTGTCTCAAAAAATTTGTTTTGTGATAATACACATCAATTTGTTAAATAACATCATTATGTGCGGCCTTGGCGCAGTGGTTTAAGTTCAGGCTTAGAACCAGTGTAGAAAGTACGTTATGAAGTGGAACCATTGAAGTTCTTGAATAGATATTGGAGAAAAAAATCGTTAAAATGTAGTTGACATACTGCCCATTCTACTGCTTTTTGCTAATTTTCGGTTCGAGACAACTGTAAACTCCATTATTTACAACAGTTTTATCACAGTTTTATTACAGTTTTATCACCACAAAACAAAAAAGTGGTTTTAAACTACGGGCAAAGGCTTCAGCAAAGCGTAAAAATTTTTCTAGAAATTGATGTATCATAACTCCTCTACAAATGCTCTTTGATAGTATTTATCAACCTTCTTTCCTGTTGAAAATATTCTGTAACGTTGTCCTTTAAAGGAAAGACTTGATATATAATTATTATTAATTTTCAAACACTCAAGTTTAAGCTCTTCCATGGTTCGATACCTCTCCCTAGCAAATTTGTTATTATCAATCTCTAAAGATGTATTCAATTCAGTGAATTAGCTTACGTTAAGCATTACAGTGGCTTGAAGCAATACTCCAAATCTTTCGGTTATTGATGTCTTTGTAAGCTTTTTTTGCATTTGCAAAAGATTGAAGTCGACTATCAGTGATTATGTTTTCAGTCACTAGGTTTGATTTTCTCATCCTCAATAATATTTAAAAAAAGCTGATGTTGATAAAGATACCACCAATGTGCAATAAACTAAACGAAGTAGATTTAGAACCAATAAAGGAATTATTTTCTATTTTTTCAGCACGGACATAGAGAATTATGGTTTTTTGCAAATCGAGAGATCCAATGCACGTTATGCGATTGTTTTCTAATCAAAGAAATGTCTGTTCTTAATAGGAACCGTTGTTTTCTTTGGGCATTGTAAACTATTTATGTTTTTTATTTACCTATATTTTGACTTTCAACATTATCTAATATATTATTTATGCATATATAAATTAGGCTACAATAGTTTTTCTAAACATATGAGTCATCATTGTGTAGCGACAAAAGTCAATTATCTCAAAAATGGATATACCGCATTTGAAAATACATTCTTCATATCAAGTCTGGAAATAAAATATTCTTTTATTTTCAAACTTGATTTCCTTATAGTTCTTTTGGTATAAATGAGTTTTGAAAAAATATAAATCAAAACCATAAGAAGTTGAAATAAAAGCATCTGAATATATCACGTGCTGCTTTACAAAAATAAATGGTGATGATGACACAAACAAAATGTGGAAAAAAGTCCGTTATTTTTACAGCGTTTAATAATATTTATTTCGTTAGAAGTATCCTAGCCAAATGTATTGGTGATTCAAAAATTGGGCAGTATAATGTAGTAATAATAAAGCAATCAAAAGTTATACATTTCCTTGGTGTTTTCATTGGTGAAAATCTTAAAATTAAAAGTCATATCGATAATTTATGCCACACAGTTTTAAAAAATATTGAAGTATTGAAACAAGTAAGAAATTTTCTCAATAGACATGCATTAATTCAACTTTTTTTACTCGCTTATTCAACGCAATGTAAACTATGCAGATATTGCACGAGGTAGTACTAAAAAAAAAAATTAGATCAACAGAAGCATTATTCTATTCTTTAAATACTTGAGTATTTTCACAAAACATTTTTAAGCGTAAGTTTAGCGCAAGTTTGGCGTAAGTTCAAAATTTACTAATTTTTGTATTCAAACTTGCTGAGCAGTCTAATACAAAATTTAGAATTTATTTTTTGTAAGTTCAACTCTCAAAATATTTTATTTACAAAACATCTTCAGAAAATGCTCAGCCTGATTTAAGCAAGAAAAGTTATGTTTAGTTGAAGCTACCTTAACCTTGGCGTAACTTTAAAATATTTGCGCTGCTCATGTATACCGTCAGTTTTTTGTTTAGATTTGTGATAAGATTTTTTATAACTTGTGATAAACATGGTGTATATGTTTTTATAAGTTATTGTTTAGTTATTAGACTATAGGGGAGATGGGGGCACCTTTACCGTTTTTATGGTATATGCTTGATTACTTAAAAACCCTTGCAGACAACAATACTATTTTCAATATTTTTAAAAGAATATTTATTTCTTTATTCAAATCAACAAGCTAATTTTGGTCCAAGTAATATTTAGTAAGCTAGAACTCGACTTTATAACATCACCTACAATGGATTAATTATAACATCACCTACAATGGATCACGGTACCCCATGTATGGGGCACCTTGATCTGCACTATGGGACACTTTGATCTTATATACAGTTTTTTACAAAATCAATAAAAAGTTGGCAAAAAGCATTATTAAAAACACAGTTCTTTAAATTTCTGCCAAGAGATTCACATTTAAAGTTTAGCGAACAAGTCTTTTCATCCGAAATTTTAAGAAATGTTTGCAAAAACTGAAAAATCAAATTGTCGACCGACAGGAGTTGTGCCACCATGCTGCATTGGATCTGGAAGCTTGCAGACAATATCATCTCTGGTAAACTGGTACAATTTCTCACTGACAGAGACGAATTTATACAATTTTAAATTTTCTCTTTTCAAATATTTTAGCATTCGCACATTTTCTTCTTCACAAATTTGTCCAACATAATGAATAGCTTTTTTTTTTTTATCAAATTTAACAAGAACAAAACCCTTCATATTCAGTGCATCAAAGTCAAAGTTCAGGTCTGATAATTCAAGAAGATATCGTTTCAAGATCATTTTCACTGTCATCACTTTCAAGCGGTGGTAGGCAATGAATATTATCAGAATCATCGGAAAGTTCAATTGGTTCATCGTCTTCAACTGCTGCACTTGTATTTTTTTGCATTTTTTTTTCTTATATGTTTTTATCTTTCGAAGTCTCAATTCTTCCTCAAACTCATCATCGGATTCTTTAAACTGAAGTCTTGAAGCAGCATGTTTTGCTTTAGGTTTTCTTGTCGTCTTTTTTGGATCTTTCTGAACTATAGAAAAAACTGAAGCCTTTGCCCGTAGGTTAAAACCACGTTTTTGTTTTGTAGTGATAAAACTGTAATAAAACTGTGATAAAACTGTTGTAAATAATAGATTTACAGTTGTCTCGAACCGAAAATTGAGAAAAAGCAGTAGAATGGGCAGTATGTCAACTACATTTTAACGATTTTTTTCTCCACTATCTATTTCAGAGCTTCAATGAGACCACTTCATGACGTACTTCTACACTGGTTCTAAGCCTGAACTAGAACCACTTCACCAAGGCCGCACATAATGATGTTATTTAACAAATTGATGTTTATTATCACGAAACAAATATTTTGAGACATAGTATAATTGCTAATATACGGAGTTCAAGCAGTGATAAATGGTAGTGAGCTGTATGAATAATTGCCGATAAAATGTTGTATCTGCCAACAGTAATAAAAAACGCCTCGTTACTGAGAATTTCTTTTTGTTGTTGAAATAAAACAAACCTGGTTTAAAATTTTGTGGTTGTCAAAATAAAAAATCACCAATAAAAAGTCTTAACAGAAATTTTTCAGTCCTGAACTGCAAAATCTATTACCGCCAGACATCAAGCTGAAATAAAAAGTCTGAAATTTTTCAATTTGTTTTTGTTGTATAAAAAAGAAAATGGTATTAAAGAAAACTGTGTACTGTGTATTTTCTAAATGTGTGTTTTCATATGTGTATTTTCTAAATAATAAGTTTAACATAATAATATAATATTTATTGACGATTTCCACTTATTTTAATGTCTCTAGTTATCGAATCGTATTAAAACTTACTAAATCAAAATGGAAGTTATAAGTGAAGGTTATTGATTTAATATCCAAGTATTTTTGGTTTGACGAGCAATCTTTTTTGATAGTTAATTTTTTTATGCAAGGAAGCGCTGTTTGTGTTCACTTTGTCTTTGACCTGCTAATCGTTTAGAACAATTGAAATTTTTTTTCATTGATAGTAATTTTGCCATACCTTTTACTATTTTGACTTTTTTAATTTAAAGTTAAAATAATGAGTAAAAACAAATTGCTGTTGTAAAGTAGGTGTCAAATTTTCAAAACTTGCATTAGATAAAAAATCTTTTAAATAAAATACTGCTTTCCCAGTAATTTTATCAATCTATAACTAAAACCTTTATCAAGGTATGTATAAAAGTTAGTTGACTGTACATACATTGTGAAAACTTAATCTCTGAAAATTTAAGTTTTTGAATAACGAAATTGAAAAACTTAACCTATTGAACACTTTGATTTTTTTTAAGAAATGTTGTGGTTAAGGATCAATATATATAGATAATTTATAACTGATTGATATACTTATGATATATGATGATATATACTTGATTTCTCGATTGTTATTATTTAGGAATTTTATACAATTTTAATTTTCAAATTATAAAAACTTTAAATTTTTTAAAATTTATTTTCTTACCTTAAATTGCATCCAATATTTAAATATTGACATGGAATAATTGTATTAGCGCAACTATCAGTAAATATGGGAAGACATCTATGAAAAGTTTCAAAGATAGAGTTTTTACCCAAGTTAATTAAATGTTCAGTAAACACATGACGTTTAAAAGACGTGTTAAAGACGTGTTGAACATGTCTAGTAGTAAAAAGACGTTGTTTAGACGTTTTTAACGAGTCAAGTGTTTACTTCGGTAAAAAAAGGACACTTTGAATAGAAAACACCTATTTCAATTTTAAATCAAACCTCTTTACGTAATTTTCATGCCACATTGATTTACACAACAAAGAGGTAAACACGCAATTTTCTTCATGAATCTAAATGTAAATTTACGAGAAAATTTAATTTTTACTTTGATTTTATTAAACTTGACATTTCTTTTAGCACATTCATCAATAAACATTATCTTCATCATTACCATCATCATAGTAATCATTATCATCAGTGCCGTCCGAAGAGACGCGTCGGAGTCTCACCCCCCTTCCTTTCCCAACGAAAATTTTATTTAAAAATTAGTAGGAAAAATCTATTCTTGAAGTTTTATTACTAATAGCATATATTATTTTATTAGATATATGAAACAAAATATTTAGATGCATAAAAACTAAATAAATATAAAACATATTTTACATTTAAAATCACATTTAATACTAAAGTATGTATTTATGTTTATTGTATACTTTTTATTATTATTATTTGTTGTTAATATAAGTGGTGTTTTTTCTATTGTCAAATATATTTGTAATTACTTATATAACACCCTTCAAATAAAAACTGAAAACCAAATTTCTTTTATTAAAATAATAAAGCCATTTACTATTTTTATTTAAATGTTTCAAAACAACTTTTTTCCTACTTCTACCGCCTAACGTTTTTTTAAAATTAACCCAACTTTAAAAATCTAATATGTCTAAACACCTTGTTATTATTGTTATTTTTTTAATACATAACGCAATATTTTTTATTCTCAAGATTTTTTTGCTTTTTGCATGCAATTCTTTAGTGTGATATTGATATTTATTAAACATGCATTTCGTAAAATCAGTTGAATTATGCGCAGAAAAAACATGTACATACCTATAGTAAGACGTCACTTGAAAAATGATATACTAGTATCGGTCACCATATTTGAAAAAATATTTAGAAAATACTCAAAAAGATTTAGCATCGCTGCACACGTTTATGGACATTAACTAATTTCGAGATTAAAGTTACTTCATTTAACAACTCTCGAAATAAGACGCATTTTGAGAATCGATTTTAACTGTAATTTTTACATTTTTCAAAGGAACAAATATTGATAAAAATTAAAAATTGCTAAGTTTCAAAAAAGCACTAGAGGTCATGCATCAATATCACAAAAAACTGCATAACTGTCAATGGCATAACTGTACTAAACCGCATTTGAAACGTTTGAAATTTTTAAACGCTCCTAATTCACACTAGGGTAACTAAGTAATGGGTTAACTTTTAATCCATTACTTAGTGACACTAGTGTGAATTAGGAGCGTTTTTCCTAATGATATACTAAGATATAATAGTCAAGCGTAAATATGTTTTTACGCTGAAGTCAAAACTTTTTTAACGTGAAGTATTAGTAACCCGCGGTTCAATCCTGCCCGTGAAGAAATGGCTCATTCCTCCCCAAGCTGTGCAACTGGATTAAAACATTAAATGTGAAATAAGTACGTAGTTTATGCATGTAAAATACTTTGTTCTAAAAACTGCATTGTTTACAATTAAATTTTCAACCACTATCTAATGTCCCGATACAGCCGGTATGCTCATAAAAGAAGTTTCAAAAAATACAAAAAATTTACTTTTGCACAAAAAAGAGTAGGACGACGACGTTAACGGAGACACCCGCACCAAGAAGTGGTGAAAAATTTGGATTGTGTTAACATCAATTTGTATGTAAGTACTTGGTGAAAATTTTGAGTCTTTTTATTTTCCCGTTTTAGCTGTAGGATCAACGATTCATTCCTACACTTGGCTCACTCCTACCCATCCTCCCCTATGTAAGTTCTAACAAACAAAGAGAAACCACAAATTCAAATCATTTTTAAGTTCTAACTATACCAATGTAATGGATAATAATAAACTTACGGAAAAAAAACTATTAGATGCAACTTTTTTATAAAAACCTAAAAAAGATTTAGAATATGATGATATGAGTAGTCGTGAAAAATAAATCAAATATATAACTATTCCACTATTGCACATATTTAATCTTTAAACAAGGTATTTGTCCTAAAAACCAAAAATGGTAAAAGTTGTACCAATTTTTAAATCTGTTGATGTTTTAAGCGTTGTAAACTATAGACCGATTTCTATTCCTCCTTGTTTCTTTTCAAAAAAGAAATAATATTCTTTATATTAAACAATCGGATTTAAGTCAAGACATTCCGCTGACCACGCAATTATATATTTGATTTATGACATACTTAAAGCACTTGATGAAAAAAAATATATAGTAGGAGTTTTCAGAGATTCCAGCAAAGCATTTGATAAATTAAAACATTACGGATTAAAAAACTAAATCATAGCTTGATCTATAATTTACATCGTATGATGAAGAAAAATTAAAATTAATGACAATCACGTGTGATGTTCTTCAAAGATCAATACTTGAACCACTACTCATTATCGTTTATATAAACATCTTACATAAGTTTTTTCTAATATTTTAACTTCAATTTTATTCGCCAATGACACATACTAGTTTTACTCTAATAGTAGTGTAGACCGGGGAAATGCTGACACACGAGGCAAATCCGACACCCTGCCCTGTAGTTGTTCTTTGTGAGTAAAGCGCTGTTATATAGTGCTGCTACCTGGCGGAAAACACTAAAACTAACGCTCAGTGAGTTTTATGCGAGTACGCCTACTGCTTGTTTTGCTATAAATAAATAATTAGTTTTTGAAGTTTTCCATGTTAAAACTGACTCCTGGATGAACTGAGGTAAGATTCTATTTGTTAGTATTACTAAAAAACCACTTAGTTAGCTTGAAAATATATATTAAAACCTTTATTTTGGCATAGTCGTTTTAGGATTTGGAGCTAGCAGTAGTTTGTATGGTTAGGTTTCCGCCATCTTGTTCCACCGGGGTAACACCGACATTCTGGTAACACCAAACATTCTGTATTCCGAATATATACAAATCATTATAATAAATTATATTTCAAATACTCTAAAATTGTATATTTTGTAACGAAGTTATAGTTTTTTCTAAGCAACACTCGTACAGCTTTTGGATTTATCATTTTATGGGCATTTGAAAAAAGCATTTAACATGCAGTGTGAAAGATTCTTAAGAGATAACCGCTTCCAGAAATTAATAGTGTACAACATTGCTTCCATCTTTAATGAAGCATAGGGGAGAGTGACCTAAAACGGGCTCCTTTTCAAAAAATGATAGAATCAGCTATCTGTAACCAACCGAAAATTACAAACAAAGTATTTTTCAGGAAATTCAATCTATGCTCTACAATTTAACATCAAAAAAATAAAGGTGTGTCTATGCCTTTCATTAGGAAATAACCGTTGAACAAAGAGATGCTAGGGGCCCGTTTCACCCTTGAGGTAGCCTAAAGTGGGCCCCTTATTTAATTTCTGAATAAGACCTAATTATTAAACAAAAATTGACTGTAATTTATTGATGGTACATAATCTTCTGTTGATTGTTCACATTAAAATTTGAGACTCTGAGTAAACTCAACTGAGGCAAAATGTACAATGTGCCTAAATTGAAGTGACAACTCTCGAACTAATCTTGTGCAAATTAAAAGAAAATATGTTTAATTTTAAAAAATATCAAAAAACATAATTAACATAAGTGCTTTTTATAATTGCAATAAACATAAATACAATATTTAGCTCAACAAAATGTAAAAGTGGTCTTTTCAAATATATTTAAAAAAACGAAACCTCAGTTTTATTTATTACTTATAGCAGTAAAGATTAGTTATCTTTATTGTTCAAATCTTCAGCACATAACACTGCTTTTTTTATTGGGTTTTTTATTTTTATTAGTTTCTTTGATGAAGTGTGGTCTTTTTTTGGCTTTCGTAATTTTTCTTTTCTTTTGCTCTTTTGATTTCTGTTAATAACATTCGGTTTTCTTTTAGTAACATTTTTATTGTCTTTATATTTTGCTTTTCTTCCAAATCATATTTGTATGGACTGCTTGTCAAAACAGCAGTAAACCCTTGTGCTGATGACTTTTTTTTTTCGAGGTGTAATAACCTTTGGAATAGGAGAAACTTTTGTCAAGGGAAAATATTGGTTTTTATTTGATACTGTTGGTGGAACAACTGGCTCTGAAAAATTGAGACTTTGTGTCAGAACGTGATTAACAACTGGTGTTACAACTTTTGAAGCCTGAAGCTCAATGAGCAGATCCTCATTTTGAGCAGTGTCTAGAATCTGCTGTGGCAAGATTAATGTTTGACCAGGAACATCTTCTAACGTTATTTTTTTATTGAGCAACTGCAGAGGAACATCAGTTTAAAGTGCTTTGGCAAAATCATTGTCTGTAAAAACATTTCGATTTATCAGGAAAATGCCAGTCTTAACGAAACCATTAACAGCAGTGATAGCAGATGCTGCTCGCAAATAGCTATTTTTAAACAGTTCGGCTACTTGATAAGTTGTTACAACTCGTCCAGGATGATTTCTCAGCCAATTTTCAACCTCTTGTGCATAATAAGTTCATAAAAGCTACATCTAAAGGTTGAAGTCTATGGCTACAATGTGGTGGAAGACACAATAAAATAACGTTATTTTGACGAGCTAGATTAATTACTTTTAGATTTGAAGTATGAGTTTTATGCCCATCTAATATTAGCAAAACAGGTTCATGCTCTGTTGGGTTAGTATGCTTTACAAAGTGCATGAACCAAGTAACAAATATATCACTTTGCATCCAACCTGATGGGTGACAAACAGCAATTGAACTGGGCGGTGCAGCATCCATTAGTTCAGATTTCATGTGAACTCTTGGAAAAACAAAAAGAGGTGGCACAAAATTGCCTGAAGCACTCATGCAGATTTCCACTGTAACCAACTGCCCATGCTCAGCAGAAGTTAGGCATCTAATCTGTTTTTTTCCACGAATAGCAACGACTTTTGATGGCTTATTTGGAACAGTAGTAATGCCTGTTTCATCAACATTATAATCACGATCTGGAAAAAAAGTGATGCTTTTCCTGCAATGCTTGCAATAAATCAAAAAACTTTCCGACACTGGCTTGATTAAAGCCCTGTGCTCTTGCTGCAGAAGTTGGCTCTGGTGGTCTTACAGACAATTGAGGGTGTCGAGTCATAAATCCATGAAACCAATTAGCACCAGCTTGTTCACTTTTTGAACTGAACCTTTTATGAAGATTGTTAAGTTTAGCAAACTGGTAGGCAACTTTACGCAAAACTTGAGGTGTTAAACCAAAAAGCGTAGCTTCCATTTGCTTGATATGAGTCACCAGCTTATTTTCCATTTCAATAGAAAACACACATTTTACTGATCCAAGTGATTTCAACGAGGCTTGTACAAAGTTCAAATTAAGTCTACACTTTCTTTGCAAAGTACATTGAACTGCTTGCATGCTTTTTTTAATCCCATTTCTTTCTTTCTTACAGCCTCAAAGCTGATGACATAGACCTCTCACTCCAAAACTGCCTTTCTGTTTTTCTTACATATTTCCCATATCTCAAACAAGAGGAATTTTTGATAGAAAAAAGCTTATAAAATCAGTCCAATTCAATCAAACTATAAAAAAACGTCTTAGGATGTACATTTTACACTAAAACTTTTTTGTAACTATTTATAACTCTCTATATATTTTTTTTTTTTTTTTTTTTTTTTTTTAGGTTATTTAGGTGCTCCCAGAAGTCCTTACGGTCTTATCACGGAGCACCGCGGAAGAGCATTTAACTAGAAGTTCACGCCTCCTTCCATACCAATGTCGCTTATTGAGCTAGAGCCGGCGTCGAACCTCGGACCTCTGGGTTCTGAGCCAGAACTCTAACCACTGCGCCACGGCTGCTCTAAAGAAATATTGTAATTATATTTAATATAATTACAATATATAGAGAGTTATATATAATCTTGTAATTATATATTACAAACTCTTTAAAAATATAATTAAAAACACACAAAGGATAAAATAACATTTAGATTCAGTTCAATATTATATATTTAAATAATATGTATACATTTTATTTAATAAGGATTGATAAAAAATATTGCTAAATCTATAATTAAGTAAGATTTACATATTTTCACAAAAATTACAAATTATAATCAATATTCAAATATATATGTAAATAAATGACATGAATAAAAAATTTTTAAAAATACAAATACATAGCTGTTGCTTTAAATTACAATAAAAAATAGCAAAGGAAGTCGTTGAAAATACCTTTTTGAAATAAAAATATTTATGAAACCCGTTACTACATTTATAATATTGCCAATTTATTCTTTTTTTAACTGACACTTAGCTGAAATATTTTGCCGTAAAATCTTGCTAATTGCACGGAGGAAATGGGGCCCGGGGCCCATTTCAACCGGTTTGGAGTGTGTTATTGATATTTAGTGAAAAACATAAATTGTTAGACTATTCTCATAAAAATCTTGTGCCAATAAAAAGATAACATGTTAAAGTTTTAAAAAGTATCAAAATAACGCAATAAACAAAAGTGTTTTTTACGATTATAGTAAAAAATATTTAGCTCTAAAAAAATTTCAAAAGTACTACTTTCAAATATTCCTTTTGCCAGAAGATAACAATGAAAAAAACTATTTTACGGATGGTGTTCTTAAATGTTTATAGTCTGCTGCACAATATTTTACAGTTAAATTTATAACAATTATTGTCCATGCAAGAGATTTAATAGGGCCCATCTCACCTTAAGGACCCGTTTTAGACCACTTTTCCCTACATGAATGTCGCAAAAATGGAGAAAGGGGTTTCAGGATTTGCTGCATCCGGTATTTTCCCTTACAATCCAGAAAAGTTCAGTGATGTGGATTTTATCTGCGAGAACACGAATCAACAACCAGTCATAATCGACCACGAAAATGTTGATGAATCACCCAACATGGAATCTATTCAGGATATCAATCTGTCGCTATGTACCCAGAAACCACCAATGAATCGGCTACTGAAACTCAAAAGCATTCAGGGCATCATAAGGTTGTGCGTAAGAAAATTTCTTGCTTGAATTTAACAGGGATTTATGCTAACCAAAAAGCTTGTTCTTTAAAGCAGAACACAGTTCTAAAAGCTGTTCCAAAACCCTCCCAAAGCCCAACATGTTTCAAAGAAAATCTGGGATATTTTTCACCCCTTCTATCTTTGTCAACAGATAATAAAGGTGATCGCAATAACAGAAAGCGAAACTCCATAATTATGACAGGAAATCAATGAAAGCAGTTTTGAAAGAAGCTAAAAAGAAAAGATATTAAAGTTGTAAAAGCCAAGCTTAGACTAGAAAAACTTATGGACAAACCTATGGTTATACCTAAAGTCAAACTTAAACTCTTGAAGAATAGGTCTAGCAATGTTAGAAAAATCGTGAAAACTAAAATAAACACCCATCCTAAAAACAAGTCAGCAGCTAAAAGAAAAACAACAAAGAAGAAGTGTCAAAGACAAATTTTTTTTGAAAAATCAACTTCTGAGAAAAATATTGATTAAAAACTATGTGATGATGACGAGCTTGACTACGGGATTGATTTATTTTCAAAGGACACTGAGATGTGTCTAGTTTGTGGTGAATATGGAAAAAAAACTAAACCCTGGTATCGTTGTGTTTATTGTGGAAAATGGGCGCATGCAGATTGTAGCGGTTATGATTTCCCTAAAAACTATTTTGTGACTTTTGCCCTACTCATTAATCATTGATTTGAATTAGGTTTTTTTGCATCTCAAAGAGTTAACCTGTCTTAATTTGTTAATATCAATTATATACTACGTTTATTTACTCTATGTAACAGTAAAACATGTTTGGTAAAATAATTGTCTTATTAATTACTAATGTCGGTATTACCCCAAAGTGGTTTCGCAATTACCTTGGTGGCTTGGGAAATACCGACTCCGTGCTTTTTAAAACATTACATATTAATTTGATGCAGGAAATTAGGACAAATCTTTAGGTACTTTCCCAAAATCGTAAATAACCTAGAAAAAATTATTCAAATTAAATTGTATTAGGTGTCGGCATTCCCTTGGTCTACCCTAATAACGATCTCTTATTTAAAACAGTCAATAAGGAACTCACAAATTTAACTGATTGGTTTATGTCAAACCATCCTTAAATTTAGGTAAAATTAGATACACTCTTTTTCATACACTCCACACAAAAAAATTATTCTCTTAAAACTTCCCATATTGATAATTGTCATATAAAAAGAGAAGGCTTTTGCGCGTACTTAGGAGTGTTTCTCGACCAAAATTTTTCGTAGCGAGAACACATAAGTACAATATAAAATAAAATATAAAAATATATTTCCTTATTATGAAAGGCTCAAAGATTTTCAAACCAAAACCGTTTATTTAAAAATATTTAACAAAAAATTATTTTTATAATTTTTTATTTTAAATCAACTTTTTTATTTAATTTTTCTTCGTACAGCGTAAGGTTTTTATTGTCTTTTAATAAATTGTGTCAGCCTTTTTTATTTTTTGCTTTTGTTAATTTAAATTAAATATCAGGTAATTTTTAACGGTACTAAAGAAAAATTATATCTTATAAAATAATTGCTTGCAATGTAAAAATACGGGGCTTAGTGATAAGACTACTAATGTCTTCTTTTTATCCCGGCCATGCAAATATATATACATTTTGATATGGTAGCAATATTTAAATTGCAAAATATATATAAACAAACTAACCAACAAAAAGAGATTCTCTTCAGCATTCTACTTTGCTTCATTTTTATTGATCTTTGCGTAGGTCTTCATTCTCCGTCAAGTTGAGGTACCTGTTCATTTCTAACTGTATAATGCTGATGGCTGAATAAAAACAGTGACTAGGTGGGCTGGCTCGATTGATAAGACCTTATTCCAGCTCTAAAGAAATATGATTATTAAATAAAATGATTTCCTATTTCAAAAAACAAATTTTCTCAGTTTTTTTAAATTCCACTTTCCTAATTTTAGCTTCATTGTCAAGTTCTCCTCATCAACATCCTCAAAAATTCATTGCTTGAAGTCCTGGGCTGGCCCAACTTTAGTCTTCTTGATCATCAGCATAATCATTTCCCTGTAAGTCGCATTTTCATATTGGGAAATGTGAGTTCTTTGTAAAATGGGTGGAGAATTGCTCCATAACCATAGATCTTTGTTTCTGGTTTGTGGGACCAAAAACAAGCTTTATAGAGCATTTTTTTGGTCCCACAAACCGGGAATCTCATTTCTAACGTTTACTTTAGAGTTTTGGAAAACACTTTGGTCTCTTTGCGGTTTGATGACTTATTAAGTTGAGAACTCAGGTGTTCTTCAATGTTGAAAAGTTTGGACACCACATGGCAGATGGCAGGTTGCTGCTCAGAGTAAAAATATACACAAATATATAAAAAAAGCCATCTCTTTAATCTTGACAAGTAAACTAATAATGACAACAATTTGTAAAAAAAAATTAAATTTTTTTATTATTCATAAAATTTTGAATTATTAGGAAAAAAGAATTTTAAGAATTTTTAGTTCTGAAAAAAATCAAATTTAATAAAAAATACTTGTTCAAAAACTTAATCATTATCAGGCTAGATTTTGAGCAGGTCTTAACATTTATTATTCAAAAAAATTGTATAATAAATTGTAAATCAAAAACTTGTCAACTTCCAATTAAAATCAATTGGAAAAATTTGGTTTAACACTTTTGTCAAACTCGGTTATAAAAAATGTGTTTTGTGTGCAGAGTTTTTTTTATTTAAACCAATGTTATAACCAAGTTTGATTATATGTTTCAAATATAATAGTAAAAGCGTTCAAACAAATGAATTAATTACTAATTTTACTAGTTGAATCATCCTTTCTTTGATTGTTCATCCTGACAAACTCTGTTCTGATCCTTGATTGGTCAATGCTACTTTTACGGATTCTGGATAACAGTTTAAATTACAACTTAAATGCATCAACAGCGTTACTTTAAGGATGCTTAGTCACTCACACACCACAAGAATAACCAACTTGCAATTTTTTGTTATTTCACCAATTTTATTTTATTTTTAACAGACTATTCGATGTTATTCATTTGATGTTATTGCCTTCACAATAAAGTATTGACAAAATCCCATTACTAATGTAATAACCAAATTTTCTAAAAACGGCTAACTTTAACGACCACAAATCAATTGTAAATGACACTCTAACAGCATTATCTTTTAGATCTGTTACAATTTTGTTGATTTCTGTCTTCTTTACTAATCAATAATAAAGAGGAAGCTTTGATCTAACTATTATTCTGGCTGACTTCACATGAAGCTTTGGACCCAAGTATTTGACAAAGTCTTCAAAAGTTGTCTCATTGATATGGTCGAAGGCAAGATTACTAAGTTATTAAGTTTTGTAGATTTGAGTTTAGTAGCTTTTAAATACTTGACACAGCAGTTAGTGTTTTGTCACAGGCTCTCATTTTATGATTTTTCATTTAATATTTTTAACCAGTTTTGCACTTGGGTTGACATTTGGAAAATACCCTATTTAATGTAAATTTTTCTGTTTGCTATAGAGCCGTTTAAACTTTTTCTGTAGAAATTAGATATTTTTTTATTATTACCAGTTCATGTAATTTCAAATCTTTTCTTGCATCTGTGAAAATCACAACTCAAAGTTTAAACAATAAATAAGTTTTCTTTACAATTTATTAAGACAAGGTTTACCACTACACAGATTTTTAAAAATTCAAATAAAATAAGAAGAATTTAAAGCAAATGTTTGCTTCACAAACCTTATACTGTTTTTCTTTATATACTATATGATATCTAATGGATATTGACTTACCTGTGATCTGAGTAATAAAGACCTGTGATCTAAATAATGAAGGTAAAGATAGTGATAATGATTTTGATTTAAAACACTAGGGAATAATTTATATGGTGAGATTATATCACCATGATTGGTTGCAATTTGGACAATTTTAAAAAAAGTTTTCTTAAAAATCATTTTATTAAATGTAATAATTTTTTTTATAATGATGCTTACATAATTAGATCTTTTTTGTGGAAGGATGTAGTTTTACTTCTCTTTAGTTTTTGCTATGTCTGCTAAGCATTAGTTTTTACTGTGTCGAGTAAAGAGTCTGTGAAACCGAATTCAAAAACAAGGCAAAATCCTACTCATTCACAACAAGCTTTAGACAAGTAGTTTAAATGCAGTAGATCCTTTGTTCAAAGAGTATTCAAAATGAAAAATCTGAAAGCATATTAAAAGAAAAGAATACCAAAAAAGTCGCTTGATGGAGAAACCAAGGCAATTAGACGAGCTAAACTTAATTACGAAAACAAATTTATGCATTTTAGAAGACAATGAAACTTACTGTAAAAAAGATCACTCGATGCTTCAAGGTGATCAATACTATTTTAAGCCAAAACGTTATAAAGCTTCTGACAAATTTAAGTGCATTTGAATTAAAAACTTGCTCCCAAGATCCTAGTATGGCAGACTATATGCAGTTGTGGTTTTAAAAGCTCTTCTTTTATAACAAACCAACCTTTGAAATCAGATCTATATGGGACTGAATACTTGAAAAAACAACTTTTTCTTCTTTTAATTAAAAAGCACAACCTTATTTTAGCCAAAGATTGGCATCAATTATTCCAAAAAAGTAGTGCAGTGTTATGAAAATATTGGAGTCAATTTTGTTTATGCTTGTTTCTCTTTGCTAAAAGAGAAACAAGTCTCTTTTACTAATTTATTTCTGCTCTTTAAAAACATTAACACTCTTTTTGTAGAATAAACTAACATATTTGACATTTAATTCTGAATTTTTTGTTTCAGGCAGACAGGCGTTACGAATTTATTTAACACAGATATGCTTAATATTTATGCGTAGTTTGATTAATACTTAATACAAAATTTTTTTTTTTTCTGTGACGATAATGACTAATTCGTTGTAATTTCGTCTGCATCTAAGTTTTCTATAAGCATAACCTGTTTACTTTCAGAACGTTTTTCCAGTAAAGGAATAAATTTAACTTTTTATTTACATATTTGTTACCGTCATTATTACTTATTAATATTGTTTTATGATTAATATTATTATATGGTTTCTATTATAATTTAACTGGTGTTTACCTTAGAAGCTCGAACTGTTTGTAAATATCCATGAAATGTAAAAACTTTTATTTCAGAATATTTTGTTATTACAGTTTTTGTTTAAACTTTAATAATAAAATATTCTGAAAAAATTCACATTTTTCCAACTTTAGTAAATATGAGTTTAAAGGGGTAAACAAAGATAAAATTAAAACTAAATGATAAAAACCCGGGATATAGAATATAACTTTACCTGAGTGGTTAAGGACGGTTTTTACAAAAAAGTTTATTGTTTTTAAATCTCTACAATATCGCTAATTTTTATATTTATTATATAAAAAAATGTTTTCGTTCGAAAAAACATTATGAACAGTATTAAAAGAAAACCGAAATTTTTTTCATAATAAAAAACTTTTTGACATACCCCTGTTTAATATAAGTTACAAACAAGAACGCTAGAAAGTATGGCGAGTTAAAACTTTTTCCTTGTTAAGCGAAACAAACAAATTGAAATGTTTTAAAGAACATCTCGTACAACCTAAAGTATTTAAAGATTTTAAGTTAACTCAAAATTTTAACAGTGAAAAATATTTAAAAATATTTAAGCTTAAGATATAATCCGCAATTAAAAACTTAAGTAATATTTCGCTGTTAAAAATATACAACTTTTAAAGGAAATAAAAAAGTAAAGTTTTTATTTCACCACGTTCCAAAAGATTCTGATTTTTTTTTTCAAACGATTCTTATCGAAATAGCTCCTTTTATAAGGGGGCTATTTTGACAAGAATTTTTGAACGATCCTTATCAAAATAGCTCCTTTTATGGGAGAAGCAATAATGACCGTTGATTTGGAATATTTTGTTTGGAACCTGGTAAAATAGAAATTTTACTTTTCGATTTTTTATAGCCCTTAAAAATAGCGTACTTTACAGATATGTCCTTAAGTACATTGCAAATTTAAAATAATGTTATGGACGTACGACCATAACTTATTTAAATTATTTGAAATATTGCATCAAAAGCAAGAACCTTTTTTTAAACTTATAACGTCAATTTAACATATTTAAATCTGTTCGATTAAGCTATTTAAACTGACTTCAGACACAAACCAAATAAGGAGATAGCGAAGTATAAAAAAGCTTCTTAGTATTTCTTTGTTATATATTTTAAATGTTTTAAAAATTTTCTCTAAATATTTTTATTTACAACAAAATTTACAAATAAATTATAGTTTTTTTAATTTGTAAAGCTGTGTGTGAGTACGTGGGCGTGTGTGGGCGCATATCAACGTAACTAAAACTATTGAGGATTTGATTTTCTTTTATTTTTATGAGAAAAGAAAATCAAACCCACAATGTCCTAAATCCTGAAAAAAACGTTTTTATAACTAAATGTATCCATCTTCTTCATCTATCCCTTCTTCTGGATCTTTATCTATTTCTTTGTCTTTAGTTGGTTTTAATGCAATTCCATGTTCTGTATATACTTTTTGAACATGCCCTATTGAAATAACTTTTTCAAGTTTTACGGAAGGACAGCACTTGCGAAAATCTTCCATTAAATGATATGCCTAATAAATATTTTAGAAGTTTATTGAAAGAAAAAAAAACAAACAAAACATTCTCAACATTGCCAAACATCTACAAAAGAAAAACGAGATTAACAAAAATAACTTTTCCCACAACAATATTATGATGTGTATGTCAATAATATTATTAACAAATCATAAAAAATAATCTAGAATAATGACAATAACTCCAGCATCGTCACCTACAACATTAGGAACATCACAACTTCTACAAAACGATGCAGTACAAAATCAACTACAAAAAACACTTAATAAAATAATATTTTTACTTTTTTATAGTTACGAACATTAATATAATGCTCTATTAAGAAAGCGTAAATATGTTTAACTTGTATTGCTACATTAACATCCGGATCTTCTAAAAGCAATTCACAAGAGCTGACGGTTTTATCAGGAGTGCTCGAATACTCTCTAACAAACGCTATTTTTAGTTTTGACAACACAACCAAATCATAGCCATCTTGTCATCTGATGTTTTTTGATTGAAAAACATTTTCATTAATTGTAATTTTTTGCTGAACAACTGAAGTATTTAAAAATTTTGAGGTTCTTATTTATTTTAATCCTATAAAATAATAATTATAGCTGTTATGCCAATACATTGTTTTTTAGTGCTAAATATTATTGGGTGACTTAACTTACTTTAGTGTTTGTAGTTTTGTAATACTTATGATTTCATCACATTCATATTGAAATATTGATTGCAAGTTGAAATATTGTTTGCAAATTAATAATTAATTTCTCAAGTTGAGTTTAATTTGGTATCATTTAATTTTAGCTTGTTGCTGAAAATGAGTGAAAAGATAAGTTCTTCAAATTTTACTTTGACACGTAATCGAACTGCAATATGGTTGATTGGTCAACCTGAGAAGAACCTACCAAACAATGTCCTTCCAACAATGGTTTATGTGTTTAGGACGTTTTTAGGACGTTTAGGACCGTCCAGTGCAAAAGCAGCATCTAATGGTTTAGCTCACATCTGGAAAAAAGCCAGAATTCCAATGACTTACCAGCCTCATATTGTACCAAAAGTGAAAGCACGTGTTGATGAGTATAATTTAATTAAAAAGAATAAAGGAAGAGCTAGTAAGTCACAGAGAGAAAGATTTTAGTATCAAATTAGATTTACTGTTTCACACAAGGATGCAAACAAGCTAATTAAAATTGATGAAGATAAAATATTTCTGGAAGACCAAAAGAATGCTCGTATGATGAAGATGGCTGGAGAAGATGTAAAATTATCTCAACAAGATAAGCGAACAGCAGAGCGTCAACAAGCATAAACAAAAAGAAAGCAGAATGAGGAAGAGAGAAGACAAAAAACAAATGCTGTCCCTACCCCTAGCTGTAGCCACTTTAGTTTTGATTATGATAGTGATAGCAAAGCAAGAGAAGTCAGTGACATTCCTGATGACAATGATGATTATGAAAATGAAATTCCGGTTTATTACAAAAACTAGTAACCCAATCAACTGACTGTAAACAAAGTCCTAAAAATAAAAAGCCACATATTCTCATTGAAATTTTGTCTTCTCAAGATTTATCGTTTACACTTGATCGAATCAATTTATCTGACCAAAAATAAACTATATTGGCAGCGGAATTGCTAAAACAAGTGGAGAGGACCTCCAAAGTACACCATTTTCAAGATCAACAGTCCGCCGCAAACGCGTCATGCACCGTTCATCAACTGAAAATCATATTCGGCAGAAATTTATGTCAAGTGAGAAACAAAATATGGTTGTCCACTGGGATGGTAAGATGATGGAGACAACACCAACTATGAAAATCCAAAGAATTGCTATTGATGTGACTGGTCGTAATCTGAAGAAAATACTGGGTATTGTAAAGATATTATCTGGCACTGGACTGGCACAAGCAAAAGCAACCTTCCAGTTACTGACCATATGAAGTGTTGCAAATTGTATTGTCGGTATGTGTTTTGACACAACAGCGTCAAACGCGGGTTCCAAAAATGGTGCGTGCATTTTGATAGAGAAGTTAACGGAGAAAAATCTTCTCTACTTTACTTGACGTCACCATATGCATGAAGTAATTTTTGGGGAGATATACTCAGTTTTGCTTGGACGCAGCAGTGGGCCCAACATAGCTCTATTTGAACGATTTCAGAAGTTTTGGTCAAGCATAAATCAAGCCAATTATGCTCCATTAGATGACGCCCATCTTGCTGAAACACAGCTTCAGCAACTTAGGTCAGAGGCTGGCTGCTTTCTGCAGCCTTTCTTATCAGATGACTCTTCTTACTTCGTATGATCGAGCTGTGTCTTTTAATTTTGGGTTTTCCGTTATCAGACTATTCCACCAAGAAGTATCACTTTCGCATGCCGGGAGCTTATCACATGGCTAGATGGATGGGTAAAGTCATCCATCTAGCCATGTGATAAGCTATGAAGATATACCTCTGAAACTATGAAAATATATCTCTAAAAGTATGAAGTTATACCTTTTAAAAAATGAATTCAAGCTGACTATGAAAGAACAGAACAACTTGTGCGAATTTTATATCGTTGCTGGTCATATCTATTTATGGATTGCCTGTCCAATTGCAAGTGATGCTTCAGCAAATGACCTGATGCTCTTCACAAGAATTAAACAATATTCTAAGATCAACAAGGTCATTTCAAATGCTGCTATGAAGAAGCTTCAAAATCACACTTGGTATCTTGGGTCAGAAATTATTCCCCTTTCATTATTTTCTCACAGGGTTTGTGACACAGAAAAAAAGTTGATTGTTGAAGCTATGATTTAAAGTGGAGCTGATTGAAGTGTCAGGGGTATAAAGTGTTCAGCAGAAGAATTAAACAAGTTGGAAAAAAAGCAACTTCATGAGCTTGTTACATCATCATCAACTGCTGTTTGCAGTCACTTGGTCTTGATGTAACCATTTTATCTGGAACCGATCCAAAGACATGGGAGGAAATTGCTGAATTTTGTTATACTAAAGCAATTGTTAAATCTGTGAAAGTTATCAATGACACTGCTGAGCGTTCTGTTGCTCTTATGAGCACATTTAATCAATCCATCACAAAAACTGAATCTGAAATGCAGAAACTAATACAAGTTGTTGAGGACAACAGAAAATGCAATCCAGATTGCCGCAAAATTATCTTGATGACATATGCCACTGTTGCTACAGACTAAACTTTTGATCTTGTAAATAGTGCAACATTTCAATGTTATTTGCATTATTTAAGGAATTTTTTAAAAATAAATAATTGTATATCATAGTTTTAACTCAAGTTTTTTAAATATTGTTGTTGCGGTGAATGCTTTTAACATAGTAAATTTTTATTTTCCTTCAGTAACCTCTAAATATTATTCAAAACACCTAAGATTTTGCACAGAAATTTTCTTCAATCAAAGAAACAATATTTAAAACAGTGCAACGTTTAATTCAAAAAATTTATATATATATATATATATATATATATATATATATATATATATTATATATATATATATATATATATATATATATATATATATATATATATATACAATAACGCTGAAATAACTCACTTTCTCGCATGTATATATTTTTTCATGGGAGTTAATTTTGTTTTGAATAATGCAAGTTTTTCTTCTTGAAATATAACTTTTTTTAGTTTAGATTTTGAAAGACACTTGTAAGCCTCAGTAAGTGCACCAAACGCTTTTTCATAATTCTCAAACTCGTCTATCTCAACCTGAATAATAGTACATTTATATAAAAGTAGTTATTAAAAAATCAAAAAGTTTAGATGAGACATTAGATGAAGACATGGGAATATCTTAAGAGAAAATTTAAACGTAAAAATTTATTGGTGATAAATTTCTATTCACTACTTAATATTACTGTGCTTTTGAATTTTAGAAGAGTTAATTTTTTTTCAAATTATTTGTGAATATATGTATATATTTTTTATGTTAATTTCTCTCCTTAAGGCCTACAACGCCGCTACAGTCAGGGAGGCTACTTTAGTTGTGGTTAAAACCCTCTCTTAACTCTATAACTTCCAAGCACAAAATTTGACAAACAAGGCCACTACGTGGAGAAAGTTAAGGGTGGTACTACCAGGGACGCGATGAGGAACTCGGAATTTCTCGCTTATGAGGCAAGCGCTCTACCACTACCGCATGAAATGCCATATATGAAAATTCAACAAGTTTTCTGAACTTCAAAAGCATCACTAATAGTAAATACTCATGTATTGCCTGCATTTATTTTTATTTATATAGTTTTTAAATCTTAAAATACTATCTGAGATAGATATTTAAGTTTTTAAAGACTTTTACTAAACTTAAACATTTCTTTCCACTGGAATGGCTAGATTTTGTTTAAAATAAAATGTAAAGCATTTTTTCTAGATTAAAAGTTTAGGTGGTAATATCTACCTGTCAGTGTCTAATTCAAGGACTATTTTAGGGAACTACATAATTTTTCAATGAGGTCATTTTCCACTTATTTTCCCTGATATTTTGAAAAATCAGAATGAGAAGTATGTCTTTTGTACCTCTCCCAGTGTGGTTTGACATTGAATAGAGCTGTTGTTTACTAATTGAACCGATGATAATTTTTTTTAAATTGTGGTACATGATGGAAAATAACATGCACTTTTTGTGTGATTGAGACAGGAAGATAACAACGTTTCAAAATCAGGATCCAAGTTATTATTTGAAAACATCTCTGAACAAAGCAAGGTATAGATGAACAAAGTAGATTGATAGAAGCTGATTTTTTCAGAGAGATTTTTTTAAAGGATACAACTCTCTAAAAAGCTTTATGCAATCATTACCATGCAGTGATGTTTTGTTATTTGACAAATTGATTCACTACCCTAAGTATCAAATGAAGATCCATGGGTGGAATAGCTTCAAACAAAAGCTTGCTACCAGGAAACTCAAGCAATGACTGATGGATAACATTCTTGAAACTTATTTTACAATTATGTGTCCACAGACATAATTGTAAAAACCACAGTAACCGTCAGGTTTGAAATCTCCACAGACATAATTGTGAACCACAGTAACCGTCAGGTTTGAAATCTCTTTACATCAGATTTTTTTTATATATACTTAGTTAAATATAGAATAATAAATAATTGATTAGTTAAAACTTCCAGTTGAGTGGAAAAATGTATAAAAATCAAAAAATAAAATAATACTTTTAAGTTATATTAATTGTTCGACATTTTCAAAATAATAACTTTAATTTGTCGGCGGTTTTTGTTTTTAAACATTCTCTGGTGCACAACGACTTATATATTACAAAAGCAATATATGTGCTGTTTGTTTTAAAACCTTTGGTAAAAATCCATCAAAGCTTCATAAAATAACCAAAGCTATTGAAGAAAAATAAAAACTTTTATTTGGGATAGCTATGATTAGAGTTTAACCATCCGATAGTTATTTGTAGCAATTGTTATAAATACCTTTATTGTTTAGAAAAAAGTGATAAAAAATACCTTAATAAGTGGCTAAACGAAATTTTTCAGGTTAGTTAATAAACTGAATTAAAAATTATATTTATGACTAAGCGTTAAACTACTTAAATTTGTTTTGTTTTTATTAATTTTGTAAAAAGAATGAACTGTGTCTCAATGAACCTCCATAAATTTGAAAGAAAAGTTATTTAGGCAGCTTATTTTATCATTTAAAATGCTATCTAAATAATGTGCCATACTATTTATATTAATAGTTTGTATAGTTTTATATAAATAGAATAATGGATTTAAGCAGTCTTTTTTAATTTACAAGGTCATTGAAACTCAGTTTTGCTCTAAACCATAAAAAGTAAATTATTCTGAATTGAGAAATAGTTTTTTTTGTTTAGATAAACCGCCAAGTTATCAGAAGAACTTCAGATGTTCTA
This sequence comes from Hydra vulgaris, assembly GCF_038396675.1. NCBI lineage: Eukaryota > Metazoa > Cnidaria > Hydrozoa > Anthoathecata > Hydridae > Hydra > Hydra vulgaris. Next base: position 56,778,684 of record NC_088927.1, on the reverse strand, counting down.
GAAATATCAATTGATAACAAAATTATTACTTCTGAGTTAAGTAAAGATAAAAATGAAAGTATGTGTTTTATATGTTGTGGAATTGTTAAGCCAGGAATTATACACCTTTGGGGAGATGTTCAAGCTGTAAAAAAGTTTAGTTAATACAGCATATGTATTGGGATCAGCAAGTGCAGAAGGATTGGGATCAGCAAGTGCAGAAGGATTGGGATCAGCAAGAACCTGTTGCTTCAAGTAACATAAAAACTAAAATATAAAATGAAAATATTTTTAGAGGTAAAAAATTTACAATCGCTACTCATTGGAAACCATTGAGTATTGTAGATGGGACTACGGACAAAAAAAGTGATCCAGTAAGATTAAAACAAGTGTTTTTTGGAACAATTATGAAGCTTGTAAAATGTTTAAAACTATCCCAGTGTAAAACCAAAAAAACGTGTTCTATATTTAGAAAGAATCTTGGGTTTCAAAGTAGTATTGAAGGAAATATATTTAAAAAATTAGAGACTTTAAAAGCTGAAATGAATGAACATTTTTTATGTAAAGAAGAAGAATTTTTTGAAGTTGGTGATGTAGTCAATAAATCAATGGTTTATATAAAGCATATTGATCAACTTATACATGTTATAATCACTGAAAGAAATATTGACCCTCTTACTACAATTATAAGGGTTGTTGTAAATTCTGTTCAAGGTTTGTTAAAAGTCACAATGAATGTTTTTAATCCGCATGATAAAACTAGCAACTAACCTGACCTTAATGATGCTGGAGTGAAGCGCTGTTTTATTGTTGCTATTGTAGAAGGAATATCTGAACACAATGGATATCTTAAGAAATTACTTGATTCTCTTAATCTTCAAAATATTAAGTATTCTGTTGCATTCAATTTAAAGTGTGCAAACTCAATGTTTGGCATTACAAGCCATGCTGGAAAATATTGTTGTTTGTGGTGTGAAGGAGAGAGTCTTTTGGATTGTGGAGTAAAATGAACTCTTGGTTCTCTTGATTATTAATACAGTAATTATGTAGAAGCTGGAAAACTGAAATCAAAGATGACTGATTAAAATAATGCAATTAATCCAAGAGTTTTATATCTTGAAAAAGATCTGGCACAATTATAGAAAATTTTGTTCCAGTACCTGAGTTGCATATATTAACTAGAATAGTTTTATTTCTTAATAACAAAAAAAAAATTGGGTGTGGGGAGACTTCGAACCTGGCAATCATTGTGGTTCACAGTGCAGAACTTATAAAATTTTATCAATGATTTTATTTAGCAAAGTTTTAAGCTGACCACAGTTCAATAGTTTATAGTAGAGCAATAGTTTATAGTTTATAATAGAGGAGCCAACATCATACTAACAATATGGATGCTTATAGCAGTGGGACTGTATGTCACAATAATACTTGCAAATTTTTTTGCCACAAGAAACGATCAAAAAAAAAAAAGTTAATCTGACATTTCTTTTCAACCCCACTTGGGTTTGTGACAGTTAGGTGGCCATTTAGCTTTTTTCCAGCTTCAACAAACTTCTGCTGAAAGTTTGTTTCTTACTATTCTATCAAAGCTAATTTGATTAATAGTTAATCCAAGTTCCTCATTTTAGTGTTAGAAAGCTCAAAAAACTATGGTGAATATGCACTATACTTTGAGCTGACAAAAGTTCTCAAAACAGTCACTGAACAGTTGAAGGTTTTATGATTACAAAAAGGTTCCATGACTACCCATGATGCAATACTTTTCATTACTTTGATTTATCTGTTGATTCTTTGCTGTTGAATTTTTATAATTGAAAGGAGGATGCTTTTCTTTTATTTTAATCTAGAAAATTAAACACACTTTTGTAGGTAAAGTTTTGTCGTTTACCATTGGTTTTCTTTACGCATATGATGTAAACAGATCTTCTGCACACTTCATGAGTTTTAGAACATTTTGGTATTTTGTTTTGAAGTTTTAAACCTTTTTTACTAAAGTTCAAACTTTTTTCTTGAAAAGGTGTTTGTACACTGAAAATTTTTTTAATAATTTAACTTTTTTTTTAAATATCAAAAAAGAGATTAGAAAAGTATTTAATATGTAGTAAAAAATTATTCATAAAACTTTTTTTATTTTTAATCATAGGTTGGTGTCCCCTAATGAGACCCTAAACTATGATAATTGAATAAAAAATTAATTACTTAACTAATTAATTAGGGGCTTCGTGAAAAATGGCCTTGTTGAGCAACCTCTTAAAACAAACCATTAATTAAACACTCTAGTGTGGTTGTTATTATTTCCTAAACTTTTATCCAAAAATTGTTTTTTATTTCATTTTACACAAAATCTAACCATAAAAGTAAAAAAAATACTTGAAATGAGTAAAATTATTGTAACTCAAAAATTTCTCTGTTTGATTTTAAATTTTTTTCAAGTGTTTTTCCTACTTTTATTGTGTGATTGTGTGTAAATGTAAAACGATGAAATGTAAAACAATCTTACATGTTAAAAATGTAAAAAATCCTATGTATAGGATTTTAAAACCACTTGATATATATATCTTCTGGAATATGTAATTAACCTTAGAAAAGTTTTTATTGGATGTTTCCTTCGTATCAAGTCCTAAAATTTCAGGGCACGTAGAATAAAATGGAAAGCTGTCCAAATTCATCTCTGTTTAAATTTACTCTATTTTTATTTTGATAATATAAATTTTTTTGTTAAAAAACGAAATTGAAAAAACTACTTTTTTATGTTCATAAGATTTCGATATTTATTTAATGTTAATGTTTTTTTGTTATAAAAAAAAAATTATAATTAAAACAATTTAAGAAAAGTAAAGTGACTCTTAAAATATTTCATTTTGCTTAGCATAAATAAATTATGCATATTGGTATGGTATATTATGAATAGAAAAGAGTGAATAAAAAAAAACACTAAAAATTTTTTTTTCTAGGTTCACTCCCACCCTGTCCCATACCATCCAGACTCAAGATGACATTGATCTATGAATTTAACACAAATTTTATGGTACTTTATGGAAAAAAACACAACATGGAAACGAAAATTCATTCTCACCAAACTCTCCCCTAATATATATATAGAATAAAAAAACAAACCTGAGCGCAAGACTCATAAAATATTGATAATGATTCAAGGGCACGTCCTTTAGTATAAAAACTAATAATACTTTTAAGAATTTCTGGATCTTTCTGCCAATCTAAAGACTGCAAATATTTTGCACCCATTACATATATTTCTTTTTGTCTTGATACACCAACAAAAAATACTATCTTTTCTGCATCGCCTGATTTTAATAACGACTTCATAGCCTAAAAAATAAAATTATAAACATATAACAAAACCAAAAATTTGACGCAGTAACCTTCATTTTGTTTCCGGCCTGAGTAAATTTTTTTGTGGCAAGGTGAAAAAAACCTTGTTTGTTTGCACATTCTCCAATTTTTTTATGTAAATATAAACGATATTTTGCATCTGAGTGTTCTTTGGGAAAAGTCATTTTTTCTGCAATTTCCTCTGTTATTTGGATATCATGATCAAGGCAAATTCGAAGTGCTTCTTCAAACTAAATTAGAATAAATGATAAAATAAAAAATAACTCAAAGGAAAATTTTTATTTTCTAAAAAACTACATTTTCACCTTTTTTGAAGTATGGTAGGTAGAAAAAGTTACACAAATAATGTTATATGTCCTTTATTTATATTTTTTATTTAAAAAAAAGTCATAGTTCACAGGTATGTACGTATGATATAACTTTTAGTTATTAATTGAGCTTTTTATTTATCATTTGTACTTTTTATTTATTTGAATATTGTTTTATTGCATTATCTAACCAAATTAGTAAGAAACTCATAAATTGCAAGATTTTTATAAGAATGAACTAACAATTTTTCTAAAATTCCATATAAAATTCCAAAAGCTGGATCTTTGAATTATTTACAATATGATATACAAACAATGTCTTATTTACAAATAAACTTAGTTTATGAACACATATTTATTTTACCATTAAACATTGCATCTTTTGATAAAAAAAACTTAATGATAAATAAAAAGTTTTGCCTGCTTTGCCTGCTGTTATGTCTGATTTTAAAAAGTTACTAATGTTATTATCTACAAGCAATCGTATAGAGCAAGATCGTAAAACTAGCCAAGCAAGTGTTGCGAGTTGCAGTACGTGTAGAGCTAGCCTGTTAAATTAGCCAAGCAAGTGTTGTGACTTGTAGTACGAGTAGAACTAGGTTGTTAAACTAGCCATGCAAGTGATTTACAGTGTATGTAGAACTGTTATACTAGCTGGCTATTTTTCATAACTAATATTCTATTTAAAATAAAAAAGTAAAAGGGTGAAGAGAAAGATTGCCAACCTTGCTAAGCAATGTAGGTAGCAGAAGTGTAACATCATTTATTGCCAAGAAGTGTAACTGTTGTATTTCCATTGGTTCTGTTATCTAGCCTTTTATAATTATATAGAAAACACAAATATTTAGTGTAATGCAATATGATTATACAAATATCTTATGCGATCTGCTATTGCTCAACATAATTTTCATGATGCTATTGTAACAATGTTTTGTGTTGATAGACAGCTTGTCTTACCTTTCCGTTAGTGTCTTACTTTTCCGTTAGTGTCTTACTTTTCCGTTAGTTGTTAAAAATGATTATAATTAGTTTCATTACTCTACCTATCTATTTTAATCATTCACTAAATACCAAGACAGCATTTGATATTATCCAATTGTTTATACCTCAAATTTTTTTTTTACCTTTTGTGTTACTAAATATTTTGCCTTTCGAAAGAGGTATTATTGTTGGTTTTTTATTAAAGAAAATGATTTTGAAATTGATCCTGTCATCAAAATGTTTTCATATTAAAGTAATTTTTAAAAATTTGTTTTCTATTTTATTTGAAATTTATTCAAATTTTTTTTTATTAATAACTTCCTGCTACTATGGAACCATAACTTTTTAATACACGTTAACTGTCACCATTGGTAGTAAATATTTTTAATTATTATATGGTTTTCTTTATTATAAGTTGCGCTCGAACTCTACATTCCTGTAGATGGCGGCTGTTATAACTGATTTTAAAAAAGTTCCATTATTACATAAGATGTGCTGTCTTCAACGTTAATTTTTTTTCTAAAAAAAACTAACAAATGTTGTGCTGCATTATTGTTTTTGTTACATATTTAACTATATATCATTTATGTATTGTAAGTAAATTAGCTTTAAAAATATATAAAAGACTTTCTGTTTTTACAGATTTTCAAAAAGTTTTCTGTGAACTCAATTAAATAAATATATTTTTTAAATATGCTTTTTTGAGATACATCTGTTAAATATTTTCTGCGTCAGTAAAAAATGATATGTATATATATAAATATATATATATATATATATATATATATATATATATATATATATATATATATATATATATACTTATTTATATGTATTTATTATTATATGAATAAACTTGTCGTTATGTATTTATTTATTATTATATGTATGTATTTTTTATTATGTGTATATTTATTGTATTATTATTATGTGTATATATATGTGTATTATGATTATGTGTATATTATTATTATATGTATGTATTTATTATTATGTGTATATGTATGTATTTATTATTTATAGTATGCATTTATTATTATATGAATAAACTTTATTATTTATGTATTTATGTATTTATTATTATATGAATAAACTTGTCGTTAAATAATAAAAAATAAAGTAATAAAAAATATTACTGGGCATAGCTTAGCATATCTTTTTGAGTACTAAGCATAGATAAATTCATCAACTCGTGATCTAGCTGTTTTTCCTAGCAAAATGGACTTAAAAATTTAAAATATATTCAATATATATTTTACCCATTCATTTTACACAACTGGCATTATAGGATAACAATTTTACATAAATCTTTAAATACTTGCATAATTTTACATAAAACATGCAACAAATACATAAAACTTATACTATTTTACTTTTTACAGTTTTTTAAAAATTTTCAACCTTTGCCAAAGGAATCGCATTTGAATAACATTGTGCACGAGAAAAAAAATGGATTGATTTAGGTATATTTGCAGAAATTTCAAATTGACATGCAAGATGGTAGCATGCTGCTTTATCTCCAGTATCTTGACAAAGCTGCTCTGGTTCTTTCATATTTTCACAAAAGCAGTTATGCAAACCATTGATAAATAGTCTTCAGATTGCTTATAAAAAAACAATGCAGCTTCCATATCACCTAAGCTTTCAAGATATAGGGCCCACCATTTCATTAACTCCCTTCAAAAAATTTACAAAACTGTTAATTTTTAACACTGATAACTAGCTAAAACAACATTAAAAGCTAAACCATAGCAAGTCAGTAGGGAGGGGAGATAAAAATTTTAAAAGTCAGTAAGATGATATAAAAAATCATAAAGATATTTAAAAAAAAATCATTGTAAAAACTAATCATGTAACAATGTAAAAAGAAAACCTAGAATTATAACAATAGGAAAAAGATGTCATGTTTAAGAAATGATATATTATTTAGCTGCCGAAGCAAATCAATTTTTTTCACATTAATGATGACATTAATGATATTTTTATCAATTGCACTAGTGGTCTTGCATTTTTGTTCTCTACGAGCCACACTAGCAACAGCTCCAATAAGATTATGCTTCTTAACAATTGAGAAAATGAAGTTATGCCCTGACACAAGTAACATCAATCTTTTGGAACGGCCATCTTAAAGTCCGGACTTGAATCCAATAGAAAATTGGTGGTACTTTTTGGACAGAAAAATTGGCAAACAAGCATTTAGACGCAAAGACAACTTAAAAGAAGCTATAATGAAGGCATGGGATAAAATAACAATAGAATAACGTAACGCTTAACAAGGCCTGCATATAAGGCCTTATTACGAAGCGTTACGCAGCTCGCATTTTGCTTGCGAAAAGGCAATTTGCGTACGCGTTCAGCAGTTTTGCGCTACACAAAAACTTTTATTTTTTAGAATACTTAAATTATATTTTGATGTCATTAACGTAGCGTTTATGTATAATAAATAAAGTCGTAAGCGATTTAACCGCAATTGTAAGCTAAAGTATTTGTAAATTTAATTGTTAATTAAAGCATTTAACCGCAATTGTAAACTAATAGATTTTTTGTTAAAGAAACAGTTTGTTTAACAATTCTTTTTTTGTTGTTAAAAATTAGTTAAAAAAAAATAAAGTGTTTTAAGTTTCATCTTAAGGAATCAAATATATAAAGTCCTTTTAAATATAAAAATTATTTTTGGTCATAAAAGATTAAAAATTGCACAATTTATTTTGATTTAAATATTTTATTAATAAGATATTTTGCGTTACGCGTTTTTGTTACGCAGCGAAATCTCGTAACAAGGTCTGATATATATGAACAAATTATTTTCTCTCTAAGCTATATAAATTAAGTTAATAACTGAATCTTACTTTTTGTCTGCTGAAAAATGGCTCTTGTGGTTGTAATTTTTAAAAAATCTAAGTATTGCTCTGATCTCTCTAGCTACTGCCCAATTTAGTTTTTTTTTAATATAACACTATGAAACGAATTTTTGGTTTTTGTTTTTTCCTTTTAATTTTTTCAGTTCTATAATTTAATATAATGGAGATAACTTTAATCTTTACACAAAATTCCAAATTTATAAAGCCATTAAAATAGAATTTAGAAATATGTGGATTTATTATATAATCCTGTTTTTACAATAAAACTAATGTCAATCAAAGGTATTTTCAACATTTAGATTCGTGGCATCAAAAACAATAAAAAAAAAAAAAAAATCAAGAATGAAACACAAATCTATGAACAGTTTTATATTTGAAAAGAGTTAGTTTCAGACTTTTTTTTGTAAAATTTTTTTTTAGCATGCTGTTAAACTATATGATTTATTTGAAAATTTAAAAAGTTGTTATTTGTATTAATATTGTTTAACTGGCAATTTTAATTAAATAATATTAATAATGTTCAACAAAATTAGGCAGTTAATAATGTTGATTAATTCTATTTATTAGATATCATGTTGTTTTATATTCAGGTTAAAAGTAACTGGTAAAAACAAAAGAAACATTATTAACAGATTAAAATCTTTAATAACTAAAACTCATACCTATCTTTTCTTTTGAGAATATATGCTTGTAGTTCATCCACATCATCCATCATCATTCTTGGTACTTTAAAGCGAAAAGTACCAGATTTTTAAAAACTAAACATGTTAAATAATTTTATTAAACTTTCAATATATTTAACATGAATATTTGTACACTAAAAAAAAGTCATACTTTTCAACGGCACCTTCTTTATTACCCAGATCTTCAAGGTATTGTCCATAACAGTAGAAAGTGGTTCTTAAATGAATTCTTTCATGCTTTTCAGCACATTCAATAGCCTATTACATAAATACTTTATCATGACGTTGTATTCGAATACAAGAAAAGTAAAAATTACAAGAACAAACTAAAGGTACAAATTACAAGAAAAAACTGAAAGTACAGAATACAAGAACTAATTAAAAGTACAGAATACAAGAATATACTGAAAGTACAAAATACAAGAACAAAATGAAAGTATAAGTTACAAAATCAAACTGAAAGTACAGAATACAATTACTAATTGAATGTACAAGTTACAAGAACTACTTGAAAGTTACAAGAAACTACTTGAAAGTACAGAATACAAGAACAAATTGAAATTACAGAATACAAGAACAAACTGAAAGTACAGAATACAAGAACTAATTGAAAGTAAAAGTTTCAAGAACTAATTAAAAAACAGATAACAAGAATAAAATGAAATTACAGAATACAAGAATAAATTAAAATAAAATGTTACAACAACAAACTAAAAACTTTTATATTATAAATTGACTTTAATAATTAAAAAACAACCTGAATCAAATTGTTTGAAGCTTAATAAAAGATATTAAGAAGGTCATATCGATGACAATTCTTGTACAACTGCTCTGCTTCTTCCTAATTTAACACACATAATATAACTGTAATTTATTTTAGTAATTACTAATATAACATTTACAATTATGTTTTCCTCACATATAAGAGAAACAGAGATTAGACCCATCACATCCCTGGAAGTATTTTAAACTTGTTTCTCTTTGTAGCCGCCTTGCTCAGTAAAGTTTCAGGGCTATGGAGTTAAGAAAGAGGTATATAACAACAAGTATAAACAAAAATTAAAACCCCCTGGGCCATAAGGAGGTAAATATATTTTTAAAATATTAATTATGCAATAACATAAAATCAACTAAGTTCATTCACTATATATGGTGATAGTTATTACTAAAGCCATTAAAAAATAAATTGTAAAAAAGCATAAATCTTTTTTGCAATAATAATAATTTTGCAACTTCATGTATATGAAACTTTGAAAAAAGACCTTTATTTGTTATCTGCTTAATTAACTGATTAGAAAAATAACAGTTCTGAAACCATGGATTGTATTGAAATCTAAAACAAACAAAGTATTAAGCGAAATGATCAAATTTAGTATTGTTAAGGTAAATAAAAAAAATTATATTTTCAAGAAAAATATATTTTGATTTTCAATTGTTACTATATTTCATTTAAAAATTAGTGAAATTCAATCATTTATGTATTATGTGCCTATTGCTGTTGTTACCAAACAAAAAAATGATAGTTTGCAAAAAAAAAAACAAATTAAGAACAATATAAGTTTTGGTTTCATTAATATATCGATTAAAAAAATGTTTATTATGGCCGATATTAGTATGTAATAATGTTTTTAATAAATGTAATAAAGAAATCATTTTTTCATTCTAAAAATAATATTTTTGACAAAAAAAAAAAAAATATTTTATTAGGTCACTAAACATACTAGATAATATAAAAATTTCGAACATTTTAAAGTATACAACTATTATTAACAGTATTTTGCAATACTTAACAACTTTACTTTTAAGTACGAATATATCTTTAAACTAAAATTAACTAAACATGAAAAGTTACTGCTAACAGCATACTATATGTCACATAGGCAGGAGCATTCAATACGGCAGCAAATGTTAATTCAATGCCCCTGCATTAAATTAGCATTAACATATAAAATGCTAATTTTTATCTGTTTATTATGGCTGATAATAGTCTGTAATAATGTTTTTAATAAATGTAGTAAAGAAATGCATTAAATTAGCATTAACATTTAAAATGCTAATTTTCATGTAAACAGATTCTAAGACAAAGAAGAAAAAAGCAATGAAAAAAACTTTTTTTGCCATAATTAATGTTTTCCATATTGTTGTCTGTCAGATAATACTTCATATGAGTAAAAATCATTTTTTTTTAAAGGAGAAGTTTAAACAACTTAAACAACTACAAAAATAATCAACAGACAAAATATAAATCTTGTTACAAGAAACATAATTTTAATAACTTTTGAAAATTTTTAAATTTAATAGAATAGAACAGAATTTGCATAAAAAATATTACTGAATTTTTGCAATAACTCTTAATTAAAACGCACTGCTAATACCAGTACTTAAGGTGAGTTAGCACATGCCATATTTTACTAATTGGTGACATGCTCATCATTTAGCAAAATAACAAGTGCTTAAAATTATCTGACAGACAATGGTATGTAGATTTCAATATTACACTATGAGTGACATTTTATGCACAGCTATATCTGGATTGATACGCAACTGTGTGTGTGTATATGTGAAAGAAATCTTTTAACAATGTCAAAAAAAACAAAGAAAAAACTGCTCTTGACCTGCAAATTAATGCTTTAACAGTTAGAAAAAGGCTTACTTAACAACATGTTAAAGCCAAGGTACAAAAGAAGTGTCCACTTTTATCACTGAATAATATTAAAAATAGGAAAGATTTTGCCAGAGAGCATGTGGGCAGGCCATTTTTAGAATGGAAAATTATTTTTTGGTCATATGAGACCTAAATTAACTTGTTTGGGTCAGATCAACTAGACAAAAAAAAAATATGATTCTAGATATACTGTAAAAACGGTCAAACATGGTGGTGGAAATATTAAAATATGGGATTGCTTTTCATATTATGGAGTAGGCCTCCTTTTTATGAATTAATGAAAATATGACCAAGAAATATACTTAAATATACTGGAGAATGCTATGCTACCATTTGCAGAAGAAAATATACCT
>NC_088927.1:56647500-56762500 GCF_038396675.1 Hydra vulgaris | reverse complement strand
ACTTCTTTTTAAGCAGCTTAAGCTGCAATACTGAAGATTAGTTGCAGACGAGTTGACTTTAGGCTGATGCTATACAACTTTATGCTGATGCTAGATGTTTTTGATTTTGACGGTTGAGATGATGGTGTTTCAAATAAATTAGCAATTTGTAATTTTCATTTGATGGATTTTATAGATGTTGAGTGAAAATAGATCATTATTTTAAAATCTAATGTTTAATTATTTTAAAATTATTTTAAAATCTAATGACTACTTGCATGCATGTAAAAACTTCTCAAGAGCTGAAAATTATGTTTGGAGCTGACTAATGCATTCTTTTGATAAATTACTAAACTTAGTCTCTGCAATTTGCACTTTGCAGACTAAACTGCAATTTGCACTTAATTTTAATGATATGGCGACATCTAGTGGCTGTAGAATGTGTAACAACTGAACTAGTAAGCAAATTTACAAGATATTATTTTTAATGCTAAAAAGTATGACATAATCGGTAACATATGTCAAGTGTCCATCTGAAACTAAAACAATAATACATGGATGTATTTCTAGATGTTCTCAGTATGGCTAGAGTTACCCCAATTTTTAAAAGAGGGGAATTAATAAAACTCAATAATTGTCATTTAATTTTAGTTCTCCCTGTTTTTACAAAAATTTTTAGAAAGATTTTTGTATAATAGAACGTATAACCATCTAACTATAAATAAAATATTATATAATTAATATTGATTTAAAAAAAATAATATGGCTGAACATGCAATACTTCAACTAACTAGAAGTATTTTAAATTTGTTTAAAAAACCACAATATGCTGGAGAATTCCAGAATGATTAAATCCTTTAGATTTTACTAGATTTGCTTTTATCTACATTAAAGTTCTTCATAAAGCATCAAATTTAACAAGAAATGTTTACTCATTACAACCTGTTTACTCATTACAACCAATACAACAACTGAAAAATAATTCAGTTAAAAAAAAAAAAAAAAATCATTAAACCTTTTTTTAACTGAAAAATAATTTATCAATATTATATGAAAAAAATGAACAGTGAACTCCATGAAATAGTTCCTCTTTTATCCAGTTTTAGAAAAAAAATTCTACTTCAGAATATTCCTTTTCTGTTTATTGATAATACTGAAATAAAGAGTCAAAGTTAGAAATAATTTGGATGTTTATTTTGATGAAATTCTCATGTGAAAAAATCGAATTAACAATTTAAACAATAAAATAGCTATAGGTATAATGATATAAAAGTCAAGAAATCTCTTAAGTAAAAATAGTTTAATCGAATTGTACAACTCATTTGTTCATTGACATATTAATTATGCTAATACTGCATGGGGTGGTGTAAACAAAAGTATACTAGAACCTCTTTATCATTAAAAGAAGTTGCATACCTTTTAAACTTTAAAGACCATTTTAATCATACCAAGCCTCCCTTACTTAAATAGAATATTCTTAATGTAAACAAGCCTAAGGTTTATAATGTTCTTTGCTTTAAATATAAATGTAAAACCAACACCTCTCTTTTTTCTTCTTCCAATTTATACTCTCATAAAGAAAAAAAAAAAGAATACTACCTTTGAAATAAAAAGTTTATCCGACAGCCTTTTTGCATATAAATTTTTGTAGATCTTATCAAGGAACTTTTTTATGGAACAAAGAAGGAAACTTTTTTATGGAACAAAGAAGTTTTGAAATATTTTAATTTTTCTCAATAATTGAATTACAACACATTTAAAACTTAAATAAATATTTTTATCTACTGAAAAAATACTTTTATATTTTTAACTTTCATTAAGTAAAATCTTTTTAACTCACTTCTAAATATTTAAATATATGAATTTTTATTTTCTACAAAAAAATATAGATTCAAGACTATAAATGTGACAAATGTAATTAAAAAACAAAGCTAAGGGTCTTGTTGTCAATACCTTTAGGGTCTTGACAACAAGACCCTTACGTCTTCTATGAGTTTTTCTTCTTTTTATAAACCTATATTATGTTTTTATATAATATATTAATTGTATAATATACTATTGAATTGATTATAATTTTAAAATGACTAATATTGTACAACATTTCAAGTTTTAATTTTAGTTTTAGCCTTTGATGGCTACTTTTATGCAGTTAAAAATTTAACAATTTGTCAAAAAAATTATTTATTTTGTATTAAAATGTTACATCATTTTACTGAGAAAATGATTCTCAACAAATAGACAAAAAATATTTATAAAAAGTTTATTCAATAAATTAATTGAAAGCTACAAATAAACAATGTCACAACTACTTCATTATATTCTTTATCTCATTCTATTCTGTTCTACTTTAATTAATTAAAAAAAGACTAAATTTTAACCTTTTTAAAGAAAAAAAATTATGCAAAACTATAAACTGAAAAAAATTTAATTTAACAATGTAACAATTACCGAGTTTTTACGTCATGTCTAACCTGCATATTATCTTTAGAAGGAAAAAATCTAAACTACATAATACTTAAGAATATAAAAAATACTATTGAGCAAAAAGATATTTTACAACAGAAATCTTTAAACAGAAATCAAAATAAAAAAGTGAAAAATATTAACTTGAAAAATTATTAATTTGATAAAAAAAAAATCTTGCTTTTAATAACATATTGATTGAATGAAGTAACAAAAAAGTGTATCCATCCCCAATAACCCTGCACATAAAAAAATGTATTATTCAAAATAAAATTTTAAAATTTTTCAAATAATGACAAGTGTATAATAAAAGTGTTGAAATTAAATTGATAAAGTACCAATTATTGAGGCATAAAAATAATTAACCTAACTATGGAAAATAATTAGGGCATAAAAATAATTAACCTAACCATGGAAGAGAATAAAAAAGTAGAAAATAAAAAATTAGAATAATTTTTTTTTAAAAAAGTTACATTTATGCATGAATTGAAAAGTAAAAATTGTCTTATAATAAAAAAAAAACAAAAATAATTTAAAATAATTTAAAAATGTATGAACTATGCATAGAAAAATCTAGCCATAAATTTAAAATAAATGTCATCAACAAAAATTAGCAGTCAGCAGGTAAACTTTATTTTTATCTTCTTGTAAAATGTTATGGTTAAAAAGCTTCAAAATCAAAAAAGTATAGAACAATTATTTTCTAATTTTCTGTTTTAAAAAGTTTCTAATAACATTTGTTTATAGCATATAAAACTTACTATTATAAATAAAATGACAGTTAACTGACAGCATTCTAAACTGCTTCAATGAGGTAAATATTATACTTTTTAATTAAAAAAAATGCATAAATGGCCCGTTAAATGGTGAGTATTATTTTTTGAATAGGGTTTAATAGTTTAATAAGGCAAAACAAATAGTTTAACAAAACAAAGTACTTAAATATCTAAAAAGATAAAAAAAATCATGGTGTTGTAAGATCCAAATAAAATTAAGTAGTGGACTAATGTAGGTGAAACTCCATCCTCAGGGCCACAATTTTGTATAATATACTTCATAACTACTTTATTTAATTATAAAGTTTTGAACTTTGAATAACCTAGATAATTTAATGAACACATTTTAACAAGTTTTAGGGCCAAATATTGCTTTGAAAACATCTCTAAACACCTTATGGATGAGGTGGCTGCAAACAAGCATAGTAAATTTATATATATATATATATATATATATATATATATATATATATATATATATATATATATGTATGCATGTATGCATATATGCATGTATGCCTATATGTATGTATATATGTATGCATGCATGCATACATATATATGTATGCATGTATGTATGTATGTATAAATGTATGTATGTATGTATGTATGTATGTATGTATGTATGTATGTATGTATGTATGTATGTATGTATGTATGTATGTATGTATGTATGTATGTATGTATGTATGTATGTATGTATGTATGTATGTATGTACGTATGTATGTATGTATGTATGTATGTTTGTATGTATGTATGTATGTATGTATGTATGTATGTAGGTATGTATGAATGTATGAATGCATGTATGTATTTATGTATGTATGTATGTATGTATGTATGTATGTATGTATTTATGTATGTATGTATGTATGTATGTATGTATGTATGTATGTATGTATGTATGTATGTATGTATGTATGTATGTATGTATGTATGTATGTATGTATGTATGTATGTATGTATGTATGTATGTATGTATGTATGTATGTATGTATGTATGTATGTATGTATGTATGTATGTATGTATGTATGTATGTATGTATGTATGTATATGTTGTTTTACAATATAAAATTCAAAAAAAAAATTGAATTAAAAGCTACCAGTATAACTAGGATCTATTTTAAAATGATCTTGGATAACCAAGCCATATTCAGGACAGCTAAACATTGTAACAATTAATGAATTTTAAAGTCAAAAAATTATTAAAAATTATTTTCATAAAAGGATAACAATATAACTATCTATAATAGTTCCATTAGTAAATTTATTAAACGTTTTAATATTTTTGAAAAACATCAAAAGAATTAAAAAATAAAACTAAAATAGATAAAAAGGGAAAATAAAATAAAAACAAACCCTAATGATGAAAACAATATTTTAAGAAGGCGAATAACAAATTCTAAAAATTACATTTATGATTTTTTTCAATACTTGTTTCTTCTTGGTTAATAGAACTCATTTAATCTGTCTCACATACTAAAAGTTTTGGCTCAATAGAATTCCAAAATACTGATTTTGGCACTTAACCTAAAACATAATAAGATATTAAAAATATATATGATGTATGTTTGGAAACACAATGCAAAATAAGGTAAGCCCATTAAAGCATTTAGATCAGCTACTGAAAAAAATATGTTTACTGATTTATTCAAACATTCAACAACGTTGTTAAAGAAAAACTTTATTCAAAAGGTTTAAGTGAAATTGCCATTTAAGATAAGTAATATAATTTTAAAAGTAATATTAATGGTCATCACTCTAAACCCATTAGTAGATATATGTACTTGCCTAATACTACTTTCTGCTTAATATACAAAATCCTGCTGCCCCCTAACCCCAACTTTAGTCTAAGTACTTAGTAAAACATATAAAAGTAGTAAAACCCTTTGATAGCATCTGTTAGTTGTTGTTGTGTAGTTAATGAATCATCAAGTAATTTGTAGTTACTTTCTCCAGACATAAAAATTAAAAGATTAAATTTTATCACTCTCTACTTCCCACACATACAAAACAGGGGCAGTGATATAGTTGCTTTAGTAAAAAAGCAAATCTTTATAAACTAATTTAAAAAACACCTAACCAAAAAGAATGAAGACTGAAAATTTCAAAAAAATACAAAAACAAAATGTTTTAAACAAATATTTTTAATAAGGGATGGATCTTGAAACAAACAGATCGCTATTGTGATTTTTATTTTTATTATTGTGGATCTTGAATTTTTGCAAATTTGTGAGTCTTAGGGACCTTTTCAATTAATGTGCTTGTATGCTCATCTCAAGGCACCAGATATCTATGCAAAATATTTTGTGTGCTTGTATGTTGAGCTCATGGCACCAGACATCTATGCAAAATATTTTGTGTGAGAAAAAACTTACACTAATTTTTATTTACAAATAAATTGCTTGTAGAAATATAGTGATAATAAATTTTTTTTTTTCAGAAATTTTTTTTTTAGAAAAAAAGATTTCATTTTTTTAAGCAGCTACTAATTAAAGTTGGAAGTTACTGAAATAGAAAAGATGAAGATTGTAGAGGAAGATAACGATTGAAGGACGACTTAAAAGATTGCAAATTATATGAATCAGGAAAGCAAGATGAAGGAAGCGAATTCCAAAGAACTGATGTTCGAGGAAAAAAACTAGACAAATAAGCATTTTTGGAGCACTTATGAACAGTCACAGAAAAAGGATGACACTTAATTGAATGACGAGTAACACGAGAATGAATTTTAGTAGATGGCACAAGAGATGCTAGCTCTTTAGGGCAGTGCCCATTATAGTATTTATAGAAAAGAGAAAGAGAAGCAACATTACGACGATGTGATAATGGTTGGAGGTTGGCAGCTAGAGCAGGTCCAATTATGTTTACAATGCGTTTTTGCACCTTGTCTAAAAGAGAAAGGGCATTATTAGAAGAACGGCCCCAATCAAGGCAACAGTATTCCATACAAGGCCGGATTTGAGATTTATAGAGATAGAGAATAGAATCCAAAGTAAGACAGTGACGAGCTCGATAAAGAGATGCAACCTTAGCAGATGCTAATTTTGCAACTAATTTGATATATGGTTTCCAAGAAAGATTGGAAGTAAGAGTTAATCCTAGAAGATGAATTGGGTTTTATCTGAATTAAAGTTCACCAGCCACTGTAAGCCCCATGCTGTAGCATAAGTGAGATCCTTTTCAAGCTCAAATTCCCCCTCCAAGCAATCAGAGGGTGTTGGTTTCTTATCACGACAAGAATAAATGGTAGTATCATCTGCAAACACTGCCACCTTTGGATGAGAGAATATCTGGAAGATCGTTAATGTAAATTAAAAAGAGTATAGGGCCAAGGATAGAACCTCGAGGAACCCCTGAAGTTACAGAATAAGAAGAAGAGTGTTGTCCATCGAGGACAACTTTTATACTACGATCGGAAAGGAAGGATTCAATAATCTTAAAGATGTTGCCGGATACACCATGAGAAGAAAGCTTATGGAGAAGACCAGCATGCCTAACTTTATCAAAAGCTTTTGAAATGTCAAGAGCGATGGCCTTAACCTCTTCACCTTCATCTAATGCACGATAAAACCTGTCTGTTATTACTGTTAGCAAACCAGCTGTAGAACGAGAAGATCGAGATCCATATTGATGGTCAGAGTAAGTTATTAGATTCAAGATGAGAAATTAAGTGCTTGTTAATTAAAGATTCAAAAACCTTGTCTGTAATAGGAAGAAGACTAATGGGACGGTAGTTAGACAAATCAGATCGCTCTCCAGAATTTTTGAAGATAGGGATAACATATGCTGATTTCCATCAGTTTGGAAAACAAGCCTCTGATAAGCACTTATTGAATAGTTTTGAGAGTATAGACGACAGTTCCGGGGAACACTTCTGCAAGACAATAACAGGTATGTTGTCCGGGCCACAAGCTGTAGAAGAATCTAGACAGGAAATCACTTTAGATACAGAAGCTGGAGTGACACAAATGTCAAGCAATTGATTAACTTATTTGTTGGCAATATCTTGTAGAACGCAACTAGTGGAATCAAGAGATGATATTGATTAAAAGTTTTTAGCAAACAATTCGCCTTTGTCTTTGGGTGAGGTGACAAAGTCTGAACCATACAAGAGAGGTGGAATTTTAGATTTGCCTTTATTATTGATATTATTAAAGATTTTCCAGAAGTCACGAGAGCCTAATTTTTGAGAGGAGATACGAGATTTCATGACCTGAGAATAGCGGGTTTTGGCGTTAGACAAAACCTTTTTACAGTTGTTTCTAGCAGTAATAAACAGACGTCTGTTTTCTGGAGAATTGTTTTGCTGATAAATATGGAAGTAACGGTTTCGATTGGCAATCGCAGCAGCACAGTTTGAAAAAAACCATGGAGGAGAGTGAGGCTTGACCTGGAATCGTCGAGAGGGAATAAAAGATTCCATGCCAGCCTGAATCACGAAGTTATGTAAGAAGCACATTTGTTGACAGGAAGTTGAAAGATTTCTACCCAAGGGCCATCACGAAGAAAATCACGGAAAGAATCCCAGTCAGCTTTACTGTAGCTGTAAGGGGTTCGATAATAGGGGGATTCAGGTGATGAAGAAGAATGAGATATTAGTTTTAGAGAGATTAAACTGTGATCAGAATAACCTAAAGGTGAATGTGGAGAAACTGAACATTTACTAGGATCAGAAACAAGACATAAGTCGAGTAGAGAAGGTAGATGATTCGGCTTGTCAGGAAAGCGAGTTGGAAAGTTTACTATTTGAGTTAGGGATTGAGAAAGGCAAAAGTTGTGGGCTTTAATGCCTGCACAGTCACTGACACTAGAGCCTAGCCATTCAGAGTGGTGAGCATTAAAGTCACCGACAACAACTATATTAGCTGATGGAGAAAGAGAGAAGGCTTGGTCAATATGATCAGAAATAATATCAAAAAGAGTGCAGTCTTGATATAAAGGAGAGCGATATAGAACAAAGAGAAAGGCAATAGAGTGAAGTGGTGCTAAATGAAAGCTCATAAAAGAATAGTCTATGGATTCAAACCTAGTTTCACGACAAATGGGTGAATTCTTACGAATGTAAATGCCCAGGCCAAGCATGTGACTATTGGAGTCTTTACAAATTAGAAGCAGATAACCATCAACACTAAGATCACAAGATGAGACAGCCGAACTCAAATTAGTCTCACAAAGACCAAGTAGGTCTGGTGAACTTTGTAAGAGATAAGACTCAACAGAAGAAAAGTTACTTCGAAGACCACGAATATTAGTGAATGATAGGTTTATAGAACTTGATGATGATGATGGTTTTTGGTGTTTTATAGTTTTTGGTACTTTATTAATTTTAAAATTAGATTGAAGAACTTGACTCAAAGCATAGATTGTACTCAGGACACCGCTTAATAGCTTAAGCAATTGCCTCATTACTACTTATAAACCCTAAGCTGTAACAAAGGGTTCCAAATGTGGCCTCCGCAAAGCACACCAAAAGTACAAACAGGGACACCATCCATGCGCAACATGGCACTGTTAATACTTTGATATTTTTCAGCTGTTGATGGAATCAGCCTCTCTGAGAGCTACCACAGAATTATGGAAACCTTTCTACCAGCCGGTCTCAAAACCATAAAACTGAGTTTTAGAGCTGTACCCTCATTAGGAGGTAATAGAATGAGTTGCCTTGTCATAAAAATAGATTCACAAGCAAAACCCACGCATTGAGTCAAGTAGATTCAGCATTCAACATCCTAAACTGGAAATAATGTATTAAAAATACATCTGTGCCAGCCTAATAGATGAAGAAGGGGTGCGAGGCTGGTCAACAGATAGAATCTGTTTACCCCTTAAGTCTTTGCCTAGGAGGCCTTCTACAAGACAGTAGCCGGGTGCATTTAACATCTGCCCAAGATGAGTATTTTTATCGAGACACCATCTCTAGCCTTTACTCAACCAAGACCCCAAGACAGGGGGTGTTTTAAATTGGAGTTGGCATCTCCTAGCCTTTGCCTAAAAAGGCGTATCCTACAAGGCAGCAGGACATGAAACAGATTATACTGGGTTACATGTTACCAGTAGCAGGATAACCTGATCTGACTGTGGAAATGTAAAAATTTCCTAAAATTCTACATAATTTTATCTTAAATTTCACAAACAATTTTTTTAATTAATATGCACGCGTTAATTAGTCGTTTTTCTGTACAAAACAACAGACCCTAACAGCAAATATCTTTTTTATCTTTTTTTTTTTTTTTGCAGGTTCAAAACCATCATAAAATTCTTTACCGAAATTAACCTCTCCCTTTTTGAAATTAGAAAAATAATTAATCGACACACCCTAATACATCAGTATTGCAATTTAGGTTCGTTAAATAAAAACATACAATATTTAATTAGTTACATTATACGGATGGTCGTGTTTCGTAAGCCCATCAAAAGCTAGCCGGACTAGCTTGTGCATAATCGCACGAAAGATGATGCGCTGTAGTAATTATAGTGGTAGCTGTTCAAATTTTGCTTTGAAGCAGTTGACACTATAAGCTCTGACAACTTAATAGTTAAGAAAACAGAACACTTCTTTATTCAAAACATTTTAATTGAATCCTAATTTTTCAATATTCATAGATTTAGCATTTTTGTTTTCAAAATCGTCTTTATATATCTGACCTATCGTTGATTGTAAATTTTAAACAACTACATTCATCTTTAATCACTGTATTAATAATATTTATTGGAAAAGATAAGTTTTAGGAAATAGTTCTTTGGGTCATATCCATTTTAGGAACAAAAATTGGTAATATTTTTTCTTACGTAATTATGTTAATTCTATCACTTGGAATTTAACCAGCTCTATTGTATTTGAAAAGCTTTAAATTGTTCATAATAAGATTTTCAAGCTGTTTAAAAATTAACATCGAAAAAAATCTCCATCCAAAAACAACCATCAACTTCAAAAGATTTATCATCAAAAAATCTTTTACATTTAATTAGTTAGAGACTGTAACATATATTTATTGTTATTCAACAATACTTTATTACATTATTCAGAATCTTCAAAACCAAAAATTTGATTGTCTTCTTTAATGTGCAACAGTCTTATGATAGTCTCAATTGACAATTTCATTTAAACAATTATTATTCTTTACTTCAGTTATACTTTTTGTCGGCAAGAAAAATCTATTAAATTTTTTCCTAAAACTTATTTCCCAAACAAATGAAAGGGTTTAGCCTGATCTGATTCTAGTCATTTGTTCAAATTTTTACTTTGTTTTAATTAAATTTTTTTTTTAGTAATACTAACAAACAACATACAACAAAAGCAACAACTTTAGCAAAAAAGCAAAACTTAGTTTCATTACTTAAAGCAAATAAAATCTATTAAATAATTCCCTGACTTTGCAACAGTGTTGCATATTGTTAAATCAACTTTTGTCATCTTTTGGCCAAATTTTATTTAATGGTCTTTTATTTCTTTCTGTCTCTGTCATATCAAATGCTTGACGCATGTATTTTAGTCTTTTTTTTTAGAATTTTGAGAACTTAAACCAACACTGACATGAACATTAAAAATTGAGATTGACTTGAATTGAGATAAATTAAAGATGAAAAAAAATGAAACAAACTCATAACATGGTGACATCAACTAAAAGATAAAAAACAAACTCATAACATGGTGACATTAATAAAAAGAAAAAAAAACTCATAACATTAAAAGATTTTAAAAATAAATAAGGTCTGAACCTGGTTTAAATAACTCTGAATTAAAATAACAAGTCAGGACTTCATGTGCCAGCATAAATAAAGCAAACTCAGTTTTTTAAAGCTAATGTTTGAGATTATCAAGCAAAAAAAAGAAACTCTATTTTTTGCTTTACTACCAAAAAAAAAATCACGAATTTGACTCATACATTATGTAACTTAAAATCATGCAAAAATAAGAATAAAAACTATGCAAAATAAAAAATAAAAATCAACTGACAAGGAATGGAAAACAGTCAAAAAACGGTCAAAAACTGCATGACCTAATTTATGGACAACATCTTTTTTGTTAGCTTTCAATTCATCTTTCATCAATGACCAGATGGCTTAATCTGGTCTTTTCAGAGTAAAACTAAAAGTTGCAAGAGAACAAAACCTCTGAAAGACAAACGATAAATATTGCCTAAATATATGAACGAAAAATTCTCGTTTAGCTTAAAATCCAATGTTTTTTTTAAAGAACCTTTATAAATATTTAACATTGAGTAATGATACAACACTTATTTTTTAATCTTTTACAAATATGCTGATTCAAATAACTTGTGAAACATGAAACTTGTAAATTTAGATTTATAACAAAATGCAGACATTCTGATAATTAAATGCTACGATAAAAATTTCATGCTAGGATAAAAATATAATTCAAACATTTACGCACATTCTGAGACAATACAGCAACTTTTGTCCCGTTGCAATTGATTTTAATCAGATTAATTTTTCCAGGTTTTTAAATACAATCTTCCAAGTACTTGGTGACACTTACTTGGCAAGCTTCCCTAAAAATTGTTTTAAAATAAAAATATGCTGCATAAATATACTAATGCTAATTATCATATTAAAACTTACTTCCGTGACAAATCATATATTTTAAGTACACCTCTTTTTGTTGCAACTACCATATGAGATCCACATATATCCAAATCAAAAGGGTCAACTTCTTTTTCCAGAAATGTAAGCTCTTGTTTTACTGTGCCCTAGTTGAAGAAACATGAAAGTATAATGAAATGATTTGAAAGGGCTTAAAACAGCTTGAGTATAACACTACCTAAAAATGTTCATTTCCTGAAAATGTTCACGAAATAAAAATGATCACTACCTAAAAATTTTTACTGCATGAAAATTTTCACTACCTAAAAAAGTTCACAACCTGAAAATGTTCACTACCTGAAAAGTTCTAATTGATATCGTATGTGAATCAACCAAATAAACATTCTGTTC
This sequence comes from Hydra vulgaris, assembly GCF_038396675.1. Classification (NCBI taxonomy): domain Eukaryota; kingdom Metazoa; phylum Cnidaria; class Hydrozoa; order Anthoathecata; family Hydridae; genus Hydra; species Hydra vulgaris. The sequence continues at coordinate 56,750,322 of NC_088927.1, read as the reverse complement.
ATACACGGCAATTTTGTGGGCATCGCAAGTAAAACTTCCTATCAAAAAATAGAATTAAACAAGAGAAAGAAAATTACTATTTTTAAAGCATTAAAATTTGTATAGGGGAGGATGTAATAATAGGATAAAACATATGCCAATAAGACAATATTTAAAAAGTACCTGCAGATCTGATAAAAGACTTATTTTCAGGTATTTTTTAAAGTGCAACTTTTTGCCATTCCATATTATAGCATGGTTCTAAAAATAATTCCATAAAAACAAAATGATTACATTTAAATTTTTTTAAAGTAAAATTTAAATTAGGATACATGAAATTTAAATTAGCAAAATAAAATAGATTATCAGTAACGAATATAATTTTTCAAAGGATGCCTAATTACAGTGCACAATCTTTATGTGCATATCTGTTTTTAAATCTTCCAATGCAAAGATGGAAAAAACTTGATCAGCAGATGAGCAGGTCATAATTGAACAGCAGCTATCTGAAAATGGAAGAACTACATAAATAAAAAATCAAATATTTTAATTTTGCTATTACTAAAAAAGACTTTTACTAATAGTTCTTGTAAATCTATGTGTTAAAAATAACAAAACACTTACATTTCCACTGAAACTATAACTCATGGTAGCTATGTTTAGTATTGTAACCGAAGATATACAGTTGACAGATTTGCCCCAGACTGGCACCCAACTAGAAAGTAGAAGTAAGTTTGTTAATAATGTATAATGGACTGGGGTTAGTTAAAAGACTTTTACATTTTCACAATTTTAAAAAGATTAACAATTGTTGATTTTTTAACTGTCATTTTTAAATATTTTAGTAAAATATTTGAAATATTGTTTTTTAGTATATGTATTTTGTATACAAAATTTTAAGCACAATTTTGAGTTTTGACAACTATCTGCCTCTAGATAAATGGCCAACTAATTTAACCATTTTTACAACTTTCTACTGATTTGAATGATTCTCATACAAATCTCATGTACATATTTATTTATACATGTTTTTATCATAAAAGTCATTGAATAAGGTAGTTTTTATATTGTTTTAACATTAAAACATTTCAAAATTAACAATATATATAGCATTCTTTTCAACTACAAAATAAGAAGCAAAGTAAACACTGATTTGCAAGTTGAATGAGAGAATTGAGCATTCATACAATACTTGTAAAACTAAATTTATAAAAATTATTTAAAATAAAAAAGTTTTTTTTTATAATAAATTTAAACACTTAAAACTATTTTTCCATGTCTTTTTAAAAATCTTTCAAAAGATTATTTTTATAAGTTACCTTAAATTATGAATAAATTAAATTAAATCTTCCAATGATTTAATTGTTTAATTTTTTTTTTGTTAATATTTTTACAAAAAACTATTCGAAAGTTTTTGTTAAACTTGACTAACTAATCAGAGCTTAAAATGATTTAAAATTACAATTTTAAAGACTACTTTATTTTTTTAAACAATTTTTTTTTGTGCGACTTTTTGAATAAAATGTTTATACAACTTAAAAATATCATACTTTTTTCTTTTCAATGATATAATTTAAAAAATAATAAAAATTTATTTTGTATAATTTCATTCCTGTCTGTCAAAATGTCAGATTACTTTATTAATTGATTGGACAATCTGAGGTTTTAGCCGGGTAATGTTCGATGTCCGACCATCAAATTGACCCCTGATATATATATATATATATATATATATATATATATATATATATATATATATATATATATATATATATATATATATATATATATATATATATATATATATATATATATATATATTCAAAATGTGGAAAAGTTCAATCGTTATCATTATGTATTAGTAGCTTTTAGTGAAAATTTTAACCTTTCAAATCAACTCTAATGTAAAAAAAGTGGTTTTAGGCAATTTTATATAATAAAATATTATATTGCGAATTTCCCAGTCGGCAAATTTAGTTGTAAATGCGCATTAGAAACTCGTTTAAATACGTATCGATGTGGTATGTATGTTAGCCATTTTATCGTGTCGAACACGTATTAGAAATACGCATTAGATGCGTATAAAGACAGGTGTACAATACGACGCCTACTGGGTATCAGACTCGCATTTAAAACTCTTGTAAACACGTATAAAACACGATAACCAGAAAATATTCAATACGATATTTTCGTGGTATTTCATGCGCATTTAAAACTTTCCAGAATACGTATTATTTACGAATATATGTTAGCCATTTTATCGTGTCAAACGCGCATTAAAAATAGACATCAGATGCGTATAAATACGGGTATACAATACGACACCTACTGAGTATCAAACTCGCATTTAAACACGTATAAAACACGATAACCAGAGAATATTTAATACAATTTTATTAACTAATATGAATTCATAACAATGATAATGACTAGCAGTAAGCAATCCGTAATACGGGTTATGAGTTATTAAATCATTAATAACAATAAAAACACATTAATAACTTGATATATTATCTAAAATATCAAATACAAATTTATCTATAAATATTTTAACTTTGACTCCGTATCAGCAACGTCATTGCTTATAGGTAACAACATAAAGACCGCATTAACATCAGTTGAGTTCTTTTTAAAATCTGTCACAACACAAGTACCAGAAAAGGAAAGTCAAGGAAAGCCTGCAAATACTTAAAAAAAGACATGAAAAAAAAAATTACAATTTTTAATTACAAAAATACTATTTGCATTTTATTGTTAGTAGAATTAGGATAACAATAACAGAAAATATATGAACCAGTCATTTCGAAAAGAGCACAAGTCCATTTACTAAAACTTTTCAAAATCAACAAAAATATGATTTTTATTAAAAAAATGTCTAGGCTGCTAAAGAAATTAATTGTAGAAGTATATAAATAAAGAACGCATATAACTTATGTATTTTTTATTATTTATAAAAAAAACATAAATCATACAGAAACTTTTAATTCAAACTTATAAACTAAATGCAAAAAGTTTTGGACTTATGTCCTTTTCGAAATGACAAGTTCATATATTCTGTCTACAGAATCAGGCCCGGTTTTAAGCGTAGGCGACGTCGGCGACAGCCGACGGCGGCACTTTTCTAGAGCGGCATTTTCTTAATTTATTTTGTGTTTTCCCAAAAAAAAAAAATTTTTTTAATTTTTTTTTTGTAACAAGAAATTATTTTATTTTTTTTTTAAATTTCCAAGTTCTTCTACGTACTTACTCCATTTTTATAATTTAAAGTTATGGATTTTGTAGATTATAACATTTCCTATTTGTCCACAAATTTTTTGCTTTGGCGGCGTTGTATTTTACGGGAACTTTAATACATACTAATTTTTTCAAATAAATAATATAGTAATAAAAGCGTTTGTTTGTATACATGCTTTACATTTGGCAGTTGAAAAATTGGCAGTTGAACCAGAAATTTTTGAAGGATTTGATGTGGATGATCCCGTACTCGTACGCAGAAAGAGTAGACAATTCCTATACGAAGGTCGTGATGAACCGATAGTATCACCAGAACAAAACTTCAGAGTATCTTTTTTCAATCGAATATTGGACATCGCAATTCAAGCAATAAATGAAAGATTTACGCAATTATCGGAATATAACGAGTTATTTGGGTTTCTTTACAATATCGGCAGCAAACACTTTACGGATGATGAGTTATTGAAACACTGTAAGGACTTGCAGTTAGCGCTTATGTCTGATGGCCAATCTGATATCAACGGGGTCGAACTTTGGTATGAAATTAAAGCTATTGGGAGACGACTTGATATTTCCAATAGCGATCCAAAAAGTGTATTAAAATGTATATACACATCTAATGTTGTCGAAGTATTCCCAAACCTTTCGATAGCTCTTCGCATACTACTAACGTTACCAGTCACAGTTGCAAGTGCTGAAAGAAGCTTTTCAAAGCTGAAAATAATAAAATCCTATTTCAGATCACAAATGTGTCAAGATCGTTTAGTTGGTCTAGCTACGATTTCCATCGAGAAAGAAATTGCTGATCATTTGGACATAGAAGATTTGGTTAAAGATTTCGCAGAATTAAAAGCTAGGAAAATTCACTTTTAATTACGATTTGTTTTTTATTTTTTCATGAATGGAATTTGTTTTGTTTTTTATTTTTGTATAAATTCAGTTTTTTTATTTACTTTGTTTTTGTGTAATTTTTCGTAATAAAATAAAAATATATTAGAGTTTGATTTTCAGTGTTTTTCTATTTTCCTTCAAATTGGAAATTACTGCCTTTTTCAATTTTTGCGGCGGCAAATTTGCATCTCGCCTACACATAGAAAACTGTTAGAACCGGGCCTGTACAGAATAATTAAAAAAGATTATAAAAAGGCTAGACAACACAATGTATACATTGTTACTATAATAACGCTGGCAAATAACACCACAACTTATTAAGATATTTTATTAACTTAAATACTTGGACTAAAAAGATTTTATTTATTACAATATTTGAACAATCAAGGGACAATTATAGTCATCTAAGAGAGAGAGAGAGAGAGAGAGAGAGAGAGAGAGAGAGAGAGAGAGAGAGAGAGAGAGAGAGAGAGAAAGAAAGTGTTTCCAAAGCAGCATGTTAACAAATGTAAAAAAGCACGGAATTAATAGTAGTAACTGGTTTTTTTATGTTACTAGTAAACAAAAAATTATTTTTACCTTGATTAAAAGCTAATTTCCAGCATTTCTTAATTAAGCTCCAGATTCTCTCTAACTGTTGACTAATGAATAATAGAGTAAGTTTGACATCATACTAAATTTACAAAATCATGTTTCAACAGTTAGCTAACTAATCAAAAGATGACAAAGGAAAGACAAACTAAAAAAAAAAAATGAAAAAAAGAACATAATTATGATAAAAATTATAAAAATAAAACAAAAGTATTTAGATTTAAAAGTGTTAATTGTTACTATAAATAGTTAAACTCATACTTTGCTTTGTTCTGAAGTGTTTAAACTAAAATCAAATTAACAGACATTAACACTGCTGGACACTGAATTCTGTCAAGAAAGTTTTCTGAAACCCGAGTTACATTTCTTACATTTCAACAACAATTAATTTCATCCTGCCTAGACCTTTACGAAATAACTCCAAAATTGCACTATTTTATTTGACATTCTAAAAAAGTAATATATATTTTAGAGATATCAAACTCAGAACATATATATACTAAACATAAAAACATGGAGAATCCGAAAACCAATAAAACTAATTGGATACCGCAAAAAAACTTTATTATCAAGACATGTTAAATTTGTGTGCGGTTTTTCTGGTCACCCTGTAATAACTGAGTTGTTAAGCATTTCATTAACCAGAGCATTGCTGGTTGATAGATGTTACAAAAAATTTGTTTTGTTTACGAAAAATTGCTTCACATTATTTTGAGTGTAAATATTATTTTACAAAAAAATCACCTCTGTTATTAGTATCAAAATACATAATAAATTAAATTTCCATGCATTGTTTTTTATATTGCTTATCAGATTTAGAAAATCTGAACCAGCCAAATATTAAATTACACTAAATTCTTTTTCATCGAAATTATTGGCTGACAAAATCACTATTAGATGATGTATTATGTTATCTTCGTGAAAAATCTTGAAGAAAGTGATTGGCAATTTCATTAATCAAAGTGTTGGTTAATAAAACATCATCAAGCTTGGATGGCAATAACTTTTTGTGAAGAAGCCCATAAAACTGAGAAAATTTTTTTTCTGCAACACCGTTGTACTTTGAAATAATAATCTGCAGTTTTTTTCAAAACTAAAACTATCGCTCTGCTTTAAAGTTTTAACTCTTTCTTTTTTTCAAAGAAATTCTTCAGGCAAACATAAATTATTATTATTTTGTATTTTGCCAAAAAAAAAATAACTACAAAATTAGACTTGAATAGATGTATATACACTGCTAGGGCTAGAAGAAGACAAATTCAGTCTTATCGCGAAGCCCCATAAATCATTTGACAATTTATCAACAGACTATTCAACATTATTTTTTTTAATATCAAGATGTCAAAATGTTATGGAGTTTTTATCTTTGCTAAATGGGTTGATGAGTTTGTGTTTTGAAGTTTTATGTCTTTTTAGCTATATTTCGTTTTGTAAATTTTATAACACAAGTTGCACAAAAAATTGGATACCAATCAATCTTTAAATAATAATACATCTAGTTCATGTTTAAATTCCTTGCTTATTGTCAAAAACTTCATCAGTAATCGCTATATACAAATCTTCAAGCTATGTTGCAATATTATAAAGAATTTATATAGTATATAAATCTCATTGCTTACTTTTTTAAAGTTAAACAAGGTGAACCGGCCAAATATCAAATTTCAAGTTAAAACGGCAAAACAATGGAAACGGCCCGTTTTTCCAGATTATCTATTTCTTATAGGTATGATGCGACTAATACTAAAGGATTGTATTAAACAAAACGTATAAGTTTGATTATTGAAAAGTCTTGTTTTTTAGTTTTTTTTTCTGCTATAATAAGGTTATAATAGAACTTTTTACATTATTTTACAGTTTAAGTTATAAATAAAACGTAAAGTATTTATGTGTGTAATAAATAAAAATTAACCAGGCACAAAATATTAAAACGTTTTATTACTCTTTGTACATTAAAGTAAATCAGCATTATAACATTACAACAGCTAAGATAAATACTCAATGGTTGAATGAGCTTGAAAGCTTTTATTTCAATTTAAGATATTTTTTTATTGAGGCTAAAGGATTGACGCTTAAAACATTAAAGAAGTAAAATACAGTTTAATATCATTTCATTATTACAACATTGCAAAGAATATACTATTGATTCAATAACTCGATTTCAGTTAAGAAAAAAAAAGGTAACACTTTTTCCTTAATAGATTTTTTATTTGAAAGTTTTTGATAACAAATGACAGAATACTAAAACTGGCATTTATATTGTAACACCATTGAATCCAAAAAGTGGTGTTTGTGGCATAATGCTGTAATTTAAAATTTCTCATTAAAATACTTTTCAAGATAAGTCTTAGTTAATGAAGCTATAGACAGAATGCAAAAATTTACTTTTTTATACAAAATTTACTCAATAGACAATATTTTTTGAAATAAAAGATTTTATTTTCTACCAGATTTTTATACATACATATAACAAGTAGCTACCTGGTACATAATATTTTAATTAGTGATATCTTTCATCTTCAATATATATTGTCTAGACTTGTAAACTATAAAAGCATGAGCCAGCTGTATCTGATTTTAGTTTTTTTACTAATACTTCTTTTTTTTTTTTTTTTTTTGTAATTTATTTTGTCACTATTTATTTAAAATACAATTAACTTTAATACATTTAAAAATACAAGTATATTTATATGTATACATTTATAAATAAGATAAGAAAAAAAATTAAAATAATGACTGAAGCAAGTAGAAGACTGCAGTCATATCAATTACCCTTTTATTGGTAACTTTGAAATGAGTTTCACGTGAGATTAACCCCAGTGGGCACGGTACGTTTTTAAAACGTTTTTAAAACGTTTTTTAGACGTTTTTATAAGGTTTAAACCTAATAAAAACGTCCAAAGAACGTTTTAAAAACGTACTGTGCCCACTGGGACGTGACATTAAAAATTCATAAGTAGAAATAAACCAAAAACAAAGCCTTGTACGTAACGATCTGATAGATAAGTATAGAAAAGAAATAAAAAACTAATTGTATTGTGATATAATCATCGTTTGTGGTCATTCAAAAGGGATAAATTCGTTTTAGTTAGTTATGATTAATTTGATCTTTAAAAACAAGAGAGTATGTTGATGTCTCTTTAGTTAAATAGGTGCTGTTTGACTGCTGCTTTAAAAAGATTTGATGACTTCATGTTTTTATTTCCTCTTTAAGGATCGAATTCAATAACCGCGGTCCTCGAGATAAGATAGAAAAGTCAGTTATTTAAAGTAAAGTCATCAGTTATTTTAAGTAAATTTTATTAAAGTATCAACATTTTATCAAAAATTACATTGTTAGTGGTATGATATTTGTTAAATTGCAAGAGGGGTTAAAAAAAACTAAAATCGTTGATATCTCTAACTTAAATAAAAATCTTAAGGGGTATACGTGTTAAAGAAAAGATAAAGACATTTTTATGTTTGTTGATTGTAATATAATTTTGCAGCATCTATGAAACTTAAAAAATAAAAGCCTTTTTACACAAATTTTTAAATAAGTGCAATAGGCTGTTTTAAGTTGCATGCTTTTCCGCATACCACCTGTTGAAAATAGAGTTGGTCAATAAAATGGTTCCGCAAACTAAAGATTTTATTTACGCTTTACAAATATGGGAAGTTCTCTTCAATTAAACAAATTTAAACCTATTGGCTTTCAAACTAAAAATCCTATACGACTTCTGTTCTTAATTACATGAAATATTTCAACTAGTGTCGCAAGAGTCTGAAGCGCCCAAAGCATTTTTTGGTATTTGAGCTAACTTCCAGACATTGAACAAACTCTAAACATTTATATATTTATACTTATGACAAATAAGTATGCTTTGCAAAAAATTGCGATGATTGGAGCCCTCAAAATTTTTGCCCCATTCCTGCCCTAAACGTGAGAGCAACAAGTTGATAAAATATTTTTTGTATTATTTTTAACTAGACTTATATTCATCGATAAATTTTAAGTTTCATAGTATAATCTCTCAGAGTTAAAAAATTATGACAATATAAAATTTGCAACCCCCTCAAATTGAGGGAGGTTCAAACTTTATATGGTCATAATTTTTGATCGCTATAATATTTTATTATAAAATTTAAAATTTATTGATGAATATAGGTCTAGTTGAAAATAATACAAAAAATTCTTCAATAACTCGAAACAGATGGAAAAAAAAGAGTCTTTCCTTAATTACTTTTAGACAAGAAATAATTGATTTAAAAACAAGTTGGTGCTAACTTTTTATGAAAACCACAGCAGTCTTAAAAACTTTTTATGATAACCACAGCAGTCTTAAAAACTTTTTATGATAACCACAGCAGTCTTAAAAACTTTTTATGATAACCACAGCAGTCTTAAAAACTTTTTATGATAACCACAGCAGTCTTAAAAACTTTTTATGATAACCACAGCAGTCTTAAAAACTTTTTATGATAACCGCAGCAGTCTTAAAAACTAAAATTTGTTTTGCCATCGAATGATATGCACGTTTTACTAATGGCAGACGTTCCTATGTTTTGAGCAACGAAACATGGTTGGGAAAAGAAGCATGCGATTGGAAACAAATAAATCAAAAAAAAAAAAGGAAATTAAAGTTATGTTATTTGGGAAAAATTGATGAACATCTATATCATAAAGCCAAAAAAAAATTAATACATGGGCATTAATACATTCAACAATCAAAGTGTAGATCGTTGTCTTGGAAGAAATATTTCCGCAAAAGCCGTTAAATATTTAACGGTTATCAGTTACAAAGTCATAATTTCTGACATAATTCCTGACACCTGAGCTCATTTGTTACACAACGTAACTTTTGTAAAATCATAATACTCGTGGTTGGGTGAAAACCATGATGTATTAGTAAGTGTTGAAAAAATACATGAAGTAAAAAATACTTAATCAAAACCATATTTCAATTGAATACGTTTTTCTGAATAAAACCTTTTAATTGAAATTTATTATTATTATCCCAACATTAAAATTAATGCATTAGGGTGTATCAATTTAAATATCTTAAATGTTGAGACATTATAGAACTAACAGAAACAAAAAAAAATTCGATTGTTTGCACAGTACAACGAATTCAAGTTGAAACAATAAATTTGAATGTAAAGTTACGTTTAGATAATTCGGCATTATATTCTATTGGGTACTGTTTTGCTTTCATACCACAATTATTGAATAAAAATTCTGGGATCAAAATGCGGACAAACAACTCAAAAATGTTTAACAACAGCTATTCAAGTTTCTCAGTTTTTAATACAAACTCACTTCAGAGCTGAATGCAATTAAAGTTTTTATTTTGATCGCTTAGTTTAAATTTGACATTTTAAAATCTGATTACTCTATATTTTTATTTTTATCAGTCAATAGCTTTCTTTGACAATAAGTGAAATTAAATAAACGAAAGAATTTAAAGAATCTTAATACGTTCAGGGTGAATACATTTTCCAAAAGTTGATAAACTTCCCCTCCTTCGTATAAAGCACATGATAGTAAATGCTTAAACAAAAAAATTTTGACAAGGTCAGAAAATTTTTAGCAAGCTTTCTAAATATTGACTGTTAAAATGATTTTTTTATATAAAAATATATTTAAAAGTTGCGACCAAACAAAATTATTACATATTTACAAAATTATTGATGAATAAATTTTAATCCATATTTTTTAAGAAAGCCTAAATTTCAACTTTAAAAAAAATTTGTTTAAAATGGTTTTTAATCTTTTTAAATTTGCTTATTTTTATATTTGTACTTGTATAAAGGTTACACGAAGAAATCTTTATATACTTATAGGAAAAAATGAAAAAATTGCAGCCTGCAAAAAATATAATAAAATAAATAAAGAGGTAAGCTTGTAAAAACAAAACTTCAATTTTATAAATATATTAAAGCACACAAGCATAATTTCATAATTGGTAAAAATTTACCAAATATAAAGTAACAAAGACTAGTTAAGATGCTAAAGCCAATAAATAAAGCATTACTCCACCAAATAATCCAAACTTTTAATTCAATTGTTTATTTTTATTTAAATCTTAATGCGTTAATTGAATCGTTTAAAATAAACTAGTGCAAAAAAGCAACTTTTGAATTTTAAATTCTTTTATAAACAAGAAAAAAAATCTTAAAAATTAATATACTCCATAATTCTACACTTTTAAAAAATAGCCACATCGCTAATGCATACTGATATAAAATTTAATTTATGATTGTACTTTTTTACAGATAACTTAAAAGACTTTGTTTCAAACCTCGCACTCCTTGATCTGAAGTATAAAATTTGACAGTTTGCTGGACCAAGAAAGTCAAAAAATTAAATAGTTGAGATTCATTAAAGCAAAGAAATTATATACAATAAATGACTAAATAAAACAGAAAACAACATTAATCATGGCTTTTTCCAGTATTAAAATGAACAATGCTGCATTCTATAAATCATGGCTTTTTCCAGTATTAAAATGAACAATGCTGCATTCTATAAATCATGGCTTTTTCCAGTATTAAAATGAACAATGCTTCATTCTATAAATCATGGCTTTTTCCAGTATTAAAATGAACAATGCTGCATTCTATATTTAAATCAGGGCTAATGGAAAATTTACAAATTTTTTTTTATAATGATTATAAATATTATTTGCATCTATGTTAAGTTTATTTTCATTTTTTCAACAAGAAAATTATCGAGATGTAAACTTTTTGAATATTTAGTTCTTTCTATAACCTGTTTTTAATTGCACCAGCTGGCAAACATTCAAGGTAGCAAAACTCTAATGAGAATAGATCATGATAATACTTTCTGAATTTGTATTATGCTTTGAAATGTTTGTACGCATTTTGATCCTATTAAGTTTTGCGAAAAGTTTAATATATTTAAATTTTTAAAGCCACAAAGGCACCTTATTAGAATTATATTTGAGTTTCAATTTTTTAAAAAAAGTCAAAATCCTTTGACATAAAAATGTGTGTTTCGCAAGATTTTTTAGTTATTAATTCTAAAAGCACGTTGTAGTTAAATTCAGGCACTAGTGGTTTTTATTGTTTCTAATTATTCACATTTAACTATCAAAATATGGTGGTATGTTAAGAATTTTTCTCTTTGAAAACTTAGTTTATATGTCAAAAATGCGATTTACCATCAAGTTTTATGTGATTTTATGAAACACATTCTTTTCAAAATCTTTTAGAGCATAAGTCAAGGAATGTTTCCAGATTGTCTAAAAGTTGTTAAAGTAGTTCCTATCTACAAGATAGGAGATCTTACTAACATAAATAGTTAACGTCCTATATTGGTTCTCTCAGATTTTTCAGAAGTTTCAGGGAAAAAAAGATTTAATCTAATTTACGCCTAAGTAATTAATAGTAAAATCGTATACAAAAACCAACTTGGTTTTGAAAATATTAGTTCAACAGAATACTCTGTTACACACTTTCCCAACTTACGCGCAACATTTCAGAATCTTTTAAAAAATCTGATTTCACATTAGGAGTATTTATTGGCTTATCTAAAGATTTTAATACCGTCAACCATCAAGTTCTAATAGAAAAATTATCATCATATGGAGTAAAAAAAAACACCCTTTGTTGATTGAAAAGATAACAAATTGTAAGCAATATGTTTATAATAAAAAATCTTTGTTGGACCTCTTTTCTTTATAATATATATATATAAACAATCTCCATAAAACTTCAAGCCTAACCAAAATAATCTTTGCAGACGACACAAATTTATTTCTATATCACGAAAATAATAATATTCTTTTCAATAATATGACTAGTAAATTAAAAAAACTTTCCGATTGGTTCAAAATAAAAAGATTATCTCTTAACACTGCTAAAGCTAAATGAATACTTTTTTATCCATTCTATAAAAAAAGCATAGAATACAACTTCTATTACCTGAACTCTACATTGGCAATGTAATCATGAAAAGAGAAAAAGTAACAAAATTTTTAGGAACCTATATTGATAAAAATTTTTCTTGGAAACATCACATTAATATTATTTCTTCTAGATTTTACTAATGCATTGGTATTTTATATAAAGCTAGAAACATACTCAATGAACGGCAGTTTACACAATTATACTATTCATTTGTGGTGAAATAAAGATCTCTAATGATCGTTGCCTCATTAGAGATCTTTATTTAACGTTTCCTCTTGCTTTGCTTGAGTGTTATACGCACATAACATTAGATTTGTTTGTTTATTTCGCCGTATAATTACTTTTATAATTTAAATGTTTATAAATGAAATCACTGGCGGGGCATGTAGAAGACGTTATTTGTCTTATCGCCAAGCCCCAATCGTAGGTATTTACAATAAGCGTATATTATATTTATACTTTGCAAATTATTTTTTGAAAATTATAAATGTTAAAATAAAAAACAACTAGTTTAAGATATACTTCAAGAACAATTTTATATTAAGAGTAATAGTTATAAGGCAGCAAGAGTAATAAGCAGAACAAAGTAAATATATTAAAAGTTGGTTTAACTTAATATTTTCGCTCTATTATTATTAAAGCTGTAATTTAATGATCTATTTAATTCTTTTTAGCTTTAGGCTTTAAACTTGGTTCTGTTGTATTACTTATTATTATAATTATTATTGTTATTATTGTTATTATTATTATTTGATTATGCGGCAAAATTTAATAGTATAGAAACCAACAAAAATACAGTTAAAATTAATAACGAATACTATGCAGGTACCAAATGAAGTTTATGTAAGAGATTTAGTACAACTTTTATGAGTCAAAATTATATAATGCTATTATTTTGAAATTAAAAAAAATTAAAACAACGTATCATCAATTGGTAATCATTAATCAACACAAAAGTTCTTAAATTCGAAGGTATAATTTTTTATATAATCTACACATCTGAAACAATTTTGTTTCGGTTTCTATAAAATCAACATTCCTATCATACTTTTATCAACTTGTCATTTACTATTTTACTTTTACAAAAATATAAAAGTGAAATGCTATTCTTACTTCTTCAGTTGCCATTATTTTTATCATTTAGGCTAAAACCTTTTTTAATCTTTTTTAATTATGGCAAGGGAACAGGGAACCTAAAAATATAATAACATTTTATTTTTAATGTTTGATGTCAACGATCAGGCTTAACTAGAAGAGTAAATAGTACTTATCGAAATGCTTTAGTAATTTATAAACATGTTTGATATGACATAATCAACGTTTTACTAGTACTTTTGAATTTATCCTTATGATTATTTGGGTTATTCACATGAAATCAAACTCGTAGTCACCATGGCAAACGTATAATATCTTTTTTATAACTTGTTCATACACATGTAATATTTTATCATTTATCATTATATAACTTTATCATAGAGCCATAAAATAATATAATTTTATACCTGTTTTTACAAAGTTATAAAAGAGATATCAAACTTTGGATGGCTCTTTTAATTATTTTGATGTAAAAACGCGAATTACTTTTATGCGTAAATTACTTCACTCAACTCTTATAAAAATATATAATTTACTTACATTTAAAAGTAATTTTTTTTTACATAAATTATATAACATGTAAAACTTTATTACTAAAGTTTGTTAAATGAATAAAAGTTACTTAAAAAAGTGATTTATTTTCACAAGTAAAAGTAATTTGCATTTTTTTTTTGCACTTTCTATTAAATGCTCATACGCGGTGCTCAGTGATAAGACCATGAGGACTTTTTATTTATTAAGATCTTTTTATTTAGGTGCCCCTTCTTCGGGCACCTAAATAAAAAGATAAAAAAAAGTAAACAAAATAAATTTTTTTTACGTGTAAAAGTTACTAATTAGCAAAAACAAGTTACATTAAAGAAATTTTAAAATATTGTTATTTACAATTACACCTAAAAGTAAATTTTGTCTTCGAAACTTTATATTTTACTTTGTAAGTAAGTAAAATGTAAGTTATATTATCTACTTTCTCAATAAGAAGTCATTTCATGTTGACTTAACATAAATTTTGAGATAGATAGATAATATTTTGAGCGTATTCAGATCAATTACCTGTTTATGGGCCCTTATGGTAAGTAATTCAGGTAATACTCTGATGTATGCGGGTAGTGTTTGTCGCAGGGCATTTTGAAAAGATATCTCTTCACGTATATCATAAAGGGTAGTTTATAACGTGCGTTTTTTACCAGTAGAGTAGAGACGGGTTTCCTGCCGCTTTAGAGCCAAAGCGCTAAAAGGGGCTGCTAAATAATCATTGGTTTTTTATTTTATTAACTTTAGTAGCTACGCTACTGGATGCTAGCCATGCATACAAACCTTGGCTAAGTCACTGTTCGTTAGAGCGCAGTTTTTCTACAGCTTTTTTTTGTATTAATCTTTTCAATCAAATATTCTGTTATGGTAATTTGTCGCAATATAACCTTTTTGATATCCGCAAGGGCATTGTCTGCTAAAATAGTTTAAAAAAAATTATAAATCATTTAAACTATCTGATATAATCTATATAATATGACGCAATGTGACATTTTTGGTATCCGTAAGGGCATTTAAACTATCTGATATAATCTGTATAATAAAAGGAGTGTTTATCAGATATAGTCTTTTTATTGCATTTTTTTATACATAATCGATTTGAAAAAAGATGGTAACGAAAGCCGGTTGTGGGCACCATAATAACCTTTTCGTAGCGTTGGTGTCCAACCTGCACAAGGAATATTAGAAAACTAAAATCTTGTTTAATTGCTTCAGAATAAACTTTTAACTTTTTAATCGTTAGCGTGACTTGGCAAGTTGTTTGTCGATTGTCAGTGGTCCCGAAATTGCGCGATTGATTTTTTACTACCTTCCACACTAGCTAGTGCTCTGAAACTTTCAACACTTGTGTAAATTTGATAAACGTGCATGTTAAAATTGTTTTCAGAGCAAACCGGAGAAATACACTTTTTGAATTTCTTTTTTTTTTAATTTTAATTAATCTTTTAAACTTGGTTGAAATCTGGCAGCATTTGTGTAGTCCCGATGAACATGTTGGTAAATTTTTTCCTGGCAAAGGGGGGTTTTATCCTAATTTTTTCTCAAAACATTTTTTTCGTTTAAAATTGGGATTTATAACTTTTTACAATAAAAGACTTTTTATAAAATAGCTTTGAAACAACAGTTTTTTGATTTACTTTTTCTTTATTGACTATGTCGAGAGGAAATAGGTAAGTGATCCTGATTAAAGTTTACCATAAAGGAACCGGGCATATTTGTAGCTTTGCTGCTGCTTATCGCTTCTTCTCTTATTCCGCGTGTTCGTAGTTAAAAATCACGTTGAAGATAAGATCTTAATTAACAACCACGTAACAGAAATCAAAATTAATTTTTTTCTTTATTTATTAATAGCTAATCAAAAAACTGTTGTCTGGAACAAACTAATTTTAATTAGTCCGTTCCAGACAACACTTATTCCAGTTAGTCATTTTCAGAAGAAACTTAACAAACGCGCTGAAAAAAAAAGTTAAAAACAAAACTTAAAATAAAATCGCAAAATGCAGAGCGATTCCCAGCTTTTTTAAACGAATTAGAAATTAAACTTTTACACTTTTAAATAACTTATGTAAATAACATCAAGATTAATTAAAAAAATAAAATTAATTAATGTTAAAAAGGCAGTAGTTAAAGTAATTAATTTTAATAAAATGAATAACTTTCATAACCGCAATAGCTGTTAAATTTAATTTACTTAAAATGGCGAATTAAGTAAGGTGGTTCAAAAAAACACACTTTTTAATTTAAAATTATATGGTTGATTGTGAAGAAAAATGTTCTCTATGATGAAATGACATCAAGTTCTTTTTTTTTTCAGTATTTTTTTTTTTTTAAGTTTAAATTTTGAAATATTTAAAATTAAACAGTTAACAAAAATGCAAATCATAATATTTAAATAACCGAATCCCAATCACATATTTATCAGGCTTATATCATGGTTTTTGATTTTGTTTAAGAATTTAACTTTATGTAACGGCGCAAAATCCAACATTTATATGCTCATGTTTACACTGTTTGATTCTAAGGGTTTTATGTTGAATTTCAAAAGACATAAGGATTTTCTTCAGATTCTATTGATATGTATATATACATAAATACAATGTATATATACAAACCCAGCAAGCATTTCAACGTTGAAAACGCGTTGATTTACAGACGTCGATTTATTCGTCGAATTGGAAACAAAATATCGACGTTGAAATATCAACATTGATTCGACATCAATAAATCAACGTTGAGCGTACGTTGATTTACAAATGTTGATTTAAGCGTTGATTTGGAAACAAGAAATCTACGTTGAAATATCAACATCGATTCAACGTCGAAAAAACAACTTACGTTTTATAAACGTTTTCGAAAGATAACATTTTAAAAATTTACAAAAAAGTATTTGTTACAAAGTTTAATAAGTGGGGGAAAGTAAGATAGTTTATTTTTATTTTTCGCTACTACTTCCGCTTTTGTTTGATGCAACGTCACATTCTACTTCGCATTCGTCGTCACCTTGATTTATTTCTTCATCGCTTTTGTGAACTTCATCGTTTTCTATTTCGTGGTTGCATGATTTCCGTTTACCTCCATTCAAACGATAAGGTGCATATTTTAGGCAGGAGGCAATAAATGACCTAGTTTCTTTGTCTGTTGCTTTAGGCTCACAGCGCTTAATCGATTCTAAAAAATAAATGCAAAAATATCAAATTTGGTCAAGTGAATAAAACTGTAGATAAAGGAAGTAAGAATGTCTTCAATTTACACTATTTAATACGAATACATGAAGATTACAACTTTAATGTAAACTGATTTAATTTTATTTTTCAATTTGTCCAAGGAAGATTTTTATATCTACTTTTTGTGAATTCAACTAAATTCATTTATTTTCAACAGGCAGCCTTTAAAAAGAAATATAAATATATAAAAATATAGAGATCAACATTATAGCTACCAATTACTGCTTTGTAAACATTTAAATTTTCCATAGGTAACTTCACAGTAACCTTTCCCTTGGAACCAACCAAATTGAACTTCGATTGAAGTCTGTTTGTCATCAACCTTAAACATGTCAAAAGAGAAACTCAACATTATTTTTCTATAATTAAAAATCGCTTTTAAAAACTAATTTTCTTTGCAAAAATAGTAAGTACTATTGATTTAAAAAATGTTTCAACCTGTTTATCATGTTTGCAACACTTTTTTTACCATTGTTACCGCCAATGGAAGATAGCTGATTAACCTGATATAAAAATAAAACAATATCTATAGGAGCAATGTGGCAATATTGCATAATAGAGCATCTAGATCTTCAATGGAATTTTTAGATAACATCCTAGCAGATAACAGGTCAGGTTATCCTGCTACTAGTAAGTGACCGGGGCCATGGCCCAAAACAGAGCTTTTTACAAACCTGGCACGGGCCCCGGGTTACTAGCTGGGGTTAGATTTTTTTTATAGTATTGAAATCTTTTTCACTGTTTTTGTTTATTTTGTTTAAGCTAATATCTGTTATGAAAGTTAAAGAAAATATTTAAAAAAAGTCATAAATACATTTAATAAATATTTAGATTTTTTTTAGATTTATTTAATGTATTTATGACTTTTTTTAAATATTTTCTTTAACTTTTATAACAGATAATAACTTGAACAAAATAAAACAAAACAGTGAAAAAGAGTACAATACTATAAAAAAAATCTAACTCGGCTAGTAACCCGGGGCCGGTGCCGGGTTTGTAAAAAGCTCTGTTTTGGGCCAGGGCCTCTTATCATCATCAGCATCATTTATGTGGATCTCCTGAAAATCTTGACTTTAGGGCAGTTTTGCCAATGAGGAGGGGTATTTTTTAAAAATAACCACAAATTTACCTAAAATGGTCAATTTCAGTATAATAGTCAATTTAGTATAAAATATTTTAAATTTGTATTATTTTGTCGTAAGTATAATATTTAAATATTATACTTATGACAAAATAAATAGATTCACATAAATGATGCTGATGATGATAAGGATAATGATGACAATGATGATGGTGATGATCACAATGATGATGATGATGCTAATGATTATGATGATGATGATGCTAATGATCATGATAATCATGATGGTCGGGAGTTGATGATATACACATTTATAAAAAATATACTTATAGGATCTATCAATGTAAATGTAGCCATGTTCATCACACAAGATTTTAATCTAATCAACACTATATTTAAATGAAAAATAACTTACAAACTTTTTAAAAACCCTTTTGTCAGCTCCAAGTTTTCGATCGAACTCATATAAAGCGTCTATATCATCAAATTGTATTAATATCTCTTCTTCAACATCTTTCATTCTGGTGCCACTAACTGCATCTAACTTTTTGGATATTTCACTCATTTGCAAGGTTATTTGGGCCAACCTCCGTAATACTATATGTTGAAATCCTGAGTTTGAAAACAAAAGTACTTTATAAATATAATATATATATATATATATATATATATATATATATATATATATATATATATATATATATATATATTGAGAGCTGAGCGGCAAGGGGACAGGAATTTTTTCCATCCCCACCTATCTCGCAAACATTTATTGGCCTTTTCCATGACAATAAATGATATACTTGAATGAATATGTTGCATACAAAACAACAGCAAGTTGAAAGACAGCTGTAAATCACAAATGATATAGTAAAAAAACCTACCATTATCTTCAAGATTTTTTGAGCTAATTAACTCGTCCCGAGCACAAGCAGAATCTTTTCTATTGTAATTAACATAAGATTGAGAAATAACAGCAGGTGAATTGGTGGAAACATTTGTGAATGAGCTTTCTAACATACTAGTAGTGGTCTGACTGTTTAATGTTGGTTTGCGTATAGAAAAATCATCACATGTAGAAGAGGTAGTAGTTGAAAGAAATGGCTTTGGTATGTGAGCTGTTGATAAAGCAGTAAGTCCAGAATAACCACCATGTATAGAGGAGGTTTGAGTATAACCTTTAGAAACCAATTTAACATTAAAATAGTTTGACATAACATTTATTATAGTAAAAACCATTAATATGTTATTTTGAAAATCTAAAAAAAATTTAAATAATTTAAAATAAATATGTCACTAAGGCAAAAGGTATATAAAAGAAAATTTTTGAACTCTGTAGCTTTCCAGCGTTTAAACTCATCAATACCTCTTGGTTGTCTTGCAAACTCGCTGGGCAATTTTCCTGATAATTCTCTAAGTTTTTCAGAAATAACTGCTTTTTGAATCTCTGATATCCTGTATGATCTTTTACCTTTGTTGAAAAAAATTATTATTCTTTTAGTTACTCCTAAATAAACCAAATGCATGATATCTAAAACAAATGATGTAACACATGGCATATTATATTTAGCTAGAGTACAAAGTTTTTTGGTGTTCTTTGTAACCGTGTAGGTTAAATTCTGTATCATTTCTCAGAGTATATCCTGACCCCAAAAAAATTTGTCTGTGATTAATACGTGCATCGTGAATAATACATCGCTCACACGAATAGTATCCATTATGGCTAATTATAGACTTCAAAAATTGTCGAGCTGCAGCATCACAACAAAATGATTTAAGGGAAACTAAGTAATGTTTATATTGAGTTTTGATTCCATTTTGTAATAAATTTGTTAACCCGTTTACAAAATCAAACATAAAGCTTTCTTCAGATGAAGGTTTGCTCTTACCACAGAAAATAGCTACAGCAAATGGTTGGATACTTGAAAATGAGCAAAGTATGGGCCATAAAGCTACTGATGTGCTTTTAAATAATGGTATTCCATCAACATTAACAACTAATTCAATTTTCGCAAGATTTGGAAATTTGCTTAAATGTTTTAAAATATTAGTTTCCAAACCATAATAAATGTAATCGCCACCACACTTATTCTTCAGAGTAATGTTACTTGGAGTTTTCAATAATGTTCTTACATCTTTTGGAAGCTCTGTGTGGCCATTTTTTCTCAAAATAAAAAGAAGTTGATTTGTTGGAGAATGTGAAGTTTGGTTTACAACAACCCATTCTGCTAATTCTTCACGTAGTCACCATTTATTATTTTGTCATCTATAAAGTTTCCATGATTCAAGAAACAAGAATTAGAATCAGAACTATCGGAGACTCCGGCGGAGTCAAGATTGGAATCTGAGTCAAAATCTGTTTCTTCAACACCTTCAACTTCTTGCTCAATTGTTTCTTTGGAAAGAACTCTATAATCTGAAACATTTATTTGTTGTTTATCTGTTTCTTTTGCACTATCTGTCTCAGTAAATAAATCAATTACTGATTTATTAATTTTTCTCCATTGCGTAATCCGTGATGACATAGCAACTAAATAATTTTATTCCTAAAAATAAATAATTAAATATATTTATATTAGGGTGTTAGCCAGGAATATATTTCATACAGAATTTTTGAAATTGTCATATATATATATATATATATATATATATATATATATATATATATATATATATATATATATTTATATATATGTATATATATATATGTATATATATATATATATATATATATATATATATATATATATATATATATATATATGTATATATATGTATATGTATATGTATATGTATATGTATATGTATATATATATATATATATATATATATATATATATATATATATATATATATACATATATATATATATGTATATGTATATGTATATGTATATATATATATATATATATATATATATATATATATATATATATATATATATATATATATATTAATATATAATATATTATACTTTAATTACAAAAATACATTTTGTAATTAAAGTATTATATAATTATAATTATACAATATATAAATATATATATATTAATATATTATGTATTTACATATATTTATATATATATAATATATATACATGTGTGTGTATACATGTGTATATTATATACCTTATTTTATATACATGTGTATATTATATATGTATTTGTTAGGAAACATTGTTTTACACATTTACACATTTACAAAAATACATTTTGAATTACTTTTTTAACTAAAGCTAAAATTGCTAGTAAAAACATTATAATTTACTATAGTAAATTATGATGTTTTTACTAGCAATTTTAGTTTTAGTTAAAAAAAATTCAAAATGTATTTTTGTATTTAAAGTTGTGTAAATTTGTAAAATAATGTTTCCAAACAAAAAGTGAATTCTTTTCAATAATCATTACTAATAATATTAAAATGGCATTGAAGCATCACTACTTCCTGCCAGCAGAATAAAAAACGAAAATTATAAACCAAAAAAACTTTAAATAATTATAATCTATAAATTAAAATATATTTTAGATTACTTGTAAATAGCTATTTACAAAAGTCAAATAAAAGAATAACTCTTTTGTATGAATAATTTGTAAATATTTTACACTTTTTAATAAAGTACAATAAAAAATAGCACATTTCTCTGAGCGATTAGCCATCTTTATTTCAAATAAGAAGTTCGCGATATCAAACAGAAAGTAAAAAGACATGTTGATTTAACGTTGATTATATCAACGTTAGTTTATTACCAATACATCAACGTGGAATAAGCGTTGAAAATGCCGACGTTGAAATTTCCTCTTTGTTTAGACGTTGAAACAACGCCATTTACTTTAACGTTAGTTTATCAACTATAAATCAACGTGGAATAGACGTTGAAATTTCCGACGTTGACATTTCAACAATGCGCAGACGTTGATAAGACGTCGTTTGCTTGCTGGGTATGAATAATTTGTAAATATTTTACACGTTTTAATGAAGTACAATTAAAAATACCACATTTCTCTGAGCGATTAGCCATTTTTATTTCAAATAAGAAGTTCGCGATATCAAACAGAAAGTAAAAAGACATGTTGATTTAACGTTGATTATGTCAACGTTAGTTTGTTACCAATACATCAACGTGGAATAAGCGTTGAAAATGCCGACGTTGAAATTTCCTCTTTGTTCAGACGTTGAAACAACGCCATTTTCTTTAACGTTAGTTTATCAACTATAAATCAACGTGGAATAGACATTGAAATTTCCGACGTTGACATTTCAACAATGCGCAGACGTTGATAAGACGTCGTTTGCTTGCTGGGTACTTTTGAGGTTTTTTAACTTCAATTTCTAACATTAAATCTTCATACTTGTTATTTAAAGACGTGGCATTGGTGTATCAACAAGACAGACATCTTTTAATATTGCTATTTTTTATTATGGTTGTTTATCGATAAGGATTTCAACAACTTTGTTACCTCTAATCCCATATCGAAAGAGTTTATTCAACTAACCAATTTCATCTAACTTTTCATTTTTTTCATTTCTTTCTTTTACCAGTTCTCTTGTAAGGTTTCTTTCAGCTACTTTTTGATCAGGATTAGTATAAAAATTTGTAAATTTATTTTATTTTAAAGTTTTTTAGCTGATTTCATTCCACTCATTTGATCATCTTTGCTTGTTAATTCAACTATAATAGGATTGCTGTTGAATTTTTTGCTGTTATTATCTTTTTTTGCTTTAATTTAAAAATACGTTGAATTTTATCCTTATCAGCACTAATTTCTGTGAACAGTTCTTCAACTTGAACTCTGGCCTCTTCTTTACATTTCTCCCTTAAGACTCAGTTGATAATCGCAATCCAACAATATCTATATTTTTTTTTCTTTTTTCATTATCTTTTTTGAAAGCGACTACAGCATTCATGACATTCAATTCTTCTTTTGATTTATTTTTGTCATCTTTAACAATAGCATTCCAACTCAAATGATTGATATTGCTTGAAGTTGTTTTCTTTTCTTCTAATATTGCTAACCTGGTTTTTAAACCAGAATTTTCTTGCTCAAGGGCATCAACTCTTGTTTTTAACGCTTCTACCATCATTTTCAAGTTGTTTAAATTATCTTCATTTGCTTTTTTCGGAGGCATGTTGAAAAATTTTTTGATCTCCTAAACCTTATTACACAGGGACTTGACCACGGCCTGGCTTATTGCCTGCTAGAGCCGCAAGTTGGTCGGTTGAATAAGGTGTGCTTATAATCACCAATAACTGACAATTGCTCAATCCGATGTTTGATATTTATTAAGAGGGCTACCACTCTGAATAACAGTGATTTACCTCTTCGTCGAGAAATTATTTAAATTTATTTATTATTTAACCTTATTACAGAGGCACTAAAAAGTTTCAGTATGTGTTTTTTCCGTCTTATTGATTGACTTTTCTTTTATTCAATCATTTTGAGATGACTAACCAGAGCGAATATACGATTGAGTATCGTGTTTTGGCCCCGGTATGGTATTATGAAGGTAACAAACCTGTTTCAGCCATAAGAGCAATGTAGGCCAAATTATGTGAACGGTTTGACTGTGAACCACCTCGTGCAGAATATATTAAATTGTGGTCAAAAAAATCAGTCCAAACTGGATCCATTTTTGAAAAACATCATCCTGGTCGTCTGTATGAATGTGATGACACGTTCAACTTTCCGTAGACTCCATCTGTGAATTGAAAAGAAAGGATTGCAAGTTGATCCATTTGATGTAAAACATTGTACTGTACTCGCCAATTATATATTACATGTATTTCTGAAAGTGACTGTGAGTTATAAAACACATATATACGTATATGCATATATATATATATATATATATATATATATATATATATATATATATATATATATATATATATATATATATATATATGTGTATATATATATAAAATAAAAATACGTATATATACATATATATATATATATATATATATATATATATAATATATATATATATATATATATATTAGGGTGTTTCATATTTTATCAATTTTTGAAATTAAACTCGCGAATCGATTTATAAATTGACCATTTATATGAAAATAAGTTTGAACAAAAAAAAGTATGTTTGTACAATTTTTAGGGTCCCCGCCAGTTCGATTTTGGGCAAAAATGTTGGGTGTTTTAAACGCCTGGCGGGGACCTTAAAATTTATCCTATAAAATTTTTTATTCTTTTAAATAATATATGTTGGATTGGATATTAATTACATAAAAGGAGCATGTTGAAAAAATTAAGATACGCCTCCGAGTTATTAATATTTACAAAAACCTATTTTATAACTCGGTGGCGTATTTTATAACTCGGAGGCATATTTTATAACTCGGAGGCGTATCTTAATTTTTTCAACATGCTCCTTTTATGTAATTAATATCCAATCCAACATATATTATTTAAAAGAATAAAAATTTTATAGGATAAATTTTAAGGTCCCCGCCAGGCGTTTAAAACACCCAACATTTTTGCCCAAAATCGAACTGGCGGGGACCCTAAAAATTGTACAAACATACCTTTTTTTTGTTCAAACTTATTTTCATATAAATGGTCAATTAATAAATCGATTCGCGAGTTTAATTTCAAAAATTGATAAAATATGAAACACCCTAATATATATATATATGTATATATATATATACAATTGATATTTTGACGAGATTAAAAAAAAATAACGACATGATTTTTAATTCTAAAAGTTTCATGCGTTTAGCAATCATCAGGTAAAAAATACATTGTTTTTTTTGTTTAAAAATATACTCCATAAACATCGTGGCGTTCAAAAACAATTATAAAACCGTAACTATTGCGAGCGTGGTTTGGTTTTTTAATCTTTGGGCTCGTGGTTGTCAAGCAAGAACTTGTTTTCGTGACGACACAGATATAAATACTGTTTTTTTATTTAATAATTTTTGCGTACTTTTGTATGATATTATGCAAAGTTTTTCATGTTGGCAAAGCAAACATTTTCTTGTTACGTTGCTGTAGGCGGGGACTTGTTTAATTATTGATCAAGTTAATTTTAGTGTTATTTTTAAGTTTTCTTTTATCTGCCATATTTACTTTGAAAGGGTGGTTGAATTTTTCCTCTTTTTATTTGTGAATGAGTGTTTGTGGTTAGCCCATCTTTTCTTCCATTCACCTTCTGCTTGGCCAATATATACTTTTTCTGGGGTGTTAGGGGGGGGATACTACACATTTATAAATAACAATTAGAAGCTCTACATTTTCCTATTATAGGGAAGTTTTCCTCACCCTGCAATTGCATAAAGAAAGAAAACTGCCCTATAATATAGCCTGCAATTGCATAAAGAAAGAAAACTGCAATTGCATAAAAAAAGAAAACTGCCCTATAATATAGCCTGCCCAATAATATAGCCTAGAATACACCCTGCAATTGCAAAAGGAAAGAAAACTTACCTATAATATAGCCCACCCTGCAATTGCATAAAGAAAGAAAACTGCCGTATAATAGGAAAATGTAGAGCCTATAATGTTATTTATAAATGTGTAATATCCCCGCCTAACACCCCAGAAAAAGTATATATTGGCCTAGCAGAAGGTAAATGGAAGAAAAGATGGGCTAACCACAAACACTCATTCACAAATAAAAAAGATGAATAATTGAACCACCCTTTCAAATTATATATGGCAGATAAAAGAAAACTTAAAAATAACACCAAAATTAACTTGATCAATAATTAAACAAAGCCCCGGCGACAACAACGTACCAAGAAAATGTTTGCTTTGCGAACATGAAATACTTTTCATGATACCATAGAAAGGTACGCAAAATATATTAAATAAAAAAACAGGATTATATGTTAGTGTCGTCACAAAAACAAGTTCTTGCTTGATAACCACGAGCCCAAAGATTAAAATACCAAACCACGCTTGCAAGTAATTATAGTTTAATAATTGTTTTTAAACGCCACGATGTTTATTGAGTATATTTTTTAACGAAAAAAGTAATGTATTTTTTACCTGATGATTGCTAAACGCATAAAACTTTTAGTAGTAAAAATCATGTAATTATTTTTATTTAATCTCGTCTCAAACTCAATTATATAGCTCTGATTTCATTCATCGAGCACTCTTTATGATATATTCTTTAAGTAATTTTAATATATATATATATATATATATATATATATATATATATATATATATATATATATATATATATATATAAATGTAAGTTTATTTTTGCTCACAGCAAAATTAAACTTGCAACCAACATCGAACAATGCTAAAAAGTGTTACTAATTTTACATGTCTTAAAAACGAAACGAACTATACTACCACAGCAAACAGTTCAGGAGTCTGGAGTCATAGCTTGTCATGACATTAGCAATCAGCTGACAGGTGACAGCACAAAGGCAGAATTTTGATGACAAGTGCCATTTCGCAGCGGACAAAACAAGGGCAACTTTTTTGGTTTGATTCATTTTCTCAAGTCTCCAGACTTGAGAAAATGAATCAACGTCATAGAAGGTTTTTAATAAATAAAGGAAGTATCAAGAAGTTTCCAGAAGCATGCAGAAGCTTGCAGAAGTTTCCAGAAAAAGCATCTGGAAGCATCAAGTAGCATCCAGAAGTATCCAGAAATAATCATAAGCATCCAGACGCATCCAGAAGCTTCCAGAAGCATCGAAAAGAAGCATCTAGAATCTTCCACAACAGGTTCACACAGGTTGTGAAAAATGGACCGTATCAAGACTACGTTCCAAATATCGTTCTACGGGGAAGTTGGCAGCAGATAACAAAAGTGGAAGACCATGTTCCACCACATCTAAAAAGGATTCTATGATTGTCAGATCCGTCAACAAGGATTCCTGGATATTATCAGTCGAAATACAAATGCAATTAGAGCTGCCTGTATTGGACAGAACAATCAGACGACGAGCTGTTGAAGCCGGATTGTTTTCTCGACGCCCTGCAAAGAAACTCTGATTTCACTAAAAAACCAGAAGAAAAGAATCCTGTTTGCTACATCTCATATTGACTGGAATGTGCAGAAATGGCGAACTGTCCTGTTTAGTGATGGATTAAAGTTCAACATCATTGGGAGCGTAGGCATTTGCCGTGTACATCGACCGGCCGGAAAACGCCTCGATTTACGTTACTGCCATTAGACCGTGAGGTATGGTGGAGGCAATTTAATGGACTAGGGGTGTTTTTCGGCTAACGGTCTAGATCCAATACATCGAAACAATGGAATAATGGACCATTTTATGAATAAAAATATCTTGAATGATGTTATGTTACCTCAGGCTGAAAGGAATATGCCAATAAAATGGGTTTTTCAGCGAGACAACAATCCGAAACACACTGCAAAAGTAGTCAAGCAGTGGTTTTAAGACAACCACTTATCGGTGATGGATTGGCCGCCTCAATTTCCAGATCTCAACCCTTTCGAGAACCGGTGGGAGATCGTCATCCGCAGAATTAATCGTGAAGGTGTTCGTAATAAGGATCAGCTGTTTGAACAAATCCAAAATTCCTAAGCAGCGATTCCACAAAGTTTCTTTGATCACCTAATCGAATCTATGCCTCGATGATGAAAGGCTGTGATCAACAACAAAGTATTCGCCACGAAATATTGAAAGCGAAGTACAGCTTGGTTAAAATTTTGTCGAGTTGCACTTATTTTGTCCAGAAGGAAATCAACTTTTTTTAATACTTTTGATTAATTTATTAATTTTCGTGTACAAATAATAAACTTTGTGATGAATTAAACTTGAAAAATTTGTCTCGAAACAGTTACATAGTTATTTCTTTAAATTGAAAAAATGCAGCACTTTTATATACAAAAACTAAATTAGCGTTATTTGGTTGCACTCGTTTTGTCCGATACTGTATATATATATATATATATATATATATATATATATATATATATATATATATATATATATATATATATATATATATATATATAAATATGTATATATTTATATATATATGTATATTAGAGGTATGACTAAAATTTTTTTTTGGCAAGTTTTGGTTTCCCATGGCACTATGAGTGGAGAAATTACATTTTAAAAAGGGAAATACCATTTGAAAGTGTTAAATCTTAAAAAAGTTCAATCCCCTAAGCTGAAAACCTTTTCTTCCCATCTTCACTATAAGTCATAAAAAAATATGCTACTGAACTTTCTACCAGAACTTTGTCATATTTGGTCTGGTGCCTGACAAATTTTCAGGTTTTGTTAAGAATTGAATTGCAAAAAAACATTCCTCTGACGGCGACCCAATTCTAATAACTGACTGTACACGAACACTCCAAACTTCAACAACAGAAAAATTGTCTAATTTCTTATATAGAAGTTAAAATTAGTTTAAAAGTTCTAGGTTGAGACAATAGAAAATAATTTAAAATGTAATATTATATATTAGTCAAGTATTGTTCTTGTTCACTACTTGAAGAAGACACCATTTTTAAAATCGGTTCACAATGAGCAAAGATATTGCAATAAGTTAAGTGGCATGTTTTTTTATGACTCATAGTGTATCTATTGTTAGATACAGTACAGTTTATGGTATCACAACTTCAGTTTATTGCTGGTGTGATTTTGCTAAATGTATGCATTTTTATTACATAATCTTTTATATTATATATAATATTTGTTATCATCACCTGACTTTTGATATTTTATAACCTTCTTTTGATAACCTAAACTCATGAGATTTGTTTATTTGTAGATAATTAAATTTACACTCAAATTATAATTCGACAAGACTATAGTCAAAATGTCTAAAAATAGTCTTCCTTCAGATTTAAATAAGAAACTATGGGAATCAAGTTTGGTGAGGTTTGAAACAGCCAAGAATTCAAGAAAGTATACAAAGATTGTTGACAGTCTTGATCAAATGAACAAAATACAGCGAAAAGAAAAATTGAGAAAGTACTAAACAAGTATGAAAAAGGCAGCAGAAAATCAGGAACGCAAGACTTTACCAACTTGTTCAACGTAACTGATGAAAATGGAGAATGGTTGTGCCAGGAAGATAAAGCTTTCTATAATCTTCAGATGTCAACAATTAGTATGTATATACTATATACATATGTATATACTATACACACACACACACACACATATATATATATATATACATATATATACATATATATATATATATATATATATATATATATATATATATATATATAAATGTTAATATATACATATGTAGATAATGTATATATATGTATATACTATATACATATGTATATACTATACACACACACACACACACATATATATATATATATACATATATATATATATATATATATATATATGTATATATACATATATATAAATATATATTAATATATATGTATTTTTATATATATATAAATATATATATTTAAATATATATTTGTATGTATATATATTATATATATATATATATATATATATATATATATATATATATATATATATATATATAAAATATATATATATATATATATATATATATATATAGCTGTCATAGTCTTAAAATGTTTATGAGGGAGACTTGGAAAAACTTTTCTACGACAGGATATTTGCGCACTAAAATACATCTATCAAATAAATTTTTTTTAACAATTTCTTACTTTGACAATAATTATATAATGCCCAAACTTGGCCACTGACCGAGCTGAGTAGATATATTTACAGATATATTTATATATATTTATGTGTGTTGAACGATTTTTAACAATCTTTAAACATTTTAATATCTTATAAAATGAAAACAATTTAAGAAGCTTTCCGCATTTTAACTTACTAATGAGGAAAATAAGTTTTTCAAATTATTTTCAAATGCAGGTCGGAGAAAAAAATCCCTTCAAAATCCACGAAGCTCCCGCCAAATGAGAGAGACTTGATTAGTCTGTATACAGATATTAAACTCAATATAAAACAATTAATAAATGTTAAACTATATGAATATTAAATTTTTAAAAAATGTAATAATAAACTTCTCATAAATCTTGAAAATAATTCCTTAATATAATTTCCAAACAATCATGCCAATTTTTATATTTTTTAATGAAAATGTCTAGACAGGACAACATTTTGAAATTTTCAAAATGTATATATAATACATATACATTATGTATATATTATAAAGATGTATATATATGCATGCATATATTATACACATACAATATGTGGCTATTATACATATATATATATATATCTATATATATATATATATATATATATATATATATACATATATATATATACATATATATATATATATATATATATATATATATATATATATATATATAAATATATATACATATAAATATATACATATATATATATATATATATATATATATATATATATATATATATATATATATATATATATATATACATATAAATATATATATATATATATATATATATATATATATATATATATATATATATATATATATATATATATATAGATATAGATATAGATATAGATATAGATATAGATATAGATATATATATATATATATAGATATAGATATAGATATAGATATAGATATAGATATAGATATAGATACACAGGAAAACGACTATAAAAGTGGACTTTAAAATATCGCGCATAAGATATTCACAATGTACTATAACCTAGATAATAAATAATGTTTATTATATCCGACTTTGCAATAATTAGATTAACAAAAAAATATATATATATATGTATTTATAAAGGGGGTTGATTGGGCCCATTTTAAAAGCAAGTTAAACTCTATTCAAGTTGTTTTACTAAAAAATTGTCATAATTTGACAAAAATTTAAGTTTGTTTTTTCTTCTATCAAATAAGAATGTAAAAAAAAATTATGAAAAAAAAATGTGAATGGAGCCTGGGAAAAAAAATAACCTAAAAGGTTTGCACTTTAAAAAGTGGAATTTAAAATGTAGCGTAGAAGATATTCACCAAGTACCATGAAAAAAACTTTATTTAAATATGTGACTTGATTGAGTAAACACAATACTTAATTTAAATTCATCAACAGGCTTCAAATTCACCTTAAAATCTTTTATTTTTCTAAAGTTATGACCAAGTGAAGTTTCCACTCATCCCTAAACGAGGGGGTTGTAAAAATCACATCGTCATAACTTTTGAGCATTCAAAGATGTTTAGATTAAATTTGAAAGCTGCCCATGAATTTAAATTTAGTATAAGATGAAATATTAATTACTCGTTGGCTTAACAGTTAGTTAGACCAACAGAGACAAGGGTGCTTACCTTTTTAGATATTTTTGTTCCCAAATTTTAATTATCGCTTTTTTTTGCAAATCATTCTCATTTGAAATATAAATGAACATCATTATATATAGAGTTTTCAGAATACCTAAATTCATGTGTTTGCTCTTTCTTTTATTTTGCATTATCTAAAATGTAAAATAATCATGTGTCAGCTCTTAGTTACTATAGAAAGTTTAAAAAATTTAAGATAAATAATTTGTATACAATATTTTCAAAAAAGACATGTCTAGGACAATAATAAAGCTTAATATGATAATATAATGATAAAGCCTAATTTAATACCGAAAGTTTTAAATAAATCCAGGTCTTTAAGTATTAAATCTGCAACAACTCGTTCCTGGCTTATGTCAATATCTTCAGTTTCATCTTCATTGACTTTCCACTACCCCAATGTGTATGTAAATGATTTTTTCTTTGTTGCTTTGATTAATAATCCTATCAAAAAATAAATGTATATTTTCATCATCAAGCTCCCATTCAAGCTGCCCTATCAAGGTTCCATTCTTCAAAATTATACCTAAAAATTGTTCTTGTTTTTCATCAATAATAATAAAAAAATGATGTGATTTTTGCATTACCAGCTATTGCTTTTTTAAAATCCTTCTCTAGTTGCTTTCTTTCCAGAAGTTCTTTTTTTAAACTAGCTTTGGTACATCTTTTTTACTATTTCTTCATACAAAAGATTATTAAAATGTTTTGAGACTCGACATGTTAATGCTCCTCTCTTAATTGCAAACTGAATGAGGTCTTCTTGTTCTGGCAATGTTTTTTCATCAAGCCATGGTAATGTTTTGTTTACCCTGGCTTTTATTTTTAAATCTAGGAAGCCAAAAGTTGCATTAGGAACGCAACGTAAAATAAATCAAGCATGTCCAAGATCCTTTTAACCTCGATTGTATGTGGTGGAGCAGATAGTGTGGTTTTTATCCTTTCTTTAGATGGATTTGAGAGTTTACCAGTCAAATACCATTTGACTGGCCATTTGTCTGTAAGGAGCTTTTCAAAGCTGTCTGTATGGAGCTTTTCAAAGGTAATAAAATCTTTACCAAATTTTTTTTATTTTTAATGACACAAAGTGATTGGTGTACCTTATCTTCTTTAATATTCAATGTTTGACTAAATATATCCAGATCTGTATAAAGAATTGATTCTAGATTACTTTTGAAGTTGGATAATTTTTTTTTTGCTTTCTGGAAATTGTCTCCGAAACAAAAAAAGATTAAATTCTCATACATGTTTTAAATTCCTCTATTACTTTATTAAAAAGCGTTAAAAACTTACCAACTCAAGAATACTCTTTCCTGTTGCATTTTCATAAACCAGACTCATCCATGGCTAAATAATTATTTTTTCAATCAAGCCCAATCCTTGCAATTGCACAAGTGTCACATAGTTACTTTAGAAAGACTTAAGAATTTGCAAATTTTATTTTTAGTGTTGCTGAAATAACAAAACAAAAACAAAAAACTTCAAGTATAATACAAAGTTGTAATGAAATTCTATTGAACTTAATATTTATCTAAAAAAATCTGTACCTTTCAAGAAAGTTTATATAAGTTTTTTATGTGTAACAACAATCCCTGCCATATGGAACAAGACATGAAATCTGTTACCAACATATCGAAAGAATAGCCCTGGAGCAACATTGTTTTTTTTAAGATTTTTGAATGCAGCAAGATCTCCTTTGAAACCATACCTGATTTTCAGACAGAAAAAAATTACAGTTTCATATTTTCAAAACAGTTTGTGAAACAATAAAGAAAAAATAAAGTTTTTAATATTATTATTAAATATTTTATAAAGTTAAATAAAAAAAGCCATTACATTAGCTTTGAAATATTTTTCAGGACTGTTATGGCAATCCCATCAGTTCCTTTAGCTGGTTTTACCTTCATCTCGTTATCTATTGTTTTAAGAGCTGATAATGTCTTTAAATCAATAGTTTTCAGTGGATGAACATTGCAGTGCAGTTGTATTAATTCAATATCCATGTCCTCCTGAAGCATCTTTTTCACAAAACTATTAAAAGGTGCTCTGTCTGACAGACAACTTTTAATTTTTTGAGAGAATATGTCTAAAACTTCTATTGATAGCATTTTTTTGAACTCTGTAAATGTATTGGCAAGTTCTTATAACACACTGACTATATGAGTAGCACAGTCAAATTCTGTTTCCCCAGCAAATTTATCGGTTAATAAGGAATAAGATTTCTGTGAAGGATAGGTATTGATAAGAAACGCGTTGAAATGTGTGTTTAAAATGGTGGTTGCATTGAACACCAATGCTGCACATTCACAATAAAAAAAGTCTCACTAGCTTAAACCAATGCTGAAACGTCTGGCTCAAATGCCATTCTATTTACTGTGGATGAGCGGGGTGTTTCCTGAAGTTCTGTGTTGTGTCATGTTTTAGAAATTTTTTCCAACAAAAATGAGACACTTTCCACAAGTACATTGTTAATAATTGCAGCATAAACACGATTTCTTATGGGTAGGTCATATGTTCTTAGTTTTTCAGTTTACAACATTGTTCTACTTATTTTAAGAACTCTTAACTCATTTATACATTCTGGAGTATAGAACTTATTCTGCTGAATTCTTTTTTTTCTTTTTGCGTTTGAATGCTTTAATTTCCAAAATTTTATTGAAAAACACTGTCTTTTAAGTTTTTTGCTTGTTAGTTTGTTTTGGGTCATTAAACTTCTTTAAAAACAAACTGTCCGTTGCAGTTTTCTGTTCTTTACTTTTAAATTTCCTAGCGCATTTTTTTTTTTTTTTGCATAATAAAAAACAATTATTAAACGGACACGAAGAATGATGGTACCTATATATATATATATATATATATATATATATATATATATATATATATATATATATATATATATATATATATATATATATATATATATATATATATATATATATATATATATATATATATATATATATATATATATATATATATATATATGTATATATATGCATGTATATATATATTTTAAACAGAAACGGCTTGTGAGCAATTTTTAGTGTGTGCAAAAAAAATATTGCCGCCTAAAATTTTGATCAAATTTTATCAGAAAAACAAAATTTTATTGGTTATTTTATAGTTCTGTTGATTTTAAAGTTTTCTGCCTGTGTGCTTTGCACACTTCGCAGACACCACCAGCCAGCATTTTATACACGTATTTAAAAAATATATATTTCTTTTATATATATTTATAAGTTTACCCATATATACATGAATAAACATATATTATTAAAATAAATAAAAATATATACCAATAAAAATACATGATAAAGAATAAATGTTAGAATTTAATATACAACACCAACATTTTAATTAGGACTTGATACTTTTCCTGATAAAATTAGAAGTTCCTTATCCAATGAAGTTACTTATCCAATGTGTTTTTATACAAAAAAAAAAAAAAACTTAATAGTGTATACTTTCATTTTTTGTGGAGGATTTTACACTTAAGTATTTACTTGATAATTAGGTTAAAGTGTTAAATATTTTTCGAACAAATTAAAAGTGTTTGTCTGTTAACAACGTTAGTTTAGTCTGACTTATTCACCTTTTATACTTATATACTTATACACATTTAATTACTTATATACTTTTATACTTTTAAGACTTATTTACTTTTAATAATTTTGATATCACTTTATACATCTTAATTTTATTAAAATTAAATACTATTTCTAAGTAAGAAATAACATATTTAAAAAAGTTGAGCATTTTATTCAAATTGTCAACTTAAAATGAATAAAACAATGACCAAAAACAACCTTTAATAAGTCGAATTTACGCTGAGATTTATGTATATTATATACAATTTGATATAAAATCTAAAAGTTTTAAATTAGTCGCAACAAAAATAGGTTATAAAACATAACTTAAATAAAATATTTATGCATCCTATTAAGTTTTCCTTGCCTTTCCAATCAGAGACATAAGACAATAATTGTCAATGTTTTACTTTCTCAACGTTGTCAAAGCAACGTTTTATTAACGTTGGCAAAGTACAACACTTTTTCGAAGTTTTTTAATTACCACATTTTCAACGTCGGTATCCGTCCAGTCGGCGTGACGTCACTCCGTCTTATAAGTATTGTTTTAAAATTATCTTCAATTGAGGGAAAACAATCTAAGAAATCTGTTGCGGTTTGTTGATTTTTTTTTTTTTAAATTTAAATCCTATGAAGTTGTTGTGCAGTAAGGTTGCACTAACATAATAAATAAAAAAATAAAAGCTAAAGTCTTTCTAAAGATAAAGTACTCGAAAGAAAGTGGTTGAATACGAAAAATCGTGCTGTGGATAGGAGTGCATGTAGCAAACAATGGTTTCCTAAAATCTTATAGTATTTATCTTTGTTCGACACACTTCATTTCTGGTTGGATACTTTTAATTTGCATCTTAATTTAGTACAGGTAAACAAATATCAAAGTATCAGTACTTTTTTATCCTAAAACAACCAAAATATTTTGAAGTGAGCATTATAAAGCGTCATTTTATTCAAACATAGATTAACTTTTAAAGTAATTGTAGGACATAAGGTTATTGTTTAATAATGTTTTCTTGACTTTGCGTATAAGAATAAATAGTTTGTTTACCCCCAATTCATTATGGTTACTTTTGATTTCGTGATATAGTCACGTGATTCCGACTAGATGGATATTTTACGTTGAATTAACATTGTTTTATAAATAGATTAAATACGTTGAAGAAGCAGCTAATGCACAGTGGGTCAAAAGTGACATTTTCTAGCCAAAACCTCCAAAACCAAAATTGTTTTTTAAAATTAGAAACAGTTTAT
Source organism: Hydra vulgaris (assembly GCF_038396675.1). Lineage (NCBI taxonomy): Eukaryota > Metazoa > Cnidaria > Hydrozoa > Anthoathecata > Hydridae > Hydra > Hydra vulgaris. The sequence goes on along the minus strand of NC_088927.1, from coordinate 56,713,664 downwards.
TATATTGAAAAACATAACTTGTAGAAAAAATAACATTTGTTTTTTAAAAACTTATTAAAAAACTCATTTATTTTCTATTTATAAAAAATTCCGTTTTTACCCAACAAAATTAACAACAAGGATATTATTTAAATTTATGTTTTACGCAGAGTATTCTATCGTTGGCTCTTGCAATAGTTCAAGTACACCAGATGGTAGACTTTTTTTTTTGTTACGTATCTTCTATTTTAATGTGCAAATTAAAGGATCAGATGCACATAAAAGGCGATGAAAAAGGTCTAAATTGTTTTTTTTTCCGATCGCATTTTCTTGTAAAATTTTCACGAAAAATCATAAAAACCTATCCTTGTTTGATATTCAGCACAGACTTCAAGCTTTCTCAGTTTAACAATATTTTTTCGTCTTGATTTTTCGTCTAATAAGTTATATGGAGCATACATTTTAAAAACCTTATCCAAGCATGCAAAGTTGAAACGCCATGTTTTATATTGCCTTCTAAGGTTTTTTTTTTGAAAAACTAAAGGTAAATTGTTCATTTCGATTGGAGATGCACCACACACTGAACAGCATTGGTATGAGCTGGTTGCTGTGGAAATAATAGTTTGAATTTTTCCATCTGTCATTGTTAATGTTACAATATGTGGTATTTCAACTTCCTTTGTTGTACCGTCCTCCAATAAAACAGGTACAACAGATAATGTTATCTCTTTAATAGAAGCCATATTTGACTCATATTCTGCAAGAATTACTTCATTTGATTCTTTTCTATACTTAAATCTCAGAGGTCTGCAGTATTTAGTTGACGATGGTTTCGGATTCCTCCAAACAACCTGTTTTTTGTCATCTTTGAAACAATATAGTTCTAGAGGAACCAAGCAAGTTGTGAAAAGTGATTCATCTGTATGAAGTTCAATAGAAACATCTGACAGTTGTTTATAAACAGATTGTCCTGTTGCACCATCAAAACCAGCTTTGTATATTATAAATAGTTTAGTACAATCTTTAAGCAAAGGTGAATTTAACACAACACTATAAGCTGAACATATTCTTGATGCAGTATGAAAAAGAAGAGTTGTAACCTCTGCAGAGTAGTCACTGACCTGAATGTTTTCAGGGTAGCATTTATTTTTAGCCTTATTTAAATATGATAGGATGGGTATAGAGAGCAGAATGGAAGAGCATTGTTTCTTAAATGCTGATAAGTTTCTTTGGATAAATTAGCATCTAAGACTTGCGCTAATGATTATTCTGAAATAAGTGATTCTGTTGATAATTCTTTGTTGTATATTTTTTTAACCACTTTTGCTTCTATAAACCTTTTATCCCTTTTAATTATGCGATCTTTAGTTCTCACAGACGCATCTTTAAACAAAATTAAAGGGCGTCCACCTTAAAGTATAATATTATTTTATCAATTATTAAATCGTTGGAATAATAATACAAATAAATTATACACATTATAATAAATTTTCACATAGTTAAAATAAACATACCACAGGTTTTTTTTAAATTGTTTTTTTTTACAGTCAAATATAGTTTGGTTTAACCAAACTTTATATCTTTTTTCAAATACTGCACTTGTTCTATTCGATTTTTTCCACTTCTTTCTAGCATGGTAAATGAATTTCGAAATAATTGACAAGTTATCATTAGATTTTTCAAAATTGCTTTGGGAAACAAAACTCAAAATCTTTGCATGTAAATCATCATTTTGTAGTAAATTATTTTCCATTATATAATTCATAAGACATCTCCTATCCATTTTTAAGAGATTGTCTGTTCAATAAAATACTTTTAATTTGAAAGAAAGTAACTTAAAATGTTTTTAAAAAAGTAATTTTTTTACAAGCAGTAACTATGAAACTCAGTTCCTTTCCTTTATTTCTCATTGGTTGTTATCGTGTTTTTTATCGATTACATATAATTTTATTGTTTTCGGAAATTAAAATAAATAATAAAGATTATGTCCCAAACTTGTACTACGAAGAAGTATATAATTCATATTTTATCACAGTCTCTAAGTTTTTATTACTTTAAAACTGTAGCATAAAAAATTAGGAATAATGGTTTCAATGCGATCTAAATGTTCATTGAGCAAATACGAGGAAGTTACTGGAAAGCAAATAAAAATTACAAAAATATTTAACTTTACACTTATGTCTTTAATAAAAATTATTATAAAGTCAAACTGCAGTTTTTAAATTTCAAATCTTCTTAAATTTTTTGTTATCGACCAAAAACGCATTAACAAGAAACTTGACGTAGTTAATTGAATTTAAAAGTGTATTCGTTTAGGCCGCTATAGGCAGCCAATTTTTATACCACAAGATCAATGTCATATTGGTATTCAATTATATATCATTTTAGGCGGTTGATGCAGGTTGATCCGATGGTTTTAAATGGTATTTTTGACAAAATAAAAACTTATAACTCAAAATTATTGATGTTTTCATTGTTGAAAATATTTATATAAAATGCAAAAAATATTTTTTTTATGTGATTTAAATATTACCATAATACTATTTAAGTCATTTATAAGTTAAAAAATAAACTTAAACTTCTTTAAAATAAGATATCAAAGTTTTCAAAATATGTAAAAAAAAAAATTTTTTACACTTTTTTGTTGTTATTGATAAAAAGTATTTAAGGAAATATTTAAACAACAAATACGGCGTTTTATTGAAAAATTATTTTATAATAAAATATATTTTCAAGATTATTATTATATCGAGCAAAATTTGCCTTTTTCAAAATTTCATAATTTAAAAACCTTTTCGTATGGTTTTTCCGGCTTCTGACCCACTGTGTAATGTCTAACATTGATAAACCTTAAACTTTGCGACGTTTTCACACTGATCATTTGCGTACTTTTATTCAACAATGAATATAAGCGATTTTTTAAGAAGATAAGATAGGTTTAAATTTATAAGCGTTAAAAATATAACGTTTAAAAAGCGGTTTATTTTTACCGTTGATAAAGCATGAATTTTAAAAGGTTTATAAATTGGCTTTTTTCAACGTTGAACAAACGTTTTATTTTGAGAAGCTAAATTACGTTACGATTTCAACGCTTATTCAAAGTTTCAATTTACCGCGATTTAGTATACAAAAAAAAAACATTGAATCAATGTTGAAAGCACGTTTCTTTTTTTTGACTGTAACGTTTTTTCTATGCTGCAACTGGTTTTCAACGTTGATTCAAATGCTGACATATTTGCTGGGAGGCCACAGTCAGATTATTTTAAATCTTGCATTATTTCAGTTAACCAAATATTTCTAAGAGATTTGATTAGATGGACATAATTCTAAGGCTTTTGATTTTGCGAAATCAAAATCTCATTGCAGTCGTATTATAGCACAACTGTAAAGAGATTTTGAAATTGTGCGGCCGTTGCGCAGTGGTTAGAGCGCTTGATATAGTTTTTTTGTTGAAATAAAATTTAACATTTTTAAAATATAAAAAGTATTCTATTTATATATATATATATATATATATATATATATATATATATATATACATTTTTTTTTTTTCAAAGCATAATAATTTTTGTCTGTGACTTTACATGGAAAAAAAATGTGAAAAGAAATATATTATTTTAAAATATCTTTGAGAACTTAATGTAACTTTTGTTAGAATTAGATACCCGATACTTTTAATTTTTTAAAACAAGCCTTCAAGTAAATTTCTCTAGTAAGTAAGATTCATCTAGCATTTTCCTTTAATAACCTGGAGATGAACTCTAAAACCATGAAAAAAGCAGCACGATTTGTTGGTGGTAACTTTTCTAGTTTAATATTTCTTTTACAAACCATTTGTTTATATTTCAAAAATATCTAAGATATAATACTATAAAAATATGACATTTTTTCAGTTTAAATCTAAATTTTCTTAATCTAAATGAAGGGCGTAAGTTCAAAAAGTCATAATTAAACGTTCAAATGTTTACCGCATTTTCCTAAACAAAGATTCTGCATTTTCACCAAAAAATTCAATGAAAGCCTTTACAGCAGATTCTCCAACTTCTTCTTTGGTTGCCCAGTAATCTAAAATAATTTCAGATACTGATTGTATACTATTTGAATTTTGAAGTATTTTTCAAAAACAACGTTTTTCTTAACAAAGTATTGAAGATGTCGAGTCACATCCTGACTATTCATGAACAAATAACATATGTTGTCTAAAATCCCTTATTCGAAATTGAGCATCTTTTATTCTCCAGAGTATTTTCTTCCTTTTATGATAAAATAAACTTCATTTAATTAATCTTTCCAATGATAAATTAGCATCACTGCTATATCAGTATCATCGGAAAAAACAATGCATGGTAAAATTTTTTTGCAACTTTCAACAGTTTAGAGACAATTTTTGTATCAGCATCCCCTTTGCAAAGATTTACTTTTTGGCCATCTTGTTTAAGATAATCTGACAAAATAAAATTAACTGTGCTTTGCTGTGTGAATTTGATAGAAAACGCTTATGTGAGTTCGGAATCTAATTATTTTCTCTCATAACAAAATTTCGGGAAAAACCATTGCATTTTGTTCTAGCTATGTGTTTATTAGATTTAATTGAAAACCATTTATTATGACCATTAAATATAATATAAGTGGTGGCATACTTTTGTCTTATATAGCTGACGTAGGTCTCAACAATTTTTATAAATCTTATACCTTTGTTTCAAATAACTCTGTGGAGTAAGGAACCTCTGTTAAGGACATACATGCACAAGCTGAAGTTTGTACTAGACTTAATTTTGTTGTCAGGAAGAATCACTTTGCGTAAAGATGATTTGTTTGCTTTCAGCGTTATATTATTTTTAAATAATACTTGTGGGGTATGAACGAGCTCATAGTCAAAGTATAGTTAACCGTCATCCTCTCTTTCTGCAGTTGCTGCAAACCTATTAAAAAGTGTTGAATCGACATAATTAGTTTGTTTGTCTAGTTTTACGCTATTAGTCAAAACATCCAAAGAAAAAGCCTTTTCTTATTTTTAACCTTTGCTTCATTAAACTTAAGACCGTCAAAAAAAGTTTTTAGACCAACACCAATGTTCTCAGCCTCGTCGCAGTTGACACGATCTTTACCATTGACTCACACAACACTCTTGGATAATAAATATATATTTTTTTTGTGTTCTTTTTTTAATTTATTTTTATTCCATTTTATATTAAACCAACTTTGCATTTAAAAGAACGCACCAGGGTCTGCTAAACTACAAGATTAGAAGAGAGGCCAGCCTTATACCCTGCAGATTGGTGCAATGCGTGACAACCATCTAAAAATTGTTGTGTAACTACATGTTTTTTTCTCTAAGATATTGAATTTCTGGCAAGTATAACCTGGAGTACTTGTTATAGTTTTAATGTCCTAATGCAGAAAATAATTAACCATTTTTGAGATTGTTTTAAGATGCAAATACCAGTAACAAGTTCTCTTTGGAACTAAAAGTTCCTTTTTGGTACCAATGTAGTATATGTACAAGATACAAAGTTTTGCAGTGTGTCATTCATATGATGTGTAGGTTAATATGGCAAATTCACTATTTTTGAAAGCATCTGTATTACCAAGTCTGATTAACTCTTTCTTGTTCATATAATTTTACATTGTCATTTTATAACTGTATTCAAGTCCGGATATATCTAGTTTTTATTCGTCAACTAAAATAGCTATAACTTGACTTATGAATGCACTCTTAGGCCAACATGTGACTTCATAAGGAACTTGAAACAGTTTTTCTTTTAAGCATATGTTTTACCGTCTCTTCAGAGCAAACTTGCTTTAACACCTTTTTCAGGCCAGTTCCTGCCATTAGTTTTCCAATTCTTCCAAGAAAACCCATCATTGTGTGAAACCCTAAGAGTCGACATACTCTTTGAGGTTCTGATCTTTTATAACACCGTGCGGTTTCTGCCACAAAGGCTGATCAAACTTTACGCAGGGAATAATTGTTTTATATTTATTAGCTTTATCAATTATGAAAAGCAGTGTAAGTATATGCAAGTTTCATCTTAGGAGTTAATCATAGGTAAAAACTTGATGAATGCTTTTTCCTTACTTGTTGTTGATTAAGATGTAGTGTGCATCATATAACCTGACCAGTTTGGGCGAGGATTTTTTTTTGAGCTAAAGAACCATGCGACAAATCAAACAATATCACTAATTTCGGGCGCACGAAATACTTCAGATACAAATCTTTTATTGGTTTAAAACTTACATTTAACAAACCGTGATAGCTTGATCCGTGATAAGGCATAATTTTAGATGACACATCAGATATGTTTTTAATAGACTTGTGTTTCAAACTCGTTATGCTTTCATAACTGTATTTAGAAGATAAACATATTGATATTAAACTTATTCCGTGAAACGTTCCTTTGTCAATGTGCCAATGTGCCGGTCAGTGTGCCAATGTGCCAATGTGCCAATGTGCTGGTCAATGTGCCAAGTTGTGATCTAGATTGTCAGTCACTCAATGTAGGAAATTCGCTTTTTGTTCTTGCACAGAATTTACTTTACTAACTGCAGCAGATGACTTAAATAACTTCTGTTCATCGGTGGGTATTGAAGATCTAAATTTATAAAGTGATTCACAAGCCATTTTGTTGCAAAAGATATATCAATCTACGCCAATCCCAAATGGAATTAGTGCTTTCATAAATCTACGTCGCAAAACTTGAGTAATTAATTGTCCTAAACTAATTTGTCAAAGCTTTTCAACAATTTAAAGCCTTGAGAATTGCTGTAAACTCTTTGGAACCCACTTAAGTCTATATTCAATGTCACCTATATTTTCTTGTGATTGATATACAGATTTAATTACATCCATTTTTCTGATTTTGCTCGTAATTATACTTGCAGCGGGAGCAATAATATTATCTATAGTACAAGGTTTCTTATTTTGAATTTTTAATATATCAAAAGAAGCCATGTCTCTGAACACAAACTAAATTAGATTGACTGGAGAGTTCTCCTTAAAAAGTATGATCACCATAATGTTCAAGTAACATTCATTTTAAAGATTTTGTTGAGTAATATGAATAAACATTACTAAGTTTTTTGATCTTAATGTGCACAACCGAAAGGGTACAAAGTTCGCAATCTGTCATAACAAGACATCCAACAAAAATCTACAGCATTTCTACATTCTTCCTCTCTATTCAAAGAACGTTCAATCATTTTGTTAATCAATGGTATGGATTCAATTTTAGCAATTGCTGAATGCTTGTGGTCTACCTTTTTGGTACAAAGAAAACGTTTTAATTTCCATTCAAATACTTCTTCAAATAAGTTTCTTTTTTGGTACACATATTTATTGATCTTTACAACTATCCACAAAATTATTTCCACAGCTATGATAGACTAGTACTGTTGTACTTTTATGCGTGTTCGATCGCAACTGGACTTCAATATAACTAAAAATGTGCAAAAATAACTTTTCTGGTATGTTTTCTTATCCGAAACCATTTTATAATAAAAAATATATTTGTTTTTCAATTATGCAAAGTATAAATAAACAATTAAAAATGATTCAGCAAAACTCATTAGTGAATATGAGCTATTATTTGCAAACCGATGTTTTAACAAACTGTGCGAAATAAGTTTTTAACAAAACTTTTATTAGATGTATTGTAAATTGCGTTTTACTTCCATTCTTTTGAAAAAAAGTTTATAAGAATTTACTTTTCCAGTACTTTGATATGTAAAACTATCATTACCACACCTTCTCGCAACTCTAAGTTACAACTCTCATTATTTTTTTTGGTCTGAAATAAAATTAAATTTACTTTTTTGCTGAAAAAAAAATCCTTTTATGAAAGGATTATGTACTTTTTTACTGTTAAGAAGGTAGTCCCCTCAAAAAGTGCTTGGTTAAAAAAAGTTAAATTTTTTGATACCAAGTTATATTCTATAAGGTGAAAATTAACAAAGTAATAACAATTTAGAAAAATAAATAATAAAATTTGACCATAACTTTTTCAATAAATCCATGTTTCAAAAATTCGTTACTTAAAACTTATTAACTTTGAGTAGATCTGCTTGCATTTAGTTAGATCTTTCACCCTTATAATACTGTATTTGGGAGTTTTTTAATAATATATAATAATAATCTAGTATTTGATAAACTTAAAATTTTAAAACACATACCTAATTGTACCCTAATCTCTCTGAAGGGTATTAAAACCTTTCATCGCAAAAACAATCTCAACTATTTCTACAGTATTTTGAAGATTCCCATTGAGATTTGTATAAATTTATAAATGCATTTATAAATTTTTTGACGCCATTGATCTTTTATTTAGTTGGAAAAAGACTAGGTTTAAAGTGTTAGGAGCGTTAGCTGATAGGGTCTTTTTATATACCATTTTGAACTTTACAAATAAGTTTTTTCTACTTTTAAGTATCATTAAGTGACTAGAACAACCAACCAAAAAAGTGATGTAGCCATGTTAAACATTACAACAAGAATAATTTAAATCAAACGCACTATAACAGGTTTAGCAAATTTTCACAAAATGAAACTTTAATGAAAGCAAACATTCATTAAAGTATTAGAATACAAAATCAAAGTTTCAATATTTCAGTTTACAAAATAGTTTAAAAGTTTATTTGTTTTAACTAAAAAGAGTTAAAAAAAAAAGTTTAATATTAACATATTTATATTTAGCAAAATAAAAAAAATGGAAAGCCTAAATGAGGAGAGCTTCGGTGGATACGATGCGTATTTTATAAATGAACTTTTAGATGAACATGAATGTCCTGTATGTCAAATGGCTCTTCGTAAGCCTATTCAAACACTATGTGGTCATCGACTTTGTTTGTCATGCGCAGAAGAAATGAGAAAAAGGTATTAACTTTTTTAGACTGAAATTGCAAGTAATATGACATGCATATAAAAGTACATTTATAAGACTACATATTTCCGAGCTAGCATGCATACACTAGACCGAAACAAGTAAAACTATTATTAATGCTGCCTTTTTTTGTTTCGACGCTAACCCAACGTTGATCTAATATCAACTTTAATTTTGAAAACAGCTTGATTTGATATATTGATCCAATGTTAGAATAATCTTGCAAAAGTTAATTTTTTTACAATATAAACACATTATTGATCCAATTTATCTGACCTAATGTTCAAATAATGTAAATGGATTTATTTTCATTCAATGTATAAAATTTAATTTGGGTGTAGAATGTTCAAGAGTATTCTTTGGTAGTTATGTGGTTTCTTTTTTTAATCAGCTCTTAAATATTTTAATTGTAATTATGTATGAAGCAGTTTTTAATGCCAATTATTGAGGGTAGTTTGAAACAAAAGATAATTTATTTGAAATAAAAAGAAGTTTTTGTTTAAACAAAGAAAATTACAAGCTAATCGGACATGGAATCAACTATAAAATTATTAGATGTATTTCAAACGTATGATGGAATTTCGGATGTTGCATATAATATGACATAGAAAAGTGAGTTCAATGCTTACGAGTTGCGTCAATTTGATTAAAAAATCAAAATTAATATTTTTTTCTTATGTGGAAAAAATCTATGCACGCTGCCATTTTTTACTACAGAACAAACAAAGTGTTGAGTTTGTAATCATTTAATTGTTATCCTTCAGCTGCCATTCTTCTTTTTGTGTCAGATTATTTTGTTTCAAAGATGTTTAAGAAATATATAACTTCACATTTACGGGGAAAGTGCGACAACGCTAGTTACTAAAAAGATTGTCAAAGTAAACGTTTGAATAGCAAGTTTATAAACTTTATAAATCTTTAAAGTAAACGTTTACGATATCATCATTATATGAAAGAATTTTATGTAAAAGTAAAACATTATTTTATTAGAAACTTTAAAAGAATATAACATAACTTTGTTGTCATTTAGTGACCAAAAATTTTTAAATGAGAAACTACAAGAGAAAAACTAATCAAGCTAACTGGAACGAAGATGACATAAAAAATTTAAGTTGAAGCAGATGTCTTTAAGAAAAACTTATAAAAACTTTAGTGTGCCAAAAGATTCACTACATCGGTGTGTTAAAAAGGCTTCACTTGAAAGTAGTTTACATACTAATTTACTTGGTAGATTTAGAAAAGTGCTTTCTGATAACCAAGAACAAGATCTAAATAAGTATATTAAAGATATGGACAATTCATTTTATGGTCTCTCAATGATGGATATTAGATTAATAGTATTTGAGTTCTGCAGAAAAAATTTAATTCCAAATCCTTTTAACAAAGATAATAAATTAGCAGGAGAAGACTTTTTGCGAGGCTTTATAAAACGTCATCCTGATTTATCACTAAGAAAACCAGAAGCAATTTCTATAAACAGAGTATTTGGTTTGAATGAAGATAATTATAAAATCTATTTTAGTAGTTTAGAGAATTCGTTAGATAAATACTTTGAGCCACATCAAATTTTTAATTGTTATGAGTCTGGGTTGCCATACGTCCATAAGTCATTAAAAGTTATCTCATCTACAGGAAAACGGTGTGTTTTATCAGTGACAAATGGGGAAAAATTAGTCACAACAATAATTTTATGTGAATGTAATTCTGTTGGTCATTATATACCACCCGTGATTATATTTAAGCGCAAAAAAAAAGCAATTATTACTCACAGATAATGCTCCAGTTGGAACTATTCAAGGATGCTCAGAAAACGGCTGGGTTAATACTGATTTATTTCTTGAAAATATACAACATCTTGTTAAACATGTACGATGCACCTTGACTAACAAAGTTTTACTTATATTTGACGGTCATCGTTCTCATACCAAAAGTTTAAAACTTATAGACTATGCTCGTTACAAGGACATCTTTGAGTGATAATAATAATAAAATCATACCTCTTGAAATTCACTTTGAACACGAAAGCAAAAAATAAAGTGAAACTTTACAGCAGCCAGAGTTGACTACATTAAAATTAATGAGTCATGATAAAATAAACCATATTGAAAGCTTTTCAGAGACTATTGTTACTTCATCAAGTTCTTTTAAAGACATACTTCAAATTCCAAAACTTTATCCTTCAAAGATAAAACTCGCTGAAAAATCTCAAATTATAGCTAGTTCTCCATATCGGAAAAAAATTTTGCTTGAAAAGAACAATGAGAAAAAAAAAATAGGAAAAAAAAAAAAGAACAATAAGAAAAATTTTTTACTGGAAAAGAACAATGACAATAAACTAAACAAAAAAATATATAAAAAAGAAAAACAAGTAAAGAAAATAAAAGAAATGCTTCATTGAAAAAGATGTAAACAATGAAGAGGAATGGTTTTGTCCAGTTTGTCAAGGGAAATGGTGCAATGGCACCCTAATTGATTGGATAGCTTGTTGTGTATGTACTGTTTGGGTACACGAAGACTGCACATTAAACAATGTTTGCTTTTTATGTGAATAGATTTTATTCAAATATTTTGACTAACATGAAACTTTGCATATGCATTTTTTGTATTGATAATTTTTTTTAATTCCTATTATGTTTTTTGATTTAAAAAGAAAAATTACATTATAAAATGATACCTTTGTGCTTTTGATTGCATTCTTATATTTAATCAGATCGAATTTATCAAAAGTCTGCTTTAGTTTTATTGAAAATTGTATTTTTTTACTTAGTTTTTTCTTCAATGATATCTGTCTCACTTTACCCCAGGTTTTGGGGAAAGTGAGACAGGGTAGTTGTTGCCATTCTAAATTTAATTATGTACCGATGCAACAACCTATCACCACAAATATTTTAGAAATCATTAGGCACATAATGTGCTAGTGGCATTCAAAATTTTTTGTTGTGAAACGTGATTCTTTTCAAGTTATGAATATTCTCCCTGAAAGTGTCTCGCTTTGCCCCAGGTAACCCTATTGCATTAAATGTTGCGCCAGTGAATATGAAATATCTTCGAGTGTCATTAAAGATCAAGATGATTTGGTAAAGTGGGGAGTATCCACCAACAAGGACAACATTTTTTTCAATGAAATAATAGTATATCTCTTATTTTTTAACAGACGTTTTGAAAAATCTAGTTTGTAGAGTTAGGAAAGGGAACAGATTGGATGAAATAGGGCTCGTGTATTGAGATTGTGTTTGAGCGAGGTTGGTGGAAAGCTTATGTAGTCTAGCGGGAATTGATTTAAAGTGATTTCGAAAAATTTAAACAGAAGAGTTGTGTTTTGCATTTGTGAGCAGCAACGATTGAAAGTTGCAAGTCCCAATTGTGTCTTATTTAAATTTTAACTTTTTACATTTAGTTTATTATGAAATATTAACTAAAGTGAGTTATAATTAGTGAACTTTAACACGAATGTTGGTGTAAAACTTTTATCCGCGTATTTTTATACATAATGAAACGTAAATAACTTATTTTTTAATTTTTATAATTTTTTAGACATGTTTGGGTCCTGTAAAAATGGGTAGTTTTACATAAAAGCCATATATTTAAATTTAAAAAACTTGGTTGCAATTTGCATGGAATTTAGATAGACACATATAGAAATATTAATGAAGCGCTTGAAAAATTTAGTTTTGTTTTCCTCACATATTTTCTAATGACGCATTTTTTTTGTAACTCAACAAAAAATGGTGTCTTTAAAGTGTTTTATGTTAATTTTTAAAACTTATAATTCAAATAAGATAGCAACAAGTTAACTTTCAACTTTTTTATTTTTGAGTTAACTATTATTTTTTTATAAACCATCTATTCGAGGTTGATGCAACTTAATAACAAAAATGCCAGTTTGTTTTTGGTAAAGACAGTTTTCAGTTTTTTGAAAAGAAGAGTCGTTTTGTTTGACAAAATGTTAGAACAATGAGGTTTGGCTTAAAAAGTTAAATTTGTTTACTTCAAGAGGTTTATGTGAACAGCTAATGGTGATCGGGCTGTACATGGTGACTAGGGTATCGTGTGATTTGATACCAGTTCTTTGGCAATCGGCGCATTTAAAGTTTACTTTTTTAATTTAAACAAGTTTAAACATTTCATTAAAAAAAATTATTTGTAAAATATAACTAAGAAACAAACATAGAAAGTTAATTCATTATAGAATTACAAAAATATGTTTAATAACAAAGTAAATTTTTGTAATGCTGTAATTATTTTCTATTTCAAGTACAGTAAAATTGTTGTAGTTCTTAACATGTTGCAGTAATCATTATTACACATTAAGCATTTATAATTATTTTACCTTATTATACATATATACTATATACTATGGTATATAATAATATATTATATTGTTATATGCCATAATACATGAAAATAATATATGTATGGTAATAATTACTGCAACAACTTATACTGCATAAAGTAATATTAGGGTAATGAGAGCAAATTGAGACACTTTAGCACTAATTAATTTAACACAGGCCACATTATAACTTTTGAATAAAGAACTTGATACTTTTCAATTCTTCTGTCATTCTACTAAAACCTGAAAAATTAAAAGTTTCAAAACTACATTGCTTTGATCATCAGAGATTTATTGACAACACCTACCCTCGCTATGCAAGGCAAAATAATACAGATTTGTCTTAAAGTAACTCAATTAAATAACGATAAACCAAAGAGAATTTTTAGAGATTCAATAAGTTTATCATTTTATAGTATAATGCAGCTATTAATAATATATAAAATATAAGCAAACAAACATAATACATATTCAAATTGTCACTAGCCAATCTTGTAATCAAACGTATTGTCACTTGTCACTTAAACCACATATTGCTTCACCAGTTTTTGAAATGAATAAATGTCCGAATGAGCCCAAGTTGTACATTTTAAACATTGACTCCACTTTTCTTTTCCTTACTTCATAATCCATTACAAAACATAATATTTCCAGTCTTCAACACTTAAACTTTCAACCCTTTCTTCACTCTGTCCTTAACCACATTCATTTTCTATTTTTTGTTGTTTTAATTTTTTTTTATTTTTCAGAGGATTCAAATAATGATTTTCTTTAATGCAACGTTATTATTTTCTGTGATTCTTCTCTCATTTTTGATGGTAAAGTATGCTATTACTGGAATAGATAGCTAAACTGGAATAGCTAAAGTATTAAAAAAGCATTTACTTTATTAAAACCAATGGTTTCTGAACATCCTGATAACAATTCAAAAAAAGGGCTTGACTTAACTTGTGATTCTATTTTATCAGGTTAATGTAGGAAGTTTTTAGACAAGTCTTCCCAGGTAACGTGTACGGTTTTTTGTCTTGTATGTCCACGCATAAGTATAATATTTTAGACAATTTGGCCATGGCTGATTGCAAGTTCTTTAGGCGTTGCGGAAAAAACTACGTTTCAAAAACAATGAAAGCAAAACTAACAAAATAGGAAATTAATATAAATTTAAATAGAAAAAAATGAAATAGCTTAAACAACTTTTGCACTGTTTTTGCTTTTATTTCTTTGGAGCGGTTGTTGTTATCGGCAAAAAAATTTGATAAAGCAAAGCAAAAAAAAAAAAAAACAGTTTTAAGTTGACATTAAAAAGAACGATTTTCATATATTTTTTTGTTTTTTTTTAAAGAGAAAAACGAAAATATAAATTTCTATCTATATTTGTTTATTTTTAATGTAATAAGTGTATATTGTCCTTATATGAAAACGTCTATACAATGGCAGGTGGTTGACGTAAGTAAAAAAATAATCTCAAAAATTACATCATTGTATACCAATTCAAAGCTTAAACATTCACCTTTTATAAAATGTATATATTTTTGTATAATTATCAAGCAGTATGCTTCTAAGTTGTAAAATCAAAAGCTTTTTTTAATTAAAAAAGAATTTTTAGGTTTTGCTTTTTTTTCGAAAATATTTTTTGCGTTACTAATAACCATAAAATATTTGTTAGTTTTAAATCTACTATTTTTATTTCACAATTTAATAAAATCAAGTATTATCTTTGAATTGAGCTATTACAACACTATTTCGCAAGTAAGTTATGTCAAATAAAATGATTTCAGATGACGGCGTACTTAAAGTACTTTTTTTAGGTAAAATTTCACTTATATTATCAAATACTTTTACGTTTCAACGTGGTCTAGTAATTTGAGACTTTAAATACATTGTTTAATATGTATATTATCAATACAAATTTAGTTTAAAATCCGCGGATGTCCGCCTTGTCTCTAATTATGAATTTTACAAATTAACTAATGTATTCAATTTTATGTCGCGAAAACATGATAAGCATTTTGTTTTAAATGGCTATGTAATAATTGGGTTTCAGTGAGTCTAGATTTGTGTTATAAACTTGTTTTAATAACGGTACATCTTAAAATATCTATTTATAAGACTTTGCAGGTGTAACTCATGTTTTCCCAGCCGGCAAATAACGTTGAAATAACGTTGAACTTACGTTGAAACCTTAAGTTGAATTTACGTTGATTTAACGTTTAGAATGAAAGTTTTTTTCAACGTTGATTTATCAACGTTAAATCAACGTTAGGTTCAAACGTTATATCAACGTTGATTTGACGCAAAAAAACGTTACAATAACGTTGAATTTGCGTTGAAACAACGTTAAGAATGACAGTTTTTTTAACGTTGATAAATCAACGTTAAACCGGCTGTTAAAATAACGTTTTGTAATCAAAGAAACCGTTGATAAAAACTGAGATCACCATCAAAACGTAGTATGCATGTCCAACATTGCTGTTGCACTTCTCTATTAAATTATTAAGGTATATTACGTATATTAAATCTACACATAGTCTATACTTAGACTATTTAGAACTTTTTCAAATTAGTTTAGTTAAAATAGTATTATTAAAGCAAGAGATAAGTTGCTTTATTGAAAAATATATTTAAATATTACATATATTTACATATAATTGAATAAGATCTACAAATAATTTAATATAATCTACATATAATTGATTAAAATCTACACAAATTTCTTCTCTTTTCCATCATCTTTTTGAAATGGAGCGTATTTTAGAAAATCAAACAATATTCCATTAACTGAGGTTTCTTTTGCTCTATTGAATACAATAGAAGAAACTGTAAATAAAAAAAATTAAAAAAAAAAAATCAAAAAAGGCAAACTTGAAAAAAATATAATGAATGGAAAGGTGGTACAACTTATAAAGGTATTCTCTTTACAAAGTCATATATATTAAAGTTTTTAAGTATATTTTTCCACCTGCGCCCTTCATATCCGTGGGGGCCTTAAAATTGTTTCAAAAAAACTCTGAATTTTTAAAAGGTAATTTAACTGTTAGACAGGGCCTAAATTTTACACTGAGTTTCATCAAAAAAGACTCTTCAGAAATGAAGAGTCTTTATTGATGAAACACAATGTAAAATGAAAAAAAATTTCTGTTAAGTGATTTCTACTAATACATAATTGCTCTGTTCTTTTAAGAACATTGAGCATTTTATATTAAGAACATTTATATATATATATATATATATATATATATATATATATATATATATACACATATATATATATATATATATATATATATATATATATATATATATGTATATATATATATATATATATATATATATATATATATGTATATATATATATATATATATATATATATATATATATATATATATATATATATATATATATATATATATGTATATATATATATATATAAATATATTCAATGTTTTGACAAGATTAAATTAAAAGAACTACATGATTTTTTACTACTAAAAGTTTCATGCGTTTAGCAATCATCAGGTAAAAAAATACAAGTATTTTTTATTTTTATTTAATCTTGTCAAAAATCAATTATATAGCTCTGATATCATTCATCCAGCACTCTTGCTAAATATATCCTCACAGCAAAATTAAACTTATATATATATATATATATATATATATATATATATATATATATATATATATATATATATATATATATATATATATATATATATATATATATATATATATATTTACCAGACAGGTTTTATAAAAATAAATAGCTCTAAGTTAGTTTTAATTTTAAATCATTTTATTTTATAAGTAATACTTTTATTTGCAATTTGTTTAAAGTATTGTAGCGTTGTTTTATTTCATTGCTAATAACGGCTGGGCCGATTTTTACTGGCTCCATTTAATTTGTTTGTAGTAATATAGTTTTTGATGCGCGCGCAGAAGTTATTGTGCTTTCAGGTGGGACGAAAAAGCGCACCTCAGAGCCTCATTAAACTGGCCCTAGAAAAAAGAAGTTTGAAAACATCACTAAGCTGTAAAATTTCATCCACCATTTTTAATTCTCGATTCAAAGAGTGAAGAATTTACTGCTGCAAAAAGTCAGAAGTTTGTTGACTCAATAAGGTACAGTAATATTAGAAAACTTTATAACATTAAATGTAAACACTTATTTGTAAAAATAATGTTGTAAACATCATACATTTGTTAATATTGCAATTTTACTGTGAATATTAACAGTGTTAATATTACAATATTAACAGTGTTAATATTACAATATTAACAGTGTTAATATTACAATATTAACAGTGTTAATATTACAATATTACCAGTGTTAATATTACAATATTAACAGTGTTAATATTACAATATTAACAGTGTTAATATTACAATATTAACAGTGTTAATATTACAATATTAACAGTGTTAATATTACAATATTATCAGTGTTAATATTACAATATTAACAGTGTTAATATTGGTTTCCTCACCTGGATATGTAGATATAAAATTTATCATGTATTTATTAGGAGTATAAATTAATAGGAATAGGAGCATGGCAAAAACATGATATTTAAAATAATGTAACAGAAATTACTGGTATAAATGTTGGTTTGATATAAACAATTAAAGAGATACAGTTAGGTAGAAAAAAATTAATTTTTATTAATTTTCAGAAACTAGATTTTCTAGGACAAGTCATTTTATTCTATACTTTTAACAGAAATAATAATGGTAAAAAGAATAAAATTATATATTTATTTAGAAATTCTAGGGGAATTAAATAATTTAGAAAATTGATTTTAAAATATCATGAAAAAGTTTCGCATTTCTTTTATAATCAACAATCTTGTACATTTTATAACTTTTGTTAGTGAACTACATTTTCAGGCATATATTGTTTTATTTTTTTTTAAATTTATAACGCTTGTTTATTTTTTTTAAATAGAAAAAATAGTGGCTCAGCCATATTAATGAGAATCTTGATTTTGTGTATTAATCGAACAAATGTAAAACAAGTGTATGGCAATGTTTAGCAAGTTTATATATTGTGACATGAGAAAGCTTACGTAATTTCTACAAATATAATAAAAGCTACAAACTGTATGTACTTTAAAAAATTCTTGTTCTATTCTAAATGAGGGATTGGAAAGTTTATTTTTTCCAATAAGCTTACGTATTATATTCTGCAGCATAATGAATCAGCCATTGAAAATTGTTTACACTGTTTGGTGGCAGTTGAGTTATTCTACCTTTTAAGTTGCCAATTAGATCGACGCTGAACCAGAGCCATTTTGACCAGTATGATAAACATGATTAGGTTTAAAGAATTTTTCATCAACAAAAAAATGCAACTGGGTTTTCAAGAAATATTTTAAAATTAGTCAATGTTATTATTAGTTTGATTTAACAAAACTACAAACAACTAAAACAACAGAAGATATAAAGAAAATTTTTTTTAATCACGAAAACTGTACCACTGGTGGTACTGTTACATTTCTTAATACAACTCCATTAATTAATACTTCCAAATAGACACTAATTAAAAAAATATGCAAAGTTGATTATTTTAACATGTTTGACATTTACCATTACCATGGAAATAAAATAATCAGAATATTTTATTGAAATGTTTTTTATTTTTGGTGAAAGCTGAAGCCAAATAACTAAAACTATATAAACATTAAAGTGTTATGTATGGTTACAAACAGATGTTAAGTTTTTATCTTTAATTACATGAAATCATTAAACCATCTTTGACAATGTAAATAATCTTGTGAAGTTTACTATTATTTATGACTGACATTGTAAATGTTGTATTTAAGAATTATGGATTTAATTAAGTAAAATATGAGTTGTATTATGAAAAAAATTTTAAAAAAGGTTTTTTAATGTTGTAAATCTTTTTGTTTTTGTTGACCCTTTCGCCATTCTCAGAAAACGTTATGTGAACCTATCAGAGAGTTCAATTTATATGTAATGTTACACTTTTTATTATTTTATCAAATTGATAATTAAGAAAACCCTTCTTGACTAAACCACTGTTGGTAAAGTTTGTTTTTAAATCATACCAAAGTCATAGTTACAAAATAGTTTAAAGTTACCTTATTTATCAATAATTTAGGTTCACTAAGAAGATAAATTAACATGAACAAAATTGACAGTTTATTGGCTAAACGTTTCTCGTCATTGGGATCCATAAACCAATTTTGGATCCAAAAAATTTCAATTTTAATATACAACATTTTTCTCGGAAACATATGTAAAATACTAAAATAACTAACCAATACTAAGAAGTTAAGTTGATGTCGGAATTACCCGTTTTGTTAAAAATGCTATTTTTAGTGATATCGGCATAATTAATGCCCTATCCCAATTATGCATGAAAATAACCTGGTTAAAACATTTTCCGAAGTATCAAAGTTGATAGAGATTGTTTTGGTCACGTTTGTGTCTACAGCTGATGCTGAACGGTGTTTTATTACTTTAAAAAAAGTTAAGACACTTTTGAACTATTAGGGCAGTTTTCAGTCAGTTTTTGTTGGTTTTTAAGTAGGTTTAAAAGATTCAATGTTATAAAATAATTTATTTTGAAAGTATGCTAGCCCTTAACTCTCAACTAATCAAATAACGCTAGCGTCCTAACAAACACCAAAGCATCAATTACGCTGGCAGCAAGTCGTCGCGAGATAGTTTGGTTAATATTTCCTGGCCTCACCAGAGTGTATTGTCACCGCCCGCCGCTGTATATATGTATATATATATATATATATATACATTTATATATATACATATATATATATATATATATATATATATATATATATATATATATATATATATATATATATATATATATATAATATATATATATATATATATATATATATATATATATATATATATATATATATATATATATATATATATATATATATATATATATATATATATATATATATATATATATATATATATATATATATATATATATATATATATATATATATATATATATATATATATATATATATATATATATATATATATATATATATATATATATATATATATATATATATATATATATATATAGAACCCTTAGATGTTGTCCGAAAGTTTTTTCCATATTTTGTTGACAAAAAGTAAAAATTAAAATTCAAGACCGGAATTTTTTTTTTTTAATAATGATAGACTGCCTGCCCCAACCAAACCCTCAGTCGATGTAGCAGCACTCCCTTGCGAGTCAACTTGTCAGTCGATGTAGCAGCACTCCCTTTGCGAGTCAGGCTATTTGTCAGTCGATGTAGCAGCACTCCCTTGCGAGTCAGGCTATAAGATAGTCGATGTAGCAACACTCCGCGCATGATTTACAGTAAAAAAAATAAAAATAAAAACATTTTAATAAAAAAAATAAAAATAAAAACATTTTATTAAAAAAAATAAAAATAAAAACATTGTTTATATTGTTAAAAACATACAGAATGTTTTTAAAAACATTCCGGTCAATTAAATTTGCGTTTTTGTGGTTTTTTTATATAACAATTAATTTGTAATACACCTTTTCGCAAACTCTATCTCGCGTTCGGCAAAATATGTCAAATTTGGTGCGATATAAAAGTACATAAAAATTTCGAGCAACTGCTTGTTTTTTTAAATATAAACAAAATAGGATTATTAAAAAAATAAGAAATGTCAATGTGTTGTGCTGTCCAAGGATGCTCAAATAGCTCGAGAGTGTTAAAAAAATGGTTGCAAGAATATTGTGATCAACATATGTGCAAAAGGCAGTGTGTTCTCGAGTGTTCTTGTTCAAAACCATTTTGGTAAGTACTTTATGTTTACGCTTAAGTGTAAACATTTAGGCTAAAGGAAAATTTATTAGCTAAACTTTAGCTAATAATATATTATAAGTTTTTCAACTTTTAATAATAAAATAATAATAAAACCTATACAAAAAATAAAACAGCTATATTAGGCATAGTTTTTTTTTTCACTTAAACTCATTAAGTGAAAGGTAGACTCTTTTACCAAAATCTTATTTAATTTCATTTGGATATAGGGCTTGTAATAAGCTCTTTAATCTAAATTTTAACCTAAATTAAATTTGAATAACCCTAAATTTTAGGGTTAATCGTTTTAGGCTAAAACAAATGCTCACTGTAAATTTCACTGCTGTACAAATAATTTTATTTATTTCATAAAGTAATGTATGTTTATAAATTTATATATTTACTTGTACATTTACTGATAACGTCATTAGCATCATTTTTTTTTATTGCGATATTTGCACTTTTATATTAATTTTTTTTCAATAAAGCTTAAATCAATTATAAATTTTTAATGTAAATTATACAAATTAATATAAAGTACAATAAAATTTATTAAATTTTTAATATATAATAAAAAATAGATAATTTTAAAATTGAAATAATTGATTGTTTAGACTTTATCCGTTTCCAACCTCAAAGAAAAATCATGGAAAAAGAGATTCTTGGAAAAAGTTATTAAATAAAATAGACAAAGATAGCAATAAACTTTTCAGTCCTTCTAAAGATTCTCGTATTTGTTCAATTCATTTTGTAGATGGTATGCCAACTGATTGTAATCCCTATCCTACGCTAAAAATGGGCTATGATACAAAACGCAGGGCATTGATACTATCTCCACCAAACTAATATACCAAGTAATATGACATCATCCGGCTCTTCGAGAATTGATCAATTCAGTTTAAAGAGTTGTTATAACCATAAAAATCCATTTAATCTCTTAAATAAACCTATTATCAGAATTAAAAAACCAGAAAATAGTTTTACTGAGGGTATGACTCCACTGTCTACTTTTATATCCACTTCACTTGGAAACCTATAAGATACTATACCTAATAGTCATATTTCTACTTTTTCATCATTTCCATCAGTAAGTAGTTCAGATAAAACAAACATAAATTGCTTTAATGATAATCAACTAATTAAAAAAATTAAATTTCTCCATATGCTTATTTTTTCAATTGGATTATTAGCAATAATAAGAGAACTTTCAGTTCTCATATTTAATTTAAAGGCTCAAATACGAATTCTCGAAGTTGAAAAAAAGAATGATACTAGACAGTACCAAGTTAAACCTCATAAAACTCCTTCTAAACAAATTATCAAGACAATAAAAGAAAAAAAAACTTATGAAGTACTAATAAGAAATGATAAGTTATGTAATTTCTATACTAATATATCTTCCATAAAACTATTCCACAAGCTTCATGACTTCTTGCTACCATTTGTAAAAAGAAGGTTTAAGTCTACTTTAGTTTCTAATACAAAAAGAACCTTACAAAAACACCATAAACAAATAGGAAGACCAAGAAAACTATGTTCTAAAGATGAATTCTTGCTTGTTTTAATGAAGTTGAGATTAGGAAACTTGTATCAAGATTTGGCTGTTAGGTTTAATGTTGCAGTTTCAACTTGTTCTGAAATTTTTCAATCATGGATAAGAGCAATGGCTAAATCATTATCTTGTGTTATTTTTACTCCTGATCAAGAAATCATGCGTGCTATTACTCCTGTAAGGTTTGGAAAATATTCAGATACAATAGGAGTGATTGATTGTTCTAAAATATTTATTGAAACACCTAGAAATTTAGAGCTCCAAGTTGCTACCTGGTTAGATTATAAACACCACAACACTATGAAGTTTTTACTTTCAGTAGGGCCAAATGGTTTTATAACATTTATTTCTGAAGCATACACTGGAAGATGTTCAGACAAATTTATTACAAATGATTCAGACTTTTTAAAAACAGTTCCATCGCAATCCAGAATAATGGCAGATAAAGGATTTTCTATTGGAAATGAATGTTCAAGTAGTAGTATTTACTTTACAGTTCCTCCTGGTAGACGAGGTATTTCACAAATGCCACCTGCTGAGTTGATAAAGACAACTGAAGTGGCTAAATTAAGGATAGTTGTAGAACAAGTTATCCGCAGGATTAAAACACACAGAATTCTATCCAATGAGTTTCCGATAACCATGTTACCACATTTAAACGTTATTTTAATCGTGTGTGCAGCATTATCAAATATGAAAGTACCTATAATAATTAATTATTGAAAAACTGCGTTTCAAAAGATTAGAAAAGGATTTACAACTGTTTCAAATTTTTTTTTGTAAATTCTTAAAAATAATTGTTAATACAAAAGCTTTTTAAAACATAATTTAAAATTTATATATATATATATATATATATATATATATATATATATATATATATATATATATATATATATATATATATATATATTTATTTATTTGAAATAACCAGCTTTTCAACACAAAGAATATTTCAAATTTTTTTACATTCATATGTATGAAAAAAAGAATAATTTAACTCATTGCCCTCACGTTTGGGATAGGGCTAAGATTTTTTAGGGTTTTTTGTTCCCATTTTCCTATCACAAATTTTTTTTAGAAGAATCTTTCATAATCATACGAATGAAAAAAAAATTTGAAATATTTTTTGTGTTTAAAAATTGGTTATTTCAAACATTTAAAAACCTTCCTACGCCACTGTGTATATATATATATATATATATATATATATATATATATATATATATATATATATATATATATATATATATATATATATATATATATATATATATATATATATATATATATATATATATATATATATATATATATATATATATATATATATATATATATATGTAAATTATGTTAGTGTATTTTACTTTTTTTATTTTATTTATTATAGTATTTTAATTATGTTAGTGTATATATATATATATATATATATATATATATATATATATATATACTTATACATATGCATATATATATATATACATATACATACATATATATATATATATATATATATATATATATATATATATATATATATATATATATATATATATATATATATATATATATATATATATATATATATATATATATATATATATATATATATATATATATATGGTTCATATTGCGGTGTAAAATACTAAAACTCTTGTTCGTATGACAGTGCTCAATATTATCAAATAATAGAGCAATTTATACTTTATGTAATTAAATGAATAAAAACAACTAAATAGCGGGACTTGAAGTTTCATGCCCGGAGGCAATCATCAGCCGTGAATACAAACAAAAAACGGCAACGTTTTTTGTTTGTATTAGCAGGTTGTTTAATTACATAAAGTGTATATATATATATATATATATATATATATATATATATATATATATATATATATATATATATATATATTTATATATATATATATATATATATATATATATATATATATATATATATATATATATATATATATATATATATATATATATATATATATATATATATATATATATATATATATATATATATATATATATATATATATATATATATATATATATATATTATATATATATGTATGTATATGTATATATATGAAACAACGTAAGGCTTAACTATGTGCTTATTTTTTATCAAAATGTAAAGTTTAGAACACTAAAAGATTATTTGAATAAATTGAAAACTTGTCAAAGAATTTAAACTTAGTATACTTTTTGGTGGTATTTTTTTTGTTCCCAGTCTTTAACTATCGCGATTATTGCAAAAGGTTATTTGACATCAGCATGACTTACTTAAAATTTTAGTTTTTACAACGACTAAAAGTTTCATGTCTGAAACATAGAAATATACGCCACTGTGATAGCACTACTCTGAAACTAAATAAATATATGGTATGATTTTGCTTAACGGTTAAATTAAGAGGTTAAATTATGGTTAAGTTATGGAAAATTCAAATTTTGTATTCCTACGTTTTTTTATTTTATGTTTGTGACTTTCAATAAAGTCTCATGAAAATTTTTTTATTATATTTCAGTACATGTGTAAAGTCTTTATTTTTTTCTTAAGTGTCCGGTGCTACCCAACTTTCCTCTAAATACTTTCATTATCAACTCTTTTCATTATTAACTTAACATTATTTTTTGAATTTTTTTATTACTTGGTTAAATTCTTTGTTGAAAACTAGAGAAAATAATAAACGATAGGGCGAAAACTTATTATCGATCTGGAAATATTTTCTACATATTATTAAATGTCCCCTTCTTGTATTTGTCACAAGAGTTCCGCTCTAAATTAGCCTCTAGACAATTTTTTTAATGGAAAACTGGAATCGATCGTATTTTTCGTATTTGTATGTTCATATTGGATATTGAACAGCTGCGGTAGCGCGCTTACCGCCAAAACAAGTGATCCGTTGGAAACAAGTGATGGTTTTCAAAATATTGTATTTTGAAACCATCACTTGGAAACGAAAGTATGCCGACATCGAACCAGTGGATACGTGAACTTCCAGTTACATAGATTGAGATTATCCAGCTCATATTTGAAAAATCCGGAAAATTGTTTGCGTAAAATATCCGGAATATTTTTTCTCTTTATTTCCTCTTAACTTTGCTTTCAGCTAGATTGTTTCTCAATTTTTTGGAAACTATTCTTTATTTTTGTATGAGTGATGACTAAAAAGCTTAAAAATCAAATATATTACACAAATATATACTTAAACATGTATGTATGGAAAACATTTTGGATATCCGGAAAAACTGAAAGGTAAGAAAAATATTCCCGTTTCTAGGAATTCTTTGGGACCCTAAAATAAAACAATACATCAAATCAAAACAATGTTTTGATTTGATGTATTGTTTTTCTTTCAAATTATGTCAGTATTTCATTTCAAAAATTGAGCAAATGAAAAAAGTAATCTATTTAGATTACTTTAAAGTCAGATTCTTTCAATATAAATGAAAAGTAATCAAGAGGGCCATTGAATCGTTACAGAGGCAATCCTTAGGATCTCTATACTAAACAATTTCTTTTTCAAGTGGTTATAGTTTCAAAAACATGAACCTAGACCCACCCACCCCCCCACCCAAATCTTAAAATACTAATAGTACTACGTTACTTTTTGAAAAGAGACTTATTTTATATAAAATAATCAAAAATAAATGCGATTTAACTGATTTAAGTTTGCAGCTTTTAGTACTAGATTGGCGGTAGTTAGGTAATAAGTAGATTAAATAAACTTTTAGTACTAGAATGAATACTAATGGTTTGTTAAACCTATTATTACAAATCTATTATTTTGTAATAACCCAAACCTGTTTGTAGGAGGAGATGGCTATTCTTTATCGGTCGGTATCTGAACCTAGCAAGAAATATAGGATTTTTTTACAAGTGGAACTTTTCCATGATTTTTCTATACAATAAGAAGTTTTGAGCCGAAAATTATTCAATGATATAGTTGTTTAAAAAAATAAAACAAACTTTAAAAAATATATAATTAGAAGGTTTGCAAAACTAAATGTTATTCTCTAAAGGTATATCAATGTTAAATTCAATTAAATAATGATCCTTGCAATTGTCTTCCAAAACACCTTCAAATATAAATCCACTAAAAGGCTTCTTAATTATAACTAAATCAGGCTCATCCTCATTATTATTATCAAGGAGGATGGGTGCTAAAATATTTCGCCAAAACAAATTTAAGTGATATAACGCATCCAACCAAAAAACCTCATTAAATTTTATTCGTTCCAAATGAAAACCACACTCAGAAAAAATAAAAAAGTAACAATACAGTTTTTTTGTGATGCCCAATTGTCCCTGTATCTGAAAATAGTAGCTACTATACTTCCATATCTGGTGAAGCACTAATAAATGGATGAGTATTAAAAATAGTCATTCCAGGATCAGCAAAAGTAGCATTTTCATGAGCTTTTTTCATTAAATGTTTATATTTAATTTTTGCATGAACTTCTTGAGCAATGCCATACTTCATTGAAAATGTTTGCACATTTTCTGACTCACCTAATATGATATTTGATATGGAAGCAGTACAAATTGTCGGATTTTTTAAATAAGATTTTGTATGTGTGTAAAATTGCTTAAAGTTTGAAGATGTCATCCTGCACTTTCGATAAAGTATCCAATCTTTAGACTTAGATTGCAATATAGTTTTCTTGTAAACATTATCAATTTGTTCATCACTTAAATAAAGGTAATTTACTAATTTTTCGACAACCAAGTTAATGTTTTCTTTAGCTGAAAATGCTGGACTTTTTTTAAATTTCATAACAGCTTGTTTAATTGAATCAACAACTACACTATTTTCATTTATTCCAGAAGAAAGTTTTTTTCTGATCATTACTTCTGCAAAACAACTTTGAGGTATAAGAAAGTCCTTATTTCATTGAAAAGATTTTTTCTTGTTTTCTCTTTGTCATTCAGGTAGACTTTATTTTCTTCACAAAATGGAACATAATCAAGGCGCTTTTGGGCACAAAATTTGAGTTGAGTGATATTTTTTTTTAAAACGTTTTTTCTGTAATGGTCTGTACTAACAACAAAATTAAGTTTTCCTGGTTCTATTTTTTTCTTTTTAGAAGGAACGTTCCACTTTGCAAGTTGTTCAGTGCATGTTCGCTGTGTAAAACCTGATAATACTGCAGCTTCTATACGAAATAGCATTCAGCTACATGACTACAACTGCCTGTAATATAAAATCAATTCAAAAATAATAAGATAAGTATTATTAAATTAAACACACAAAACACTAATACTATGTATAATATATATATATATATATATATATATATATATATATATATATATATATATATATATATATATATATATATATATATATATATATATGTCATAAAAGCTTTTAACTCTGAGAGGTTCTTG
This sequence comes from Hydra vulgaris, assembly GCF_038396675.1. Taxonomy (NCBI): domain Eukaryota; kingdom Metazoa; phylum Cnidaria; class Hydrozoa; order Anthoathecata; family Hydridae; genus Hydra; species Hydra vulgaris. The sequence goes on along the minus strand of NC_088927.1, from coordinate 56,685,693 downwards.
CTGTCCCCACTGATGTTTAAAAGGAGAGCTGAGTTATATTTATAACACTTTAATTTCTTATCTTTATTTTTTTTTTTTTTTTCTTGGTTTTTGTTTATATTCAAGTGCGTTAGTCTTTGTTTTATTCTAATCCACTTTATTTTACCCATTGTATATTCATTATATTGGGCCTTGAGTCTGTCAATAAATTTTGATTGATTGATTTGATTGATTGATATATATATATATATATATATATATATACATATATATATATATATATATATATATATATATATATATATATATATATATATATATATATATATATATATATATATATATATATATATATATAGTCCGTCAGGTCAGGTTATCCTTACGTCAAGTCGGTCTTGCTACTGGTAACATGTAATCCAGTACAACCTGCTTCATGGTAATGTCAGGAAGGGCATCTGGTTGTAAAACATTGCTTCAACTCTTTCATAATGGCATTTATACGTCATTATGAAGAACCATCAAAACCACACAAGTGTGGAAAAGTAGATGTAAAAATTACAAAAAAAAAAATACACATATTTATATATATATATTTATGCAATTATTATTATTTTTTGATAGATTAAAGAATATTTAAATAACAAAAAACAACAATAAACTAACCATAAAAAGCTTTGACACAAGAGCAATATCCATAAACACAATAGAATAATATACCTAATAACCCAGCAACACATGTACAATAGCTTGCAATAATAGTTCCCCCAGGTTGAACACTGACATCTTTCTCTATGATAGCCCAAATATCATAAGATTTTGTATTAACTCTCTGGGAGGGAACACATTTTGTTTTAAACAGACAAAATAAAGAGTCTGTGTTAATATTGTGAATAAAAACTTCCCTAATAAAATTTGTTAGAAATATATGTATAAGACTTTCCTTCCTTGTACTCACTTTCTAATTTTCTGCATAAGTTTTCTTGCCTACTTATTTTAAAAAAATATCTTTCAATGTCCATGAAATAAAGACTAGGCCAAGATCTCATGCCTTCTTCTTCGCCACACCAACCACTTTTTAATGAAAGAGGATCCGGAAGATTGCAGGACAAAAACTTTTCAGTATAAATATCTAGCAGTAATCGCTCTGAGTGTTCACAATCAACATTAACCTCGCAACCCTCTTCGTATGCACTAAACGCTCTAAAAATTAAATATATGATCGTTTAACTTATTTACATTAACAAAATAGAAAATAAGACATTATAATAAGAACTTTACCTTGCAACTAAAGTTTCAAATGAACCTGTAGTAGCTTTATTTCTAATCTTTAGAAAACTTTTCAGAGCTAAAGTACTGTAAAGCTTAAAATCATTGATAGTTAAAAATTCTAAAGTTAATTTCGGCGTCGCCATGACAATCAACCTAAATCGCAACTAATATTAAGTATTGCGCTACAAGCTTTTTAAAATATTTTTTTTGAAGCTTTTAAGATTTATACAAAAAACGGGGGTTGTCTCAAAAACTAATAAAGTAAAAACAAATCTGTTGTCAGTGAAGATAACTGTACTTATATTTTATACACTAAATTATTATACGTTGTTTTTATAAATTTATTGAAATAACAGATAAAATTGTAGTTTTTAAGATATAAAGAAAAATATGGTGTTGTTGTACGCCATGTAAATAATTTCAGGAGGTTAAAAATCAACTTTTGCTATAACGTTTATTCTATTTAAAAGAGTATTTAGCCCCCTGATATTTATTAAATTATTTTCCGCTTGCTGAAAAAATATATTCCGTAAAGTTGTTCGGCAAACTCAGTCTGCAAGAGTATATAAATTAATGGTTTTGACTTAGTCCAACACAAAATGTTAGAAAGTAAAAGTAAAAGTCAACGTATGTGTTACGTAAGAATCACTTTTTTCCTTCCGCTCTTCCTAAAGCCAACAAACTATATATATATATATATATATATATATATATATATATATATATATATATATATATATATATATATATATATATATATATATATATATATATATATATATATATATATATATATATATATATATATATATATATATATATATATATATATATATATATATATATATATATATATATATATATATATATATATATATATATATATATATATATATATATATATATATATATATATATATATATATATATATATATATATATATATATATATATATACATATATATACATATATATATATATGTATACAAAAGTTTTTCTTTTTTTAGAAATAAGGGAGTCTTAATTTGTCCATTAGACAATAGCATTTTGGATTCTAGCAAAGTAACTATTTTTAACTTTATTTTTAAGTTTATTAATTTAGTTTTTTAAATCAATTTATATAACTTATTGTAATTATAAAGAAAAATCCATTTTTTGTTTTTCAAAAAATATATGTCTGTTACTAACAATTGATAAAATGTTTTCTCATAGATTTTTACCGATATAGCTGTTAAAAGAGTTATTATGCAATTAAAAGTTAAATGTAGTAATTTTTCCAGTGGTTGCGAATGGACCGGAGAATTAAAAATACTTAATGTATGTTATTTAAATTTTATTCAAAAATATTTGATGCAACAATTTTACTATATCTCGGTGTTGAAAAGCCTAAAAACATTCTTCATTAATGTTTTTTTTAGTATGACTATTATTACTATTTAAAGAGCGTTTTGCTAAAAGGGTTAAAGCGTTCATTTCATTGTTTTGGAAAAAAAAAAATAATAATCTAATTGTCTGGCAAAATATGTTTTGAAGTTCAATAGATTTTTAACCGTAAACAAAGATGATGAAGAGATGACAATTATGACAAGTTTTTTAACCCATATGCAATAAAATATAGAGGGCTAAATGTTTCGATTTATAACAGTTTAGCTTATTTTGTAAAGTTAATGTAACCTAATAATTGATTATAATGTAATCTAATAAGTAGTTAATTTGTTAGTAGTTAAGTTAATGTAATCTAAAGAGATTTTATTGCATATTTTATTTTATTTTATTTTATTTTAAATGTTTTAAAAGGATTGTTCTTTTAGATAACTTTGCAGAGATAAAAAAAAATGCTAGCTGTCTGTATTTATAAAACAAGGTTTTATAAATACAGACGAAGACACTGTAAAATTACTGTAAAATTATTTTAAAGCAATTTAAATAAGTTCTTTTTTTTTAAGGAACATTTGGGTTCTTGCGAATATCGAACATTAAAATGTCTTAATAATCCGTGTTCTACTTCACTTTTGCCTAAGAATCTAAAAGAACACATGGAAAACCTTTGCATTTATCGTTTGGTTACCTGTCAATATTGCAAACAGAAGATTGTTTTTCGTGAGAAGCAAGTAAAAGCAATCATTTATTTTACTTCATTTTTAATTCTGCTAATATTTATATTTAGTTTTCAAAAGATAAAATTTAACTTGAAGTTTTTTTATCACACACACACACACATGCACACACACACACACACACACACACACACACACACACACACACACACACAGGCGATTTTAAAATATTATAGCGTCTGTATGATATTTTGCTGACCACAACATAGTTTTATTAAATGACCAGGTTCCTGAACTATGACAAGAGGAATAAAAAAACTATAGGAGTTTCTAAATTTTGCCGCAACATAAAACAAAAGTATTTGTGGCGAGAAAACTCAGACCGGAGTTTATTACTATTTTTTTTTTATTCTCCTAATAGTTACGTTTGCTTACCAGATTTGAAATTAAATTTGAATTAAATGCGTTGTTTAGGTTAAAGGAACATCATAGTTAAATAACATAATTTGTTATGATTTTTATAGGCAGTTTTTCGAAATTCATGAAATCATAACTTTTGAAATCATAACTTTTGTAAATTTTTGGTGAAAATTTACAGAAATGTTGTCTTTTGACAACTTTATTTAAGTAATATGTACAAGAATAGATTAGAACTATGATCTATATTGGGTTGAAGCACTTTTTTCAGAAATTTTTAACAAAAATCAATTGAGCAAAGTTGATTTAAAGACTCAAAAATCGTTTTCTTTAAAATCATTATTAGGGGTAGTAAAAAAGTTTTAAAAATTATATGAAAAAAGAGAAAAGCGTGGTATAATGCGGCAGTGGTGTAGTGTAGAGTGCTCTCTTCATATGCGAGGCTCCGAGCTCGATCCCCATCGAGCTCGGAGCTTTCGCGCTCAACTTGTTAATCCGCACAGCGTCCTTGTTTGTCAAAGTTTGTGTTTCGAAGTTATAGAGTTTAGAGAGGGTTATAACCACAATTAAGTACCCTCCTCGTCATACAAGTCATTTTAAAGTACAGAATATATTATCTTACAAAATGACGATAATTTAAAACTAGACACGTACGATTGAGTCTTACCATCCTCAATTAAAACTCAATTTTAATTTTATTAGCTGGGATGTAATGCATACCCTAAAGATAATAAATATTAAATCAAAAAAATAAACACGCAACTTAATTTGACCATAAGTTGATGGAAGAAAAGAAAAAAGTTTTGAAACAAGTAATACTGAAGTGGATAGTTCGTGCAAATTGAATGAGCAAATAATTTAACGCATGTTAGAGTTGTACAAACAAATGTACCGCAATGCTCTATAACTCATGTTGAGGTTAAACGGTCAAAAGTAGAAACAACAAAAATTATGCTCTTTGAGCTAAATGTCAACGGTGGTATCTGTAATTTGTAAATAAGAGTGCAACTCAATTGTCACAAGAGTGTATATATATATATATATATATATATATATATATATATATATATATATATATATATATACTTTTTTTCAACATCTTCACTTTCATCATTGATCGATATCAATATTCGTGAATGTTTCTTTTATTCGTTCAGAAGAACCCTAATTAGAGGTTGTCCAAAAAAAAAGTAACGCAATTTTCTACCTTTGTTACCCCCCCCTCATCCCTCGTCACAAAATCGTAACTCTTAAGTAACAAGTTTTATATGAGCCGTCACCTAACCTTGAAACCCCCCCCCCGGCCCGCACCGTGGGGCGTAATTTTTGTACGAACCCTTACCCTCCCAATAGTTTGCATGGCATCCATTTGGTTAAGTTTTTATTTGGCTTTAAAGTAGCATCTAATAAAAACAACTCATAGTTCAATAAAATCATACAATAAAATATACTTAAATACATGTCATGTTCCATAGCCAAAAAAATGTTTAAAAAACTTAAATTTTTTTTATCAAATCATCCTTTGTGATTTTAAAAGCTAATCAAACACAATAATAAGCTAATGAGAATACCAGTAATAGCGTTACATAGTCTTATCAACTCTTTAAACTTTTTTTTTCTTCTTGAGACAATTCATGCTGTATTCCGACAAAATTATGTCTGTTGTCAGTCTACAAATATAAAAAAGATGATAAATGTCATACTGTCAAATATGCATTTTAGAATTCGAACTTTTATTTTAAATTATAAAAAGTTATAATATTTATTATAATTAGCAAAACATTTTTTATTGTATCAGGTGGATTTTTACCGCCAACTAATGTTAACTATTTTATCTAAAAAGAAACAATGTAAAAAACAGTGAAAATGTTCATGACAATTTTATAAAAATATTGTAGTAATATATAACATATCGTCCAAAAATTACGCTACGCTAAATTTATTTTTAAAAAAAGGAAAGGTGATCTTAAGCTTGAGAGGGAAAACTTACAATCACTTTGTTTTGTTTAATGGGGAAATTTAGCGTTGCATAATTTATGAACAATCCCTAAACTATAAACATTAGGTTCATGCATACATAAGTGATGTATTGGATATCTCCATGTGCAATTTTTCTTTTCAAAACATTAACTTTATCTGAACTCTTACATTGTTTAAAACTTTCTTCTGGATCTTTAAAAAACTGGGCAGTTCTGTCTACCAACATGTTTTTGTTTCATCAAGTTGGACATGGCCGTATTAAGGCGGGGGCGGATGGGGCTGCAGCCCCAGGCCTTTATAAAAAAAATAGGCCCTAAGGCCCGTGACTTTTTTTTTTTTTTTTACTTTTTTTTTTTTTTTTTTAGGGAACCAGATAAATATTCCTATGTTTCTCAGTTTTTTTATATCAATTTACTGGGAGCTGCGGAGGCATTGTGAATAAATAAATGAATAGAGATATACTATATCTCTATCTTCGTATATTTCACAGTTACGTGAATATCTTTTAAATTATCTTTCACATAAAGATGTTTTCAACATTCAAGTTATTTATGTTTAGGTCTATGGCACAACTATAAGTTTAAAAAACACGCTAAAAAAATTAACTTAGTGACATAAATTTTTTAATTAAATAGGTTTTATAAGAGAATGCTTTTAAAACATTCGTTGATGTAAAAACCTTTTAAAGGAAAAACAATTATATTAGTGAATGATTTTAAAGCACTCTCTTATAAAACCTATTTGAGTAGAAAATTTATATGTCACGAAGTTAATTTTTTAGCGTGTATTTAAAAAACTAATCGTCTTGCGGATATCATGGAAACATAAATAAACTTGAATGTTCTCAAACATTAAAACATCAAAAATTTTTTTATTTTATTTTATTTTATGATCACTTCCGTTACCACAGAAAATTACAGCATTGCTCATTCGTTTACAAAATTAAAATAAAAAATGAAAAGGAGCGGCCTGAGCGGTTGGGACAAAAATGCAAAAAGAAATGAGATTCAATTAAATGAATTATTGAACAAAAATAAAAAAATGACTGAGTTTTGTAATACTGCAAGTAGTGTCTCGGTATCAGCTACAGCGAGAGCGAGTTCAAATTCACTAACCATGTCAATAATGTCAGCACCGGTTCCAGGTAGTGCTAATAGTGTCCCTGCAGACTCAGCTACAGCGAGTTCAAACTCATTTATGTCAGCACCAGTTCCAGATAGTTCAGCGAGTTCAAACTCATTTATGTCAGCACCAGTTCCAGGTAATTCTCTGTTTGACCTTTGCCAAATTGTCACCGCCCAATGATCTATATCCTGGAAAACATATGAAAAAATATTTACATGATAAAACAACAATACAATACCTTAAGAATTTGTCAGTGCACAGTAATAAACATTGAGTTAAAGAAAGAATTTTTGTGTATTTGAAATATTGTTTATTTTTATTTTTTTAATTTTTTCATTTTAAATACCAATATTATTGGTATTTTCTTTCCTTTATTGGAGGTGAACACATTATCAATTTGATACACGTACTCCACTGTCTCAATAGTAAATATACCTACAGCTCAGCAGTTTCTTTCTTAAGTCATGATTCAAGACCTTTTGTCAGTTTACATATATATATGGGTGTCTGGGCCAAAGGGGTGTAGCTGTACCTAACCAGTTTGTAAAAAATTACCTTTAAAAAAATGCTCTAAAACATACCTAGATTGTGTCCTTTTATTAGCAAGACTGAAAAGAAAATTCTGGGGGGCAGCTGCCCCCCTGACCCTCCTACTTAGACGGTCTGGGGGCCCCCAAACCCCCCCCGCTGGGGGCCGCCCGCCCCCGGACCCCCGGTTTTAGCCTCGCTAACGCTCGGCATTTTTACTTTACCGCCACATTAGGCCCTCCTATACTTACAGCTCCAGGCCTAAAAATGTCCTAATCCGGCCCTGAAGTTGGATCATAACTTTTTACTGAAACTCTGAAAAGTAAAATATATTAGTGAAACCATATTATGCATAGTACTTTCTCTATATGGTTGAAAGAAGGTTGAGTACTAAATAATGCATAAAATCTCAAGTTTCATACTAACCTTACAAAAAAGATATAGGCAAGTAAATTTTAGGTTAAGGTACTTATAACTATAAAAACCGATAATTACAAAGTAGTGTTAAAAGAATAATCTATATATATATATCTATAAATATATATATATATATATATATATATATATATATATATATATATATATATATATATATATATATATATATATATATATATATATATATATATATATATATATATATATATATATATATATATATATATATATATATATATATATATATATATATATATATATATATATATATATATATATATATATATATATATATATATATATATATATATATATATATATATATATATATATATATATATATCTCTCTATATATATATATATATATATATATATATATATATATATATATATATATATATATATATGTATGTATATATAAATTAGTAAAAAACACTTATCTAACTTTTTTTCTTCCGGTATATAGCAGTATATAAATATATATATATATATATATATATATATATATATATATATATATGTAAATTATGTTAGTGTATTTTACAAATAGAGTGCTCAATGTTCTTAAAGAACAGAGCAATAATTAATTAGTAAAAAACACTTATCTAACTTTTGTACTTTCTACTCGGAGCCCGGCCATTGGCTTTTGGATCATCAGGAAGAGTTACTAAATCTCAAAAAAAATTCAATTTATAGAAAAAAATATTTTACAGGAAGTTATAAATTATTATAAAAAAATTTTCAATTACTATATTTTTTTGTTAATGGGAAGTTACAGAAAGTAATTATGAAATAATTTTCTTTGGAATGGGGATAGTTTAATTTGGTCATTTGTTTTTATAATTTTTTAAGAGGTATTTATTTTCGTGCCTACATTTAGAAATTAATTCAGATTTTTTATTTAATAAATTTTCTTGATTCAAATGAGTAATTATTTCAAATTTTTCTTGCAAACATAGCATACATTTTTTGGAAATGTTATTATAGGCAGGGGCAGATTTTAGAATAGACCATTGTAAATTAAAGTTTTTATTTTTTTCTTTTAAATCCCAAATATATTTTGACAGCATAGTCTCTTTTGAATATTTTTTGTGTTTAAACGATTGTTTGTGGTTGTTATGCCAACTTTAATTTACAATGGTCTATTCTAAAATCTGCCCTGCCTATAATAACATTTCCAAAAAATGTATGCTATGTTTTCAAGAAAAATTTGAAATAATTACTCATTTGAATCAAGAAAATTTATTAAATAAAAAATCTGAATTAATTTCTAAATGTACACGAAAATAAATACCTCTTAAAAAATTATAAAAACAAATGACCAAATGTATCCCAAGAAAATTATTTCTTTTCTGTAACTTCCCGTTAACAAAAAAATATAGTAATTAAAAATTTTTTTATAATAATTATAAGCATGTAAAATATTTTTTTCTATAAATTGAATTTTTTTTGAGATTTAGTAACTCTTCCTGATGATCCAGCGATGGTGAAACTACTGAGTCAGAAGATAAAAGTTAGATCGCAGATCTCTTTTACTAATTATATATATATATATATATATATATATATATATATATATATATATATATATATATATATATATATATATATATATATATATATATATATATATATATATATATATATATATATATCTTACACGTTCTTTCTTGGTCTTCTACACGTTCTTTCGCTTTCAGAAGGCTCATCAACCTAACTGATGGCGAAACAAGATGTAAAAGACAACTAATATTTAAATAACTGTTTTTACTAATTATTATTGTTTTTTTTTTTAAGAAACATCTTTCTTAGTAGAATAAACTAACATAGTTTATTTATATATATATGCATGTATATATATATATATATATATATATATATATATATATATAAATATACATATATATATATATATATATATATATATATATATATATATATATATATATATATATATATATATATATTTATATATATATATATATATATATATATATATATAAACAACTTTAAAAAGTATTCTACCCAATAGTGTGCTCAATGTTCTTAAAAGAACAGAGCAATTATATATTAGTAGAAAATCACTTAACAAAAATATATATATATATATATATATATATATATATATATATATATATATATATATATATATATGTATGTATATAAAAATTAGTAAAAAACACTTATCTAACTTTTTTTCTTCTGGTATATAGCAGTATATAAATATATATATATATATATATATATATATATATATATATATATATATATATATATATATATATATATATATATATATATATATATATGCATATATATATATGCATATATATATATATATATATGCATATATATATATATATATATATATATATATATATATATATATATATATATATATATATATATATATATATATATATATATGTATACATAGGCACAATTTCGTTGACAAGTGCCATTTTGCAGCGGACAAAACAAGTGCAACTTTTTTGGATTTCTCATTTTCTTAAGTCTGGTCCGTGTCTACGTCACGGAAGTTTTTTAACATCTAAAGGAAAAATCCAGAAGTTTCCAGAAAAATGTAGAAGCTTCCAGAAGTTTCCAGAAGAAGCATCCAGACGCATCCAGAAGCTTCCAGAACAGGTTCACACAGGTTCATTTTACTATATAAGAAACATGTATATCGACATGTAATTCATTCATAATATGGAAGTCAATCAGTCAGTATTATCAAGACAGTTTATTTAAGTGAGTTTTATCAAAGTGTTTTATCGAAGAACATCAATACAAGAAGTGAAATACAACAAGTGTTTCATCACATCAATACAGTCCACATCCAACCAAGACGTTGTGTTCCACGGAGCATTATTGTATCATCACAAGGTAAATATAACACGGTTAGCCTTGAGCTAAGTTGAGTTAAAAGCCCATAATTCAAAGCGGTTCAAAAGTTACTGCGATTTGAGGTTTAATAAAATGTCAACTTTTTTTTGTCATTTTTTAAAGTTTTCATTGTTTCGATGTAGCAACTTTATGCAGTTAAAAAAGTTATTGGAAATGAGAGTACGAGCTGAGTTTTTATATACGGATATAATATCAATTTTTCTACATTATTGTAAAAAATTGAGTTTTTAAAATATACAACATACTTTTTCCCGTAACCCAAAACTACCCCATGAGCGTACAATAACGCAAATTCTGCACTTTTGAGTACCAAATCTCTGTTTAATTGAAAGAATATTCTAATGTTTTTTACGTTTATATGTATGACGAAAAGATTCTTCACAAATAAAAATTACTGTGATAGGAGAATGGGAACAAGAAACCCTAAAATCTTTAACACCCCACCCCCTCGCTTTCCTAAACATGGTAATGAGGGTTTGATGTTTTTATTTTTTCATAAATATAAACTAGCTAAACAGACATCAAATTTTATGCTTAAATTATTCAGTGTTCAGTTATTATGATCATGTAAAGTTTGTGGCTCCGAAATTGAGGAGGGTGGTTATTCTTTACATGGTCATAAAAACTGAACACTGAATATTTTCAACATATTGTCATAACAACATATTTGAAATCTGTCCATGAATACGTAACTAGTTTAAAGTTATGACAAATAAATACTTCACTCATTGCCTTTACGTTTAGGGTAGAAGGGGGTTCTAAGATTTTAGAGTTTCTTGTTCTTATTCTCCAATTACAGTAATTTTTTTTGTGAAGTATCTTTTCGAGATATATATGAACAAAAAAAATTTGGAATATTCTTTTTGTTTAAATGTTGGTTATTTCAAACATTTAAAAGCCTTACGCCTCTATATATATATATATATATATATATATATATATATATATATATATATATATATATATATATATATATATATATATATATATACGTAAGTGTATATATATGAATAAAGAAAATATCTTTATATTATCATGTATAATATTGTATACTTGAAAGAGTGCTCAATAGATAAACTAGAGCTATATAATATATATGTTACTGTTACCGCAGTACCAGGAATTAGCTAAATGCTAATGTTTATAATATAATTTAATATTGCAGCTCTCAGTTTCATGTGTTATCAAAATCATCAGGCAAGTAGTAAAAGTTTAATTTTGCTACGATTTGTTTAGTGGAGAGTTACGGTTTATATTTGTATTTTAGATCGTTACGGGACGGAAATTGATTTAGTAGTTAGGTTAATAATATTATTAATTTGTTTATAGTTGGATAATAATTGTGAAATAGTTATATGTTTAATGTTGTTTAAAATATTTTTTATGTGTTAATGTGTATTATTTGTGTATTAAAAAATAATAAAATAAAAATAAGAAAATAAGAATTAAAATTGATATAAAAATATACATAATATTATGAAATATATTATAAAAGCTGTGTATGTGAGTAATTTATTAGTTAGCCTAGAGATATATGGAGCAGATTAGTATAGTTATTTTTATTTATAGTTGTTAGTAAGGTTTGTAGCGAGCTTTGTAATTTTTTAATAAGAATTTATTTTCGTGGCGGCACTTTGATATAATTTTGGTTCTCTTATTTAACAGTTCTTCAGGTTTTGGATATGATATAATAGTAAATTTCTCATACAGACATAGTGGGCATCTTTTGGAAATATTTGAGTAGGGGGGTACTGATTTGAGAATAGACCATGTTAGCATAGGGGTTTCATTAACATTGTTTTTTAAATCCCAGACATAGTTTGATAGGGCGGTCGAATTTTTGTATTTAATATTGTTGAATGATGATTTGTGGTTGTTGTATCTGGTTTTCCACTCACCTTCTGTTAATCCTATATAAACTTTGCTGGGTTGGTTTTTTGCTGCGATGATGCATTTATATATAATATTTGTTGATTTGCACTTACCATTTAGGGTAAGTGCAAATCAAATAAGTGCATTCTGCTTTGTTTCGACAGTTGCATTTTGGATCATTATTTTCAATTCTAGGGAAGATAATTTTTTTGTTGTGGTTTTTTATAATTTTTTCTATATTTTCAGTGCAACTGTAGCTTACCTTTACAGTGTTTCTGTTTAAGATTTTGTGAAGTTTGTGTGTCTTAGGGAAGTTTTTTTCTAGTAAATACAAGAACATTTTTGCAACATTTGTGGAGACGTTTTTATTAAATGGGGGGTTGAACCATATGATATTGCGTTTACGATTTTTCTGGGATATTTTTTGTTTGATCTGATATTTGAGGGAGTAGTTTTTGTATCCGATATTTTTTAGTGCTTGTTCATATTCGTTTTTAGATTGATTAAATATAACTTCGCTGGAGGAATTTTGTGATAGTCTGTTTGATATTGAAGTAGGTAAGTGTTTAATAATTTGTGGTAGGTGATTAGAAGATATGTGGATATATTGAAGATTATGGTTGGGTTTTTTGAAAGGCTTATGGATGTTTTGGGCTAAATTGAAAGTTACATCAAGGAAGTTAACTGATTTAAGATTTGTTCTTATGTCTATTTGAAATCCAACGTCTTTAAACTTTTGGATTATATTTTTTCGGGTTCGCTCCATTTCTTGGCCGTTAGACTTGCGTATTATCAACAAGCCATCATCACGGTAAAGCCCTATGTCGGTTTTTATAATTATATTAGATAATTCGTTGAGAATGTAGATCCCTACAAGTTCGCAAATTTCAGCGCCATCGTAGCTGCCAATTGTTACATCAAAACATTCATAGTTCAATTTTTTTATCCATGTGTTATTGTTGTAGTTGAGGAGGGATTTTCGACTATGTGTTATAATTCTAAGTTATTCGTCTGTTATTGTGGTGTGTTGTTTTGCAAAGGAAACGGCTTTATTAAATATTTCTGTAGTTATAGATGGATAAAATTCATTTATGTCGAATTGGATGAAGAAACAACTATTTTTGTCTTCTATGCCGTTGAACCAATTAATAACGTCGGTGGTATTTTTCCATTGGTTTATTTTTAGGCTGTTTCTTAAGTATGTGTTAGTAATGTTAAAGATTTTTTTGCTTATTATTCCGATTTCGCTTTTTGCCGGGTTAATGAGACGGCAAGCAGGTTTTGATTGAAAGTTTTCTTTATGGTCTTTTAAGGTGATAAATGCTGATGATTTTGCTAGGTATTCAATTCGGTTATTTAAATTTAGTTTTAAAGCTATTTGGTTGGCATCTAGGTTGACTGATTTTTCTAAATTATCCGGTGCTTTTTTATAGGTTTTTGTAACATTTTCGTTCATCAGTTTATTATGACTTTCAGCAGACATTTTATATAGATTATTATATATTTTATATAGATTATTATATATTTTATATAGATTATTATATATATATATATATATATATATATATATATATATATATATATATATATATATATATATATACATATATATACTAAGTAAGATAAAATTTAAAAGTTTTCTCTTATTATACACGTTTATAAGAAACGCCTAATGCAATAAAGCTCTTCTTAGAGAACTCACTTAAAAAGTGTTATATATATATATATGTATATATATATATATATATCAAAAACTTACATACAGCAAAAAACAATATCAATAGTTAAAAAAAATTTTTTTTCTAGCTACTGCTTTTTTTTATTTAAAAATTTAATAAATTTTTTGTTTATTAAATTTTAGACCATAATTTTTTTCAGACCATCCGCAGCTTGTTAGGACTTAATACCTAAGCATTTCTATCATAGCAAATGCACAACAAGTTTTTGCCGATGTTTTGATGGTTTTATAAATATTAGGCTTTTTTAAAAATTCTCTGAGTTTCGTTTGTTATAGTGTTTTATTTCTTTATTGTTATTTCATTTATTTAACTCCTAATGTAATTTACAAGGTAAAAAGAAAAAGAAGAAAGTTATTTCTCGTGATTTTCACTTAAGAACTTTTTCTTCCTGAATTTGTTTAAAAATTCCTCTTTATTTATTTGCATTCCAGCAATCTATTGCATACTTTAAAATTTGTTAAACTTTGGAGAGAATTCACTTTTAGAAAGTGGTATTTTTACCTTCTTTTTTTTTTTGAATTAAATTTTGAAAATTTAACATCTGAAAACATCATAGGTCCTGGATATTGCCAACAAACGAATGTTGAAATAAAGGGTGTTTCAGTAGTGAAAAGATAATGCGTGCAGTTGTTTTATTATTAAGAAGACGAAGCAACGAGATTAATTTATTCTGATGAATACTTTTTGAAATTTTCTGGATTTTAAATTGCGAATTGGTATAACTCTTACTGAGTTTCGAAACATTTAAACGCGATTTTAGCGCACTCCTTCGCATTACATCAAGCTTTTTCATCAAAGCAGAATTATTTTCACATAGCTTCATTCCATAAGTTAAGGTAGGGACTGCCAATAACTTATATTTACAGGAAATAGAACTTGGGTGGGCAAACCGGATTCCAGATTAAATATGAGTTTAAACAACAGCTCAAAAGTTAAAGATTTTTTATCAAAATTTGTATAACTGAAAGAAGCAAAAATTAAAAGTTCAGTTTCACATGTAAATCCCAGATGACTAAGTTTATTATGAAGATTTATTTAATTACTAGAAATCGCTATCGTATTGGTTTGTATTTTTACCTGATATAAAGAACTCAGTTTTTTGGCATTTATTTTAATAAAATTTAAATTACGGTAAGTATTGCATGTTTTTATCAGCTTTTTGAGACCAGAGAGAGTAGAGCTTAAAAGTATGATATCATCTGCATATGCTACCAAACTCGTAATGTTTCCGTATATAGATATGCCAACAATACCTCAGTTTTTAATACTTTCAAGAAGACTTTCAGTGTAATTGTTATAGAGGTGAGATAAAAGAATCGATCCTTGTCTCACTCCTAGCTTTAGAAGAAAAGAGTTTGATTTACAACCTTGATATGAGTTTCACTACTATTGTTATATAACGCAGATATAGTGTTAGCTATACAGAGTCGTAATTTGTTATCGAAATATAATTTATCAAATATTATATCCTAGTGGCAGCTATCAAAAGCTTTTACTGCATCTAAAGAGCATGGGTACACAGGGGAATTGTTGCTGTTGTAATGTTTAATTCTTTCGCTAATAAGAAATTTAGGATGTAGTGTTGAACAGTTAGCATTGAATCCAATTTGTAGGGGATGAGTATCTCTAATATCCGGACATATAATAAGCATTAGGTATTCTAGAACCTTTGTAAAAACTGGTATAATGCTAATACTGCGATAGTTGCTCGGGCCATCTAAAGATTTTTTGTACGCTATTTTGTTAAAGTATGCCAATTTGTTCGTTTCAGATGTTTTGCTGAGATACCGAAAGAGTCAGGAGATTTTTTTAATTTTTGTTTTGAAATAGTTCTAATTATATTTTCTTCCGTAATAAATGTATATAATATCCAAAAACTTCAAAAGTGCTTTATTTTGTATTTTAGAAAAATATATTGATTAAAAAAAAAAGGCGCCAACGGTATAATACGAACCGTGGCACTTTTTTCAGAAACTCTGCAAGGTAACCACTCGAAAGTTTGAAAACTATATAAGAATTAAATAACTTTATAAAACGGAAACAAAAGCTATATATCTAGTTAAGAAAATGTTACCGCTATGTAATTTACAGACAAATAGATAATAGCCTTCTGATCACTTTTGATTACTTTTGCTTTTAAATAAATGTGCTACAACCTACAACCTTTTCGCGCCTTTACCCTGAAATGGCTGCAAAGAGTTCCATATCAAACACGCACACGAAGGGGCCTTACTTACAGCACTATTATTAGATTCAGCAATAATAAAAAGATATATATCTAAATCTATATCAATATCTACTATATCTATAAATACATCATATATATATATATATATATATATATATATATATATATATATATATATATATATATATATATATATATATATATATATATATATATATATATATATATATGTATATAAATATATATATATATATATAAATTATGGCTGTGTATTTTACAAACATTTTTAAGAAGATTGAAAACTCAATCTTCTTAAAAAACAGAGCAATAAATAAAATCACTTTACTTATTTTTTTTTTTTTTTAACAAATTGCTTCTTCGTCAGTTAGTTCATCAGGAAGGAATAATGTTTTTTCAATTCGCGCTCGGTTAAGCCAATATATTATTTATTAGGATTGTAAATAATACTTTTTGATAAGCGTTTGCTATTTAAAAGTTAGTAAACTTTTTTGTTTTTAATCACAATTTTCAGTATTTTTTTTCTTTAAGAAATTCATTTTTATTATCCAATAAGAATGCTGGCCTCTTTATAATTCTTTTAATATTTTTGTACAGCTATATCTTACTCAAATAGTATGTTAAAAATTTTTATGCAATTTGATAGAAAATAAAAATTTAAAACTTAAACTAAAACAACTAAAAAAAAATAATAATAGTTTTAAATTAAATGGGTCATTTTTTCTTTTTTTTTTTTGTGGTGCTTTATTACATTTTTAAGCAACATTTTAGTAAAAAATATAACGTTTTCAGAATAAGTAAATAAAAAATTTGCAAAAATAGATCGATAAAAAATTAAAGGAAACGGGGCTTCATAGAAGACCGTTAGGTCAGTAAGAACGGTTAACATAAAGATAATAAATTCTTTTTATATTGGTAAAAGATAAATCAAGATAAATACAAATTTTTTTTTACAGGAAGTCCGTTTGAAAATATATAAATCTGTTATATATACTATATATTCAAAAAAATTGCATAAAAGTCTTGGTATATATATATATATATATATATATATATATATATATATATATATATATATATATATATATATATATATATATATATATATATATATATATATATATATATATATATATATATATATATATATATATATATATATATATATATATATATATATATATATATATATATATATATATATATATATATATATATATATAAATCTGTTATATATACTATATATTCAAAAAATTGCATAAATGTTTTGGTATATATATATATATATATATATATATATATATATATATATATATATATATGTAAAATAGAATCTCCAAAATATATATATAAAAGAATATTAACAAATCATCAATACATTTTTCAATAAAACTTGAGAAAAATTTTCAAAACTATTTTGTTCCATAAAAATGGTCCGAAAAAAGCAATGGAAAGTTTGTTTGAATTAGTTTGAAAATATGGCTGCTTAACGATAGTAACATTGCATAAAATGCACTTATTTTTAACTTTTGTCAAATACAAGTTATGAAAGGAAACTGGGGAAGAATCGATTTTACATAAAAACATAAAACAAAGAACTATAAGTTGATATATATTTAGTGCATTCATTTTTCCTACGCTCTGCAAGGGTAAAACGTCACTTAAAATTTTTTTAACGTGCTAAATGCTTCTGATGATGATTCTAAAATCTGCGCCTGCCTTTAATAACATTTCCAAAAAAGGCATACTTACAAGAAAAATTCGAAATTATTACTTATTTGCATCAAGAAAGTTTACTAAATAAAAAAAACTGAACATATTTCTATATTGATTCATAAAAATAAGTCCTTTTAAAAAAACTATAAATTAAAAAAAAAAAAAAGGCCTATCTGAATTTATTCTTATTCTAAAGAATTCTTTTGATAAATATATTTTTAAAAGTTTTCAAACATTCTATATCAAATAAAAAAATAAAGTTATATTTAATGTTAAATATGGTGGTAAGATTTAAGTTTTCTATGCTTTTCGCATGGTACCTGTAGTTGTTATTTTTATTATTATTATTAATTTGTTGCATAAGTTACTAAGCAAACAATTGAGTTAGAATACTAAATCCCACTTTATTAGCACTGAACTATTTACAAACTATCATGCATTTAAAATTTATCTTTTGATGACGTTTGCTATTAAATTATTCTTTTTTGTGAGAGATTTCAAACGTTTTGTAAAAAATTTCAAACGTTTCAAATGCGGTTTAGTAGACAGTTATGCCATTGACGACAACTTTTACAAGTTTTTTGGGATATTGATGCATGACCTCTAGTGCTTTTTTGAAACTTAGCAATTTTTAATTTTTATTAATATTTGTTCCTTTGAAAAATGTAAAGATTACAGTTAAATCGATTCTAACGCGTCTTATTTCGAGAGTTGTTAAATGAAATAATTTTAATCTCGAACTGTATTAATGTCCATAAACGTGTGCAGCGGTGCTAAATCTTTTTGAGTATTTCTAAATATTTTTTCAAATATGGTGACCATACTAGTATATTATTTTTCAAGTGACGTCTGTTACTATAGCTATGCACGATGTTCTGCGCATAATTCAATTTATTTTACCAAATGCATGTTTAATGAATATCGAATATCGCACTAAAGAATTGCATGCAAAAAGCAATTACTTGCAAATTCGAAAAATATTGCGGTATGTATTAAAAAAATAATAATAATAACAAGGTGTTTAGACATATTAGATTTAAAGTTGGTTAATATGCTTAAAAAACGTTAGGCGGTAGAAGTAGGAAAAAAGTTGTTTTTGAGTACTAAATAAAAATAGTAAATGGCTTTATTATTTTAATAAAAGAAATTCGGTTTTCAGTTTTTATTGAGAGGGCGTTATATAAGTAATTACAAATATATTTGACAATAGAAAAAACACCACCAATATTAACAACAAATAATAATAATAAAAAATATACAATAAACATAAATACATATTTTAAAAGATAAGGTTTAAATGTGATTTTAAATGTAAAATATGTTTTATATTTATTTCGTTTTTACGATTCTCAAATATTTTGTTTCAGAACACCCCTAATAAAATAATATATGCTATTAGTAATAAAACTTCAAGAATATGATGGTAATTAGGGATGGTAATCGTGACTGAGAATAGAATAGGGCCTTCCCAAAGAGTTTTGATAAGGGGTGGGGTTGGGGGTTGACGTGTCTGTTCTTTGCCATTTAAGGCTTATAAAAAAGATTTGCTAACTAAGATATTAACAAAAAAAAAAGATCTTTGATGGCTATTATTTTCCGACTCCAATGTCCAAATTTCCTACTAATTTTTAAATAAAATTTTCGTTGGGAAAGGAAGGGGGGTGAGAATTATTCCGACGCGTCTCTTCGGGACGGCCCTTATGATAATGATGACTATGATGATGGTAATGATGAAGATAATTTTTATTGATGAATGTGCTAAAAGAAATATCAAGTTTAATAAAATCAAAGTAAAAATTATATTTTCTCGTAAATTTACATTTAGATTCATGAAGAAAATTGCGAATGTTTACCTCTTTGTTGTGTAAATCAATGTGGCATGAAAATTATGCGTAAAGAGGTTTGATTTAAAATTGAAATAGCTGTTTTATATTCAAAGTGTCCTTTTTTTAACCGAAGTAAACACTTGACTTGTTAAAAACGTCTAAACAACGTCTATTTTACTTCTAGACATCTTTAACACGTCTTTAACACGTCATGTGTTTACTTGAACTTTAATTTACTTGGGTAAAAACTCTATCTTTGAAACTTTTCATAGATGTCTTCCCATATTACTGATAGTTGCCCTAATACAATTATTCCATGTCAATATTTAAATGTTGGATGCAAGTTTAAGGTAAGAAAATAAATTTTGAAAAATTTAAAATTTTTATAATTTGAAAATTAAAATTGTATAAAATTCCTAAATAATAACAATCGAGAAATCAGGTATATATCATCATATATCATTAGTATATCAATC
Source organism: Hydra vulgaris (assembly GCF_038396675.1). Classification (NCBI taxonomy): domain Eukaryota; kingdom Metazoa; phylum Cnidaria; class Hydrozoa; order Anthoathecata; family Hydridae; genus Hydra; species Hydra vulgaris. Next base: position 56,665,157 of record NC_088927.1, on the reverse strand, counting down.
AGTTATATATTATCTATATATATTGATCCCTAACCACAACATTTCTCAAAAAAAATCAAAGTGTTCAATAGGTTAAGTTTTTCATTAAAAATTCATTATTCAAAAACTTAAAGTTCCAGAGATTAAGCTTTCAGAATGTATGTACAGTCAACTAACTTTTATACGTACATTGATAAAATTACTGGGAGAGTAGTATTTTATTTAAAAGATTTTTTATCTAATGCAAGTTTTGAAAATTTGACACCTACTTTACAAGTACACAATTTGTTTTTACTCTTTATTTTAACTTTAAATTAAAAAAGTTAAAATAAAAGGTATCGTAAAATCACTAACAATGAAAAAAAATTTCACAGATACAACATTTTATCGGCAATTATTCATACAGCTCACTACCATTTATCACTGCTTGGTCTCCGTATACAAGCAATTATACTTTGTCAAAATATTTGTTTTGTGATAATAAACATCAATTTGTTAAATAACATCATTATGTGCGGCATTGGCGCAGTGGTTTGAGTTCAGGCTTAGAACCAGTGTCGAGTTCTTATGAAGTGGAACCATTGAAGTTCTTGAATAGATAGTGGAGAAAAAAATCGTTAAAATGTAGTTGACATACTGCCCATTCTACTGCTTTTTACTAATTTTCGGTTCGAGAGACAATTGTAAACTCCATTATTTACAACAGTTTTACCACAGTTTTATTACAGTTTTATCACCACAAAACAAAAACGTGGTTTTAGACCTTTGGGCAAAGGCTTCAGCAAAGGGTAGACATTTTTTTAGAAATTGATGCATGACTACTTCAAATGCTCTTTGATAGTATTTATCAACCTTCCCTGTTGAAAATATTCTGTCATGTTGTCCTTTAAAGGAAAGACTTGATATATAATTATTATTAATTTTCGAACTCTCAAGTTTAAGCTCTTCCATGGTTCGATACCTCACCCTAGCGAATTTGTTATTATCAATCTCTAAAGATGTATTCAATTCAGTGAATTAGCTTACGTTAAGCATAACAGTGACTTGAAGCAATACTCCAAATCTTTCGGTTATTGATGTCTTTGTAAGTTTTTTTTGCATTTGCAAAAGATTGAAGTCGACTATCAGTGATTATGTTTTTAGTCACTAGGTTTAATTTTCTCATCCTCAATAATATTTAAAAAAAGCTGATGTTGATAAAGATACCACCAATGTGCAATAAACCGAACGCAGATTTAGAACCAATAGAGGAATTATTTTCTATTTTTTCAGCACGGACATAGAGAATTATGGTTTTTTGCAAATCGAGAGATCCAATGCACGTTAGGCAATTATTTTCCCAATCAAAGAAATGTCTGTTCTTAATAGGAACCGTTGTTTTCTTGGGCATTGTAAACTATTTATGTTTTTTATTTACCTATATTTTGACTTTCAACATTATCTAATATATTATTTATGCATATATAAATTAGGCAACAATAGTTTTTCCAAACATATGAGTCATCATTGTGTAGCGACAAAAGTCAATTATCTTAAAAATGGATATACCGCATTTGAAAATACATTTCTTCATATCAAGTCTGGAAATAAAATATTCTTTTATTTTCAAACTTGATATCCTTATAGTTCTTTTGGTTCAAATGAGTTTTGAAAAAATATAAATCAAGACCATAAGAAGTTGCTGCTTTACAAAAATAAATGGTGATGATGACACAAACAAAATGTGGAAAAAAGTCGTTATTTTTACAGCGTTTAATAATATTTATTTCGTTAGAAGTATCCTAGCCAAATGTATTGGTGATTCAAAAATTGGGCAGTATAATGTAGTAATAATAAAGCAATCAAAAGTTATACATTTCCTTGGTGTTTTCATTGGTGAAAAAAAGTAAAAGTCATATCGATACTTTATGCCACAAAGTTTTAAAAAATATTGAAGTATTGTAACAAGTAAGAAATTTTCTCAATAGACATGCATTAATTCAACTTTTTTTACTCGCTTATTCAAGGCAATGTAAACTATGCAGATATTACATCAGGTAGTACTAAAAAAAAAATTAGATCGACAGAAGCATCTAGCACCATTAATAAACTTTAAAGACCGTTATTCATTTCCAATAAAAGGGGTCCAGACCTCTTTTATTGGAAATGAATGTTCTTAACATATATCAACTAAATATTTTTAATATCTTTTGCTTTATGTACACTGTAAAATAAATTTTATGCCTATATCCTTTCCAAATTTATATGCAATGAAACCAAAAAAAAATTTGACCTAAGAAATTACGATCTTGTTCATAAACATATTTTTGCATATAAATTTTGGAAGATCTCTTATAACATATCACGGAGCTTCTCTCGGAACCTAATAGTTTTAAAAAATTTTGATTTTTCTCGAAGTTGGAATTTTCATTTATTTAAAAATAAATTTAAAAAAGTTATTTTCTTAATTGATAATGTATATGTATTCAAGTTCTTTTGAGCTTGATCCTTATTTCGATCCGTATTGTGTGATTCCTTAATGTAATATTAGAATTATTAGGTTGTTTATATAATATTTAGGGGTGTCCCGGGTGAATTTTATACTGTCCGTCCGTTTTTCGGCCGGATAATAACTTTATCCGGTTTTTTATGTACCGGATATTTCATGTTTCTTTATAATATTGTTATTATTAAGGCAAAGTGGGCCACAACGAGCCCCAAAGGTGAGATAAACCCCTATCAAATCTCTTGCTTGGACATAGGTTATTACAAATTTGGCCTTAGAATATTGTTCGGCTGACCATAAAAATTTAAGTGAACCATCCGAAAAATAGTTTTTTTATTGTTAATTTTTGGCAAAATTAATATTTAAGAGTACAACTTTTAAAATTTTATTGAGCTAAGTTTTTTTTAGTTTGACTATAGTTAAAATTATTGTCAATTTTTCTCTATTCAGAGTGTCAATTTTGGAATATTGAGATAATAAACAGAAGATTATGTATCAACAACAAATCAGTTATAGTCAATTTTTGGTTAATAATCAGGTTTTATTCAGAAATTAAATTAAGGGGCCGATTAAAGGCTACTTCTACAAAAAATGGGCTCCTAGCATTTCTTTGTTTAACGGTTGTTTCTTAACATAAGGCATAGTTACACATTTAATTTTCTGATGTTAAGTTGAAGATAGGTTAAATATCCGGAAAATTTTTATGTTGTTTTGGTTGGTTACAGCTAGTTGATTCTATCTTTTTTTAAAAAGGGGCCTGTTTTAGGTCACTCCCCTATTGTTCTGAAAATACTACTAAAATTATATATGCGCAATAAATACATCAGTTTATCACTCATTTATATTTTTTTTTACCTCAATGTTAAGAAACTAACATATTTAGCCTTGATTGCTTTTTCTCATAAAGAATGAAAACAATCTTCCAAAAGTACAGAGGATGCAGGTGGTGCTAGTAAATTAAGTGCTAACTCTTTTAGCAGTGCAAACTTCTCTTCATGTTTCCAATAATTTAAAACTTTAGTCATTATTTTTTTCTATAATCGAGTGATTAAAGAAAACATCATCTCCATGAACAGCTTTTGAAAAGGAGACTTGATCGTATTTTAATGCGTTTTACGATTGTGCAACTGAAGAAGATTCAGTATTCATTTTTTTTCCTCTTTATACAAATTAAAATTTTTGCGTGATTATGCGGCGGAGTTGTGCAAAATGACTTCTGACCAGATTTATTACACCCCTGTTTATCTGATTTCCACATGCAATGCATATTGCTCTGAAATCACAGTTATCATTAATTTAGAAAAGTTGTGAAACAAAGTTTGCTATTTTGAAGGTTTATCACGATAATATTTTGTCATTATAAAATATATATTTTATGATTTAAATTACGTTATCCGGATATCTGGTCGGATCATTTTTAAATATCCGGGTCCTAAATATCCTGTTGGCTAATGAAAAAGTTTTATCCGGGACACCCCTAATAACATTTATACGAAAAGTGTTTTATATTTGAAATTTGAGTTTTTAAATATTGCCGTTTAACGGTATTCTTTTGTTAACGGTATCGTTGTTAACGGTACGCTATTTTATTCTTTAAATACTTGTCTATTTTCACAAAACATTTTAAAGCGTAATTTTAGCGCAAGTTTGCGGTAAGTTCAAAAATTACTAATTTTTGTATTCACAAAACTTGCTTAGAAGCCTAATACAAAGTTTAGGATTTATTTTTTGTAAGTTCAACTCTCAAATTAATTTATTTTTAAAACATCTTCAGAAAATGCTCAGCCTGATTTAAGCAAGAAAAGTTATGTTTAGTTGAAGCTACCTTAACCTTGGGGTAACTTTAAAATATTTGCGCTGCTCATGCATACTGACGTTTTTTGTTTAGATTTGTGATAAGATTTATTATAACTTGTGATAAACATGGTGCCTATAAGTTATTGTTTAGTTATCAGACTATAGGGGAGATAGGGGCATTTTTAACGTTTTTATGGTTTATGCTTGATTACTTAGAAACCCTTGCAGACAACAATACTATTTTCAATATTCTTAAAAGAATATTAATTTCTTTATTCAAATCAACAAGCTAATTTTGGTCCAATTAATATTTAGTAAGCTAGAACTTAACTTTATAACATCACCTACAATGGATTAATTATAACATCACCTATAATGGTGATTCATGTATGGGGCACCTTGATCTGCACTATCGGGCGCTTTTGATCTTATATACAGTTTTACAAAATCAATAAAAAGTTGGCAATAAAGCATTATTAAAAACACAGTACTTTAATTTTCTGCCAAGAGATTCACATTTAAAGTTTAGTGAACAAGTTTTTTGGGTCGAAATTTTAAGAAATGTTTGCAAAAACTGAAAATCGAAAATCAAATGTCGACCGACAGGAGTTGTGCCACCATGCTGCATTGGATGAAGGCTTGCAGCGAATATCACCTCTGGTAAACTGGTACAATCGCTACTGACAGAGACGAATTTATACGATTTTAAATTTTCTTTTTTCAAATATTTTAGCATTCGCACATTTTCTTCTTCACAGATTTGTCCAACATAATAAATAGCTTTTTCTTTTTTTTTATCAAATTTAACAAGAACAAAACCCTTCACATTCAGTGCATCAAAGTCAAAGTTCAGGTCTGATAATTCAAGAGGATATCGTTTCAAGATCATTTTCACTGTCATCACTTTCAAGCGGTGGTAGGCGATGAATATTATCAGAATCATCGGAAAGTTCAACTGGTTCATCGTCTTCAACTGCTGCACTTGTATTTTTTTGCATTTTTTTTTCTTATATGTTTTTATCTTTCGAAGTCTCAATTCTTCCTCAAACTCATCATCGGCTTCTTTAAACTGAAGTCTTGAAGCTGCATGTTTTGCTTTATGTTTTCTTGTGGTCTTTTTTGGATCTTTCTGAACCATAGAAATTTTTTTTTTTTGTTTGTTTTGTTTATTCTTTGCCAAGTAAACCTCATTTTGAACAGGAGTGTCTGTCAAAACTCTTTTTTTGTTGCCTAATTTTAAATTGTTTTTTTCTGGCTGGAGTCTTTAGAAGGATCTTTCCGGTGTTACGATACTCGGGATTGCTGTTACGGCAACAGATGGTCCTGCTACAGCAACAGAGGGTCCTGCTAATTCAGAAGAGTCTCGCTTATCCAATTCGCTCAGCCATTTCCTGCAGATTTTCATCGGGTTTAGATATAATAGTTTCCGCAATATCTGCAATGATTTCTGGATGTTCAACAGTAGGAGTGGGTGCTGGACAATCGATCACTGATGCTGGCAGATATTCGTCATCTGTAAAAATGTCTGGATTGAAAACAACAACGAAAATAAATAGCCAGAAGTATATGCTGATAGTAACTTAAGACATCACGCATATTTGAGCACCATCTATTTATAATTATAAATAGATGGTGTAACGCTAAAAGATGAGTCCCATAGATTGAAGAGCCCCGACTACTTTTTGTTAAAGTTTAATAAAAAGTAGTTTCAATATAATTACTTCCGTAAAGGAAGTAGTTAAGATTTAAGTTATTACAGCAAAAGAAATCCGTTTGCACATTTTTTTTTAAATTCATTTATTTACCCATAAAAATGAAAAAGTTACAAACTTATTTATAATTTTACATAACTAGGATCGGCGCCACTTGCACAGTTAAAATCTAGTCATTGGAGTGATACCTTAATAAAATAAACAAATAAAGCAAAAATTAGTAATACAGATAGCGACCAAAAGAGATCAAAGCAAAATTAAAAGAAGAACAATAATATTTAAAAAAGCAAGACAAATATAACAAAAAGGGGAAAAAATGAATTAACTGACATGAGAAATAATAATTATAAAATTACACAACAGTATAAACAAAAATACTGTATGATTATGTGTAAAAAGTACACAATCACACGGCATTGTAAACAATACACAAAACTACAGGATAATATAAGCAATCCAAATAACATAAATGAATAAAACTTAAAAAATGTTATTTTTGTTTTCTTAAGATGTTATTTTCGAATTTGTCGCGAACATTTTTATTCTTTTAACTTAGCGTTTTGTTCTACTGTTTATTTGATATTTTTCTTCGATTTTTATTCTTTAATATTTTAATTGTTTTAACTTTATTTTTTTTATTTTTCAAATCATCTATTCTGAACAATTTTTATTTATTTTTCTTTTGCTCTTTTATCTGATTTTTACTTTAGCCGTTAAAAAAATGTTTCCTCCATTTGCGATGTCATAGCAAAGTGAATTAATATTGGGAATAATATTGGGAACATTAGCATAATATTTGCATATTATTTAATATTTAATATTGGGAACAATAGCATAATATTTGCATTAGCATAATATATCAATATATTTTTCAATAAAAAGATCATACACTGAGTCATTTACAAATAGTTAAAACTAATCTTAAGTATATACCATGAAATAGCATTAATAATACAAGTAATAATGATAATAATAATGATGATAAATTATAAGAATAATAAGAAAATTATATGATAATAAATCAATATCAATTTTAAAACAACAAAATAATGCATAGACAGGAAAGTTACAAACAGTTATGTACTGACAAAACGTAACAACCTACCATGTAACTAAAACAATTTCTGCAAAAAAAAAGTAACAATGATTTAATAAACCTAACAATATTAATATCAATAATCATATAAATTAAAGTAATATAAATATTTCATCAAAAAATAACAATAAATAAACGTGTCACCTACACACACACCTAAGTGTAGGACCTAAGTTCTTGGGCTTATTGTATAAAATTATAAAAACCTACTTTTTTCTATAAAGTCAACAACAATATTTTAAAAAACATTTTAGTTACTTAAAAATAAAAATCCTTTTAAACTTACTACCTCTCTCTTTCATTATTTTCAACTAAACAGAAAAACAAACAAACAATTGATAGTAAATTTTCACTTTGGTAGTAAGTTATTAAGTAGATTAAATAAATCTTTGATCTATTTAATCTACTCTAACAGTATTCAACTTTGTCATTAAACTATAACTATTTTCTACAACCTGGTATAGTTTAACAAAGATATATTTTTTAAGTAATTAAAAAATATTTAAGTCATAATATATAGGATTTTAAAAACCTGAAATTTTAAACCTACTTAAAAAAAAACAGATATATTAAAAAGTATTTTTTTCCCATTTTAAAAAGTAAAAATGCTTTTTGACTTACTTTCTCCAATAATACTGCTGTCATCTAAACAGAAAAGCAAACAAATATTGAAGTCGATTCTTTCTTAAACCTCTTTAATTACTTTAATATTAAAATAAATATTTAATCTTTCTGGATTGAATTAATTTACGAAAATTTTCGTTAATATAATTTAAGTTGATATAAACATTTATCGTAAATGTAATAATACTAAAAAAAAAAAATTAACAATACTAAAAAAAAAATTAACAATACTAAAAAAAAAAAAAAAATCAAATTAAGTTATAAATTGCATTTTTAGCAAAATGTTGTCTTGGCTTTTAATAAATAAATAAAAGCAGTAAGTTAATAATGAAACAACCAATTATTCATTTTTAACAATAGACACCAACGTGAAGGTAAGCCAAGCAGTCTATCAACACAAAACATCACAACAATAACACATAACAATAAAATATTAACACCCTTGATCCTAAAATCCAGCAAAAATAACAAACCAAATTAAAAAAGACAAAATTCGAAAACCAATTTAAAGTTAACGATATTTATCTTTTTACTAAACATATAAATACAGAAAAGTATATTTGCTTTAATATTCAATATTAGTTAATCAATTACCTCAAATTTAGGACATTAAAACGCCCTAGATTTAAAGATCAAGGTTGCATACTCTCTCATACACATTACGCTAAACATTAACAGACATTATGTGTTTCCAGAACAATTAAAAAAAGGCTAGACAACACAACCTAGCCCTAAAGCAATAAATGCTGCCAAGTCACACCTCTGCTATAAGTACACCGCTTGGCTGGTAAGGTTATCAATCTTGCTCAACATAATCCCAAGTGACACAACTTTGAAAACATGGAAACAACATAATTTTAAAATATATACAACTATAAACAAATATGGTTTTATATAACACATGTAAACACATTTTATAACAATATTAAATGACAGATATATTTATCAAAAACTATGAAAAAAAAAATTAAAAAATAAATAAAGTTATACATACAAGTACTCACAACCTACAAACAGTAAATTTTCGAAATGAAAATCTAAAGACTATAAATTAAGAACCTTAGAAAATATAACATTCTGTGTGTAACACTTTTCACCTACCATAACCTGAATGAGATGTTATCAATTTTGAAAAACAAACTATTAAATACTATAGTTCTTGAACATGCAACATATAGTTGACCATGAGAGAAACACGGTTTTTTGAGATATACCCCAACTCTATCAAATGTTTGACCTTGACTTTTATTAATTGTCATTGAATAAGCCAATCTGACAGGAAACTGACGATATTTCAGAACAAAAGGTTTATTAGAATCTGATGGAGCAAACTGAATTCGAGGAACAAAAACCCATTTACCACCAGAAACACCTGTCAAAATCTCTGCATCAATATACTTATTTTGAAGAGCACAAACTTTCATTCGAGTACCATTGCATAACCCAGCTTTGAGATCTAAATTTCTAAGTAGCATAATTAAACAACCAAGTTTCAATTTTAAACAATGAGGTGGCATACCTGAAAGAATTAACCTGTTCAAAAACTCAACAGGAGTTATTTCTTCATTAAGGTCATCAGTCTCAATTTGATCAGCACTTAAATAAATTTTGACCTCACCCGGCAGACATTCAAGCACTTCTTCATTGATTGATAATGAATCAACATTCGTTTGTGTTAAAATCACACGTTTAGAATAATCATTTTGATCAGCATCTCCGAAAATCTTTTCAATAATCGATTCATTTCTCTTAGTATAGAATGCACTGATTTGGTATCTCAATGCATCCTTTAAAAGGATCCTCCTCTTTGACAGGTATAGTTCTATTCCCAGTTTAGTAGCCACTGGGAAAATTCACCTTCCATCTTGCACTCCCCATCTTGCACTCTCATATTTTCAGTTAATGCAAACTTCTGCACCCATTGCCAATGCAAAGAACATTTTATACGTGATTCTACTATTTCAGCTGGTTGTCCTCTTTTCACAACAGGCAGAATTTGCCTGAAATCACCACAAAAAAAAATGATTTTTCCTCCGAACGGAAAGTTGTTGTTGCAAATATCTTTTAATAACCTATCAATTGCATTTAAGGCATGTTTAGGTATCATGGATGTTTCATCAAGCAAAAACAAACTAACTTGTCTTAAAAAATGCCCGTGTATAGAGTAGGAGTTACATTACATGTGCTATTATCCAATATTGGAACAGGAATTTTGAATAAGCCATGCAATGTAGATCCATTTGTAAGAAGAGTTGCTGATATGCCAGTCCATGCAGCTGTAGCAGATTTAAAGCCCCTACTTTATGGTTTCAGCAATCAAATAATTATAAGTAAAGGTTTTTCTACTACCAGCAGGTCCATCCATGAAAAACAATCTAGAATGTTGATTTTCTACACTTGGTTGCTCGTTGGATTGCAGCAAGGATAGCATTACATACATTTAATTAATTGACATTAAGCAACAGTCTCATTTGGTTGGCTTCGTGAATTGATTGTTGGACATTTTCATCAAAATTTTCTAGATTTAGGCGCATAAACTCATCAATAACAGGCAGATTGTAATCAGCCAGCATTTTACCGTTTTGATTTATAATCTTTTCAATTTGATGAAAAGTAGCTTGTTCAGCTATTAGAAGTGAATGAGCTCTTCCATCATAAAAGCTTTGTATGTATTCCAGAGATGCAAAAGATTGTCAGGTTCACAAAAGGTCAAAATAATTGAAAACAACTGTTTAATTTGCTTTGGCATACCTGTTAAAACCGCCTCAGAAAGAGTATTCTGCCATTCAGTGTCATCTTGCAACAAAACTTTCAAAACACATGCTTCACGAAATGTTTCAAGGACAATACCATTAACAGTACGCACATCCTCCCGCGATGTTGCACCTTTTGCTTGCAAAAGTAACAGTCTAAGAAAAAACAATTCTTCAGTTGGATTAATTTTATACATTCTTACTATCACCTTATTACCACCCCTTTGTCTAACCTTCCATTTACAATGTTTATCATCAAATATAAAGTGATAAGGAATGTCTACATACGAATAGCAATGTGCTCTTTCATTTTCAGAATTTAACTTAAACCATGCCGTTAGGTGCGTATCACGTTGAGCTGCACGATCTAAAGCCATTTGTTCTGCTCCTTCTCTAAAATACACTAATTGATTTTCAGGTAGATGAACTTTAAGGCATGTAATAGTGTGTGACATATGACTTATTGGATACTCGAAAATTCGCCACAATGCTTCAGGTGCACTTACATAACAACAATCTAAAAAAGAGTTTACTTCATCATGATTAATTTATTTATTTATTAAAATATTGCCATAGTCATGATCCTTGTATATGTATTTGTACAAATATTTAACAGCCTTAACAGACATTTAAGCTTTAACATTAATGTGAGCTTGATATATCTTTGATAAACATGGAATGTACCACCCAGCGGTTATCTACATTGTTACATTTAATATTAATAACCAAACCATTGTCACAACATCTATAGCGTGGATAACCATTATGAACTGCTGCTGTGTTAGTATTAAATTCTTAAGCAGAGTTCTTGTTGCACACCTCATCTTTCATGCAGGGAAAATTTAGATTCAGTATGCCGCATGGACTGTGAATCTTGCAAGTTTTAACGATATTATAAAGGTCTCAATTCACATTGCGGTATCGAGGAATTTCTGGAGATAATAAATTATTGATATCATGAGCTGTTTCAAACTTATCATCATTTGCAAGTAAAATATGAACATGTGGCAAACCGCGCCTTTGAAACTCAAATATGAACATGTGTTACAACTTTCCCTAATACAACGTGCTTAAAAATGTCATTGAGAAGGTTATTTAATTTGAGTTTAAATACTCAAATAACCAGTGTCTATCATTTGCTGTCTGACCTGGATATAAATTTTCAGTTATCTCGCGCCATTTTGGGTTGCAAGTGAAAGTAATAAAAAGATCTGGTTTACCATACTTTTTAATTATGACCATAGCATCTTCAAAGTTTTCTTTTAAAGCCTACATAAGTTGATGGCAAAACTACAACATGCCCTTGTCTAACATTACGATCATTTCTAAGGTTGTTTTACATGTTCGTGTAAGACATCTGGGTCCTTGCTTCTTAGCATTTTGTTTTGGTTATTTCTGATGAAACCAAGGCGCTGGCCTTCAATTTTAACATACGCATCAATAGCATATTGCTGAAACAGCAATATGCTGTTGATCCGTATATGTTTTTGCCATAAAAGAGTGAAGAAAAAAATTGTCTAACTGAAAGTTTATAATTGTAATACTGAGATAATGTAACATGATTTCTAACCAATGTAGCACGTTCAGGGTTGTGAACCAATTGATTACCGTTTTCGTCAAGGAGTACTCCTAAAAATTTTAATAAATTTTAATTCTCTTTTTATAAATTGACTGCCAATATAAAGTTTTGGAAGTTTTAAAGGGATTTTATCGTGTTCATGAAAGCGATGAAAAAAAGAATACTTTGTTTTATCTAAATTAATTGATAATTTATTTGCATTAAGCCATTCTGTTGCGTTTTATGAGTTCCATCTGTTAACTGAATTAAATAACATTTTAATATCGTGACAAGCGTGAAACAAATTTGTATCATCCGCAACAATATAGTGTCTAGTAACTTACAAGATTTGCTTAAATCATTAATATAAATTAAAAATAAGAGTGGTGCCCTAAAATTAACCCTTGTGGAACACCACATTTTATATTTAACATTCTAAAGAAAAAAGGTCAATAAACTATATATCTTTTTAACATTTCTTTTAGACACATTCTTTCAAGAATATTTTTTCAACTTATTTTATGATTACACTAACTACAAACAAATTTAATTTATGTGCTTTATCATGCCAGTACACAACTTTACTGGCATGGACATCATTCATGCTCTCAAGGAAGCCATGTCATATTATAGAAAAGTAAATTACTTGGCTAGCAAGGTCAACACTTTGCTGTAAACTGAGCCAAGCCACAACAATATGAAACCTTGCAAACAACATAATAAACACTTACATACTATTAACACATAACATTATAACACATCACAAACGTAGAAACACTTCATATATCGAAAATGTACACACTTACAAAACATAAACCATATATATATATATATATATATATATATATATATATATATATATATATATATATATATATATATATATATATATATATATATATATATATATATATATATATATATATATATATATATACATATATATATTGATGTTGTTTTATTGTATCAAGTTATTATACAAAGTCTCTTGTTTGTTTGAGAGTGATCAATATTAGTGAATTATTAAAAAAATGATCAGTATTAATATGAAAAAGAGTTTGATTATTTGAAAAAATACAACTTTGTGATGGAACATAAAGTTTCATGCCCTTCGGCAATCATCAGTTATATTTTATTTCTTAATAGAAAAAACTGTTAAAAAATACAAAATACAGAAATTGACAGAAAAAACATAACAAAGTAATGGAATGAATTCTGACATCAAAACAAAAAAACAAACAATATTTAATTAATTAGAAAATTGATCAATCACCCATGTCGAATAGGGCGAGAAGAAATTTGTTTCGATGCCTGCACTTGGATAGCATTTCACTTTTTTTGTTTAGCAGATTTTTATTTTTGGAAAATAGAATTTCATATTTTTTGTTTATGCATAGTTTGCAGGACTTCATGGTTGGGCTGTAATTAAATTGCCTAATTATTTTCCATTTATCAACAGGGTTTAAGTTGGCATCTTTTAATTTCCAAAACTCTTTTGATAATTCGGTGTCGCTTTTGTATTTTAGAAAATTAAATTATTTTATATTGTTTGCATAAAAAAATTTTAAAGGTGTTTAAAATATACCGGTGTAGGATTTGTTTAACGGAGTGTTAGTATAAGTATTTGTACATATATTGTCTTGGTATATAATATTTTTTGTTAAGCATTGGTTTGATAAAGGGCAGGTATTTTTATTAAGGCAAATGCAATTGGTTTTAGGTGGAATTTTTTTGTTGTTCATAATTTGTTGATTGTGTGCGTTTAAAAAAGACTTCATATTCGGCATACAGCTATAGCTTATTTTTATCGTGTTTCTGTTAAAATTTAACTATTGCATTTTCATATTGAATGTAATATAATTTTCTTACATTAATTTTAAGTAAGTTAGGGAAGGTGCGCACCATGATACTTGGGAACAATGAATTATTGTAATTGTGGAGGCAACTTAAGAGTTTTCATCAAGGTATTTTTCAAGTTGTTTAATTTTTATTCTGAAACATACCTAAACTATTCTAATAAGGTACTACATGATTGCATAGAAAATTATATCTGGCTGAATTCCTATATTCTCTATGGATTTTGATTTTTGCACCGCATAGACCACCAACTGGGTCATTTACTGTTAATGGACTGAGAGTATGATTTGGCCACTTAACTATATTAAAGTTTTTGGAAGTTTTAAAACATTGTATCAGGTTCCGTAACTAAGGCAGTAACTTAGTAGCCTGAAGCTAAAAAACTTAATAATAAACTTTCAAAACAACTTCTGCAAGTTTATTTTTGTGAAACCAATTTGCGTTTTTATTTGTTTATTCGCTGTCAACAAATCTTTATTATGTAATTGCGAAGTTACGACATTAAGGAACAAAAAAAAAATGAAATTAAAAAAAATGAATTTGATATATTAAAATATAATTTTTTTTTTAAAAGACATCAATTATATAAAATTTAACAAATTGAAGAATTCCAAGTACGTTAAAATTTGTATCACAAAAAAAAATTGTAAAAAAATTGTAATTTTAATAAACATATTGTTCACGATTTTGATTATTAACATTAAGTATATAATGGCTATTGCTTTGGGATTCTTCATGTTACATCAGGATTTGGAAGATTCTTTTATAGATAAATCAAAACTTCATTAGCCTTGCAATACTCAACACTAAGTTTATTCTAAGAAGTTGAAACTCCCTAACTTCTCAGAAATTGTGCAACTTTAACTATATTGCGAATAGAAATCATAATGAAACTATTACAAATTATAACTTTAAGCTCGTAAAAAAGACGTTACCTGGTATGTAATTTTAAATGAAATTTGTTCAATTCATCAAAAGAAAAGAGAGTCTTCTTAATTTCAGTTCTTCTGATACATACAGTGAGCTGCTTAGCTTAGCAGTTAACTTGATCAAATGGACTTGTTAGTTCCATGAAAATTGCATATTGAAATTCTGAAAAGAAAAGCGAAAATTCAATTAAATATTTAATTTGTGATTTTTCAAAACTGACAAAATATTTATTACTAATTGCAACTTTTAACTGTCCAAAAAGAGAATAAAATTCAACTACTTTTTCATTTTCCGTCCTGAAACATAAATATAATATTTGGTGGTTGATTTCTTTCCAACTATTTAAATGTTCTTGGGAAAATAAAATAAATTTATCATTTTTAAATCTTCAGTTCTTCGCATTGGTAATTATTTAAAAACTTCGGCATATATATAATTCTGGCATATTTAAAATAAAAATAAAATATGGCTGATGATTGCCGAAGGGCATGAAACTTAAAGTTCCATCACAAAGTTGTATTTTTCCAAATAATCCTTCAAAAATTTCAAAAAACTCTACATACATATATATAAATATATATTTATATATATGTATATATGTATATATATTTATATATATTTATATATATATATATATATATATATATATATATATATATATATATATATATATATATATATATATATATATATATATATTTATATACAAATATATATATATATTTATATATATATATATAAATATATATACATATATATATACATATATATATATATATATATATATATATATATATATATATATATATATATATACATACATATATATGTCTTTTTGATGAGTCTTACAATAAAGTTTTAAAGAAAGGTCAAATGATATACATGTGCGCTATTGAAATGAAGAGAGGAATATTATGTTTTTCAAGATATTATACTTCAGAGTTCATGGGAAAAGCTGCCAGCCCTAAATATGTTCAAATCCTGTACTACTGGTTTAAATGATGAAAAAATGCTTCAGGTCGACCCAAATGTAAATTAACTGTTTTTGGAAATCCTCAACAAATAATTTCATAACAATAAATTAAGTACACTCATTCTATTGCCTGTGGTTTACATACTATCAATGGATCTTTACAAATTGGTGCTAAAGCTACAGATTGGAACTAATAATATTTAAAAACCCTATCTTTAAGAAATACAAAAAAGCATCAATCGAGCTGGCAAAACACATTAACACAGCAACTGGGAAAAATGTCAGCTCTTCTTTTATTCAACGGTACCTACTTAACAATCCTACAATTATTAGCATTACTGAAACATGGTTCAAACCTGCTTCTCTCTGCAATTTGGATGGTTATTGTTTATATAAAAAAGACAGATGTGATGGTCGTCGAGGTGGAGGTGTATGTATTTATATTGATTCCAAAATAATTTCATATGAACTTAATGACAATGCATTTACATTGAGTCAAATAGAGCATGTCTGGGCTGTTGTCCAGTTTGGCCATGATAAATATCTCTTTGGATGTATTTATAGACCTTGTGATTTCATGGATATGACGGATATTGAAAATGTATTTAAAACTGCAAGAGAATATGTTGACCTAAAAGATTTTAAAGATCTAACTATAGTTGGAGATTTTAATTTTCCTGAGATAAGTTGGTCCAATGGATCTATAAACTCTATTAAAAGACCATCAGGCATTGAGCATGATTTCTATCGAATAATAAATGACAATTACTTATATCAGCATGTAAATTTACCAACATATCAAACAACAAATAAATCTACCGTAAACATTTTAGATTTAATATTCACCACTCAGTCAGCAAATATAAGTGCCATCGATAGAAAATTTGTTTTAGGAAACATAACCAGAGGTCATTTGATACTATGTTTTGATTTTATTTTTAAAAGTAAAACAAAGAATGTAAATACAGAGAAAAATAAATTTGTATATAGAAAAGCTGATTATAATAGTATTGGAGATTTCCTTACAAATGTTGATTGGCTTCAGTGTTTTCATACCAAAAGTGTTCAAGAAATGTATAATGAGTTAATTTATTATACTGAAGAAGCATTTAACTTATATGTACCTATAAATACCTCGTTTGTAAATTCATCATCTAGGAAAATGTGGCTAAACAAAGACCTAATCTCACTCATTAGAAAAAAGCAGAATTTAAGATACATAAATTGTTCAAGTAAATGGAAAAACTCAAATCTTTGTAGTAATTATAAACAATTGTCAAAAAGAGTTTCAATTGAAATTTCCATAGCAAGACGAAAGTATGAGTTAATGATTGTTGATAAAGCTAAAAAGAACCCAAAATTATTATATAGATATATGAATTCTCAACAATATGTAAAAGACTCTATAAAAGCTCTGAGGCAACCAAGTGGTGAAATAACTCACGATCCTAAAAAAATCGCTGATCTACTGAATATAAACTTCCAAAACATTTTTGTAAAAGAAAGTAAAAATTGCATTCCATTTTTTAAAACAAGAATAAATGATACCACCTTTAACTTAATTCCTGAAGATATTCATTATGATGATGTTCTTGAAAGGGTTAAAAATCTTGATCAAAACAAAGCATATGGAGTTGACAAATTACATCCATATATCTTAAAAAAACTATGCTACTGCTTTTGCTCTTCCTCTCACACTAATTTTTATGGAGTTAATAGAAAAAAGTCAACTACCAAATCAATTTAGTTCAGCAAATATAACTGCACTATATAAAAAAGGTGACAAAACTGATTCTGGGAATTATAGACCTATATCACTTCCTTGTATTAGTTTTAAAATACTTCAAAGAATAATAAAAAACAAGTTAGAAAAATATCTTCACGAAAATAGTA